>NW_017257184.1:1302671-1536451 GCF_001594055.1 Mycetomoellerius zeteki
ACACACACACACACACACACACACACACACACAAGATTTAATAAAATAGATTAAAAATAAAAAAACTCGAAATTATATCTGAATTCGAGTCGCAGAAATATAAACAAAAAGATAAATATTCTTCTTTCAAAAGTACAAGATTAAAGTTTTTTGTATTAAAAATGCTTCAAAAAGTATGATAAAAATTTTATTTGATTTTGTCATTTTCTGTTTATTTGGTACTGCATTTTTTGTTCGTAATTAACAAAAAATTTTAATATATTTTCTTTGCTTTTATTCAGTGCTCTTTTCAAGCTTCAATTAGAGAAAACTTTTTTTCTATTTCGCTAACAACCCTGGAGACAATTAGCGAACAAATAAAAAAGTGCTTGAAATATTACCTTTTTGTCTAATAAAGATAAATTAAATAACTATTTTTCTCTGCATGTTTTGCATTATGACGAATGAATGATAACTAAAAAATTTAAAGTTAAACGCTATCTGATTGTGATTGTTATTATGCATGCCGATCGAATACAATGATTTATATACGATCGCTAAAAACACTAATGCGAGATGCATTCCATAATGCGTGACAATAATAATTACGTGTGCATCCTAGTCGTGTTTGCGTACGCATGTCTATCCACATTCTTCACCAAAATCCATGAAATTGTTTCCATACCTTACACGTAGGCATGCGTAATCGTCAACATGATACGCATGGTATGTGAACACAGTGGCGGCTTGAAATTAGAAAAGGGTGTATATCATTACTGTTTATTGACGAATTAGTATAATTTTCATTTTCTTTTCTCATTTATATTAATAACTACGTAAGAATTTTTTATTTCGAACTTTTGATTTAAAATTATTTACAAGTAAACATCTCTTTCATTCTCGCCTTCTGTTTCAACAAATGATTTCCTTGAAAAAAATATAATATACTTGTGTGAAATGATTCACATTTTATCTTTTTACTGATAAAGGTATATTAGATAATTAGTTCTCAAAATTTATAACAAAGAACTAAGGAATTAATGAAACATAATAACGGTTGAGTTCCATAAAAATCTCGCATTTTTCTCTACATAGTGATTTATTTCCGTCCTGGATAACCAAAAGTAATTTATATTTAACATCTTAATGCTATGCCGTGATATACTCGGGACGTCCAAGCTACATGAAATCGCATTCCGGAATCATAGAGAAGAAAAAGTTACGTCAGTCAGACGCTCCATTGCGACCGTTTTTAATCGGGTACGCCCCTTCGCGATGCAGTTTTACTCGACGCTATTCAACGACTCTATGAAGGTGTCGCGTTTTTTTTTTTAAACAAGTATAAGAACGAGTAAAGAAAGGCAGGAGAGAAAAAGAATAAGTAATGGCCGCGCGATAATCAGCAGTGCGAGGAACGTGTACGCTCTCGTAGGCTTCCAGACATGCAACTACCTACCACAGTAAAAAGAATTTTTCGTGCGTGCACACCGCAGTTCACTAGGCGAAAAGGAAGTATTATTCAGGCCTACGTGACGGCAGTTTAAAAGAGACACGCGATAAGAGTAGCTTGGCTTCTTTGTTTGGTGATTACAATAGAGGAGTATTTCTATCGCTACGATGAAAGTCTTGTTTTCTGAATGTTATATATCATTCGAGGATTGTAAACTAATAAAAACGCATATTTATTATTATCGATAAGAATAAGAATGTTATTATAACAACATCATTATAAATAATTTTGTGTCGAAAGTATTTTGTTGATACTTATTGATATTTTATCTAACTTAAGGATTATCTTCTTCCTTCTCGTAGATCTGTTCTTCAACTGAGCGCTGATTCTCTCGAGCGCCAGACTGCCAGATGTCAGATGTTCCTCAGCTTAGAGATTGTTGATAATTTAGAGATAATATTATTGAAAATATATCTATCGTATCGTAGATTACAGTAATTTCTTATTAGAAGGTATCTATTATAGTGAAAATCATATGTTTTGCGGGTTTTCTTCGTGTCCAGATCCATTCTTGGAATGCCAACGTTTCGTGAACCTTGCAGTTCACTTCATCAGGGCGAGGAGCAGCCTAATACTGAGCTATTCCCCCAGATCGTTCCCTTTATATTACGCTGCTTGTTGGAATGGTAGGGAGAGGAAGAAAAAAATTGTGGGTGGAGGGAAGGAGAAGAAGTCGGTCGATCTTCAGTAAAATGGTCTTCCATATTTTATTTATGTTGTAACCATTATCTGTATTTAGATTGTTAGGGCGTTGTATCTCTATGGCTTCTCTATACTTTCTTGGAAAGTATGATATAATGTTGACTATTGTGGTCGTTTTATCAAACTGTATTTGATATCCTGTTTCGATGTTGTATTCTGATAATGCCGACTGCGTGGCGTATTTTAGCCTGACATCACGTTGGTGTTCTTTTGTCCGTAGGTTGACCATTCTCCCGGTTTCTCCAATGTATACTTGCCCGCAGGAACAAGATATTTTGTATACTCCTGCTGAGTGGAGGTCTTTGATCTTTAAGATTTCTTAAGATTTGTCCTATCTTTTTGGATGGTTTGAAGATAGTTCGGATATTGTGTTTGTTTAGTATCCTGCCAATTCGGTCTGTTGTTCCTTTAACAAATGGGAGAATGGATAGGATCCTTTCGTCTGGTTGTGTATCAGGGACCGTTGTCTTGTTTGCATGTTTATTGATTATTTTGGTTATGCCTTTTGTCATGTCCGTTTTTCTGTAAGACTAGTTTTAGGTGGTTGAGTTTTGTTTGTAGATGTTCTTTGTCAAAGATGGTGAAAACTCTATGTACAAGTGAATTGATTGCTGACTGTTTTTGTGCTGGGTAGTGGTGCGACTCGGTATGTGGGTATCTATCTGTGTGTGTTGGTTTTCTGTACACTTGATGGCCTAAGGTACCGTCAGCTTTCTTAGAGACAAGAACATCTAGGAAGGGGAGTTTTCCGTTTTCCTCTATGTCCATAGTGAAGTGGATATTTGGATGTTGTTTGTTGAGGAAAATAAGGAATTTACGGAGTCTCTGCCGTGTCTCCATATCACGAATGTATCGTCTACATAGCGGAACCAAACTTCTGGCTTTTTGGGTGTTTTACTGTGAAGGCCTCTTTTTCAAAGTGCTTCATGAAGATGTTGGCGATTATAGGAGAAATAGAAGAGCCCATTGCCGCTTCTGAAGTTTGTTCATAAAATTAGTTATTATAGGAGAAGTAAGTGGTTGTTAAGCAGTGCTCTATTAGCGGGATGAGGTCGAAGAGGACTTTATGTGAGGCCTTTATTATGTTTAATGTGTCTTTTATTGAGACTTGTGTGAAAAGGGATTCTACATCGAAACTTACAAGCAGGTCTGTGGAACGTAATCGGATTTTTTGGATCTTTTGTATGAAGTCCGTTGAGTTGGTGATGTGTGATTCGGTTTTTTCAGTGAGGGGTTGTAGCTAGGAAGTGAGATAAGTTGTACGTCGGGGAGTGTATGGCGCTGACAATCGGTCTGAGGAAGATGTTTGGTTTGTGTACTTTTGGTAGTCCGTATAGTCTTGGTGAGAGGATTTGTAGGTTTTAATGTTGATTTGGAAATGTTGCTTTTCTCCAACTAGGATCTTGGTATTTTGTGCGATTATATTAGTTGGATCTTTGTCAAGCTTTTTGTATGTTTTGTCCGAGAGAAGATTCTTCATCTTTTTCTTATAGTCTGATGTGTTCATGACTACTGTCGTGTTGCCTTTGTCGGCTGGAAGCACGATGATGTCTGTGTCCCTATTCAGGTCTTGGAGAACAAATCGCTCTTGTCTAGTGATATTTGGTGGAGGGAGTTTGGCTTTGGAGAGGATATTGGTTACCTGCGAATGTTATCTGTTTGTTCTGATGGGTAGGTAGATGGTTGACTCTATTTGGCTGATGATCTCTTCTTTTAAGCGTAATATAAAGGGCCCGGAGGGAACAGCTCAGTATCAGGCTGTTCCTCGCCCTGATGAAGTGAACTGCAAGATTCATGAAACGTTGGCATTCCAAGAATGGATCTGGACACGGAGAAAACCGGCGAAACGCATGATTTTCATATTGGAAGTACCCGTGGAAGCCTCAAGAATATTATTATATTATAATGTTATTTCAATATTAAAAAAAATAAAATTAATATTTTAATTATCATTAAAAATGTAATTAAATGTATAATTATTGATTTAATAATAATTATTATTTCTTAAGCACGTTCGATGTAACACAACCGCAATTAAAATTTTGGTGGAATTTTTAACAGAATTAATAAAGAAAAATTTTCTTTTAATAGGATGAAACCAATAGGATAAAGTATTTCCCTGGAATAATACAGGCAAGAATTGTCTCTTGATAGCTTAATCGCGTGGAATCGGCATACCGCTTTAAAGAGCTTTCTCCGCTTTGAAATTGAAATCGCGCCAAGCGCATTTAGGTGGCTTCCCTGGAATCGTTACGCTAGCATCCATATTTAGGTATCGGAAATTCTATAAAAGATGATGCGAGAAGTTAATTCGGGTCTACCTCACAGCCGATATTTAACAGCGTAAAAAGCAAACTTGAGTACGGCAAATCTCGAAATATCATCTCATTACACAAATAAATTCTCGTTTTATAACCAAATTTAAAGGACAGAATTTACACAAAGATTTAAAGCGGAAACTCTATTTGTTAAATACAGAATATTATTAACTGAACTGGAATTATTGAGATATTTTTGTTATATTATGTATTTAATTATCCAAAATTATTCAATAATGTTACATGATATTTTTCGATATTTTTTCTACTGTTGTATGCGCGTCATATAATCTTCGAATAATATTTCTAAAAAGATATTGCTATTAATTGCATATTAATATAAATTCGCTGTTTTATATTAATATATGTGTATTACGATTGCGTATATAATAATATTTAAATTATTACGGCGTCGATTTTAAGGAATAAATAATTTGATGTTTCTTCGCATTGCTGATGACGCAATCGAGCGAAACATAAGACAAATAAAATAGCAGGATCAGCACCTGCACTTATGCAAGATCTGTTTAACTCCCCGTAATATTTCACAAAGGCCATTGCAATAACAAGGACGCCTTCGATTATCCTCGATACTCTTACTCTGTGATTTTCTTTCTTCCTTTGTCTCTTTCGCATTTGAAGTTATAAATAACTTTTTCATCCTTGGTGATGTATTTTTTTATTGTGAGAAATGATTACCTTAAACATAACATCAAAATTAAATTACGAAGTTTGCGAAAAGAAAGTATTGCGTCTCATCTTCAAACATCGATAAAAGACGATAATTGCTACAGGATTCCCTGCTATAATTCTGTACGTTTCGCTTATTTATATTGCTTCATGAATGCTGATATTTTCTTAACAAAATTATCAAATAATTTCTGCCGTAAGTAATATTAATCTGCTCTGTACACAAATCGTCTGTCTTTTCTTTTCTTAAATTGTGCGAGAATTCTTTCCTTAACAACAAGTTCTTTCGTTCACTGAGCTAGCCGATTATTCCCACGAATGACAAATTACGTCACTTATCTATCTCATTATTCAGACGCGCTATTATACTAAGTACAAAGTTTCAGTGCCTAAGAGGTACTCGTGGTCTAGTCGACGTTTGCCTGTGAAAAGCCACCATCCTTTTCAACGGTGTATTGTCGACTTTTAAACGATCCTGTCCGACGTGAACAGCCGTCGGATAGTTCGGAAGTACAATTATTCCTGCAAAAATGTAACGAAAGTTATTGCATCGGTACTCCTGCTAAGAGTGTCCTCAAAAAGCATCATCTTCTCTCTTTCCTAAAAACTGCAATCTCGATTTATTTGGTTCTAGACTTCTTAAATTCTAGGTTATTTTCGTCTCGGATTCTAAGATTCTCAGTTTCTTAAATGGTAAATTCTAGAATCTTAGATCCCTGACTCGCGTAGAAAAGACCTTTTAGACTATAAATTATCCAGGTTTTCTAGAGATCTTAGATTTCAATTTTGAGATATCTTTAAATATTAATACTCTTAAATACTATATTTTTCTTATAAACGAGATGCTTTTTAATGTTTGCAACTTGAAAATCGCTAGATAGTTGCGTCTTTATCGTTGGTTTTATGCTTTACACATATGGAAATTTTACCATTTTTATTATATCTACCAAAGAGTTCACATTTCCAGAACTTTAAAATTCATTTTTAACCGAGCTTGCATGAAAATAGTCAAGTTTTAACATCGCAAAATTAGATGAGTTATCGAATTATGAAAGAGCTTCATGGTTGAAACAAGAGATTAAAGTTTCAGGATTGAAACCTACCTTAACAGACGATCGTTATTTACACAGAGAAAACGATTTTGCTGAAGTGTCTAAAAATTCAGCTAAATACAGATCTGAAAATAATTTTGTTAGACCATCAAGAAATTTTTAGGTAGGACACTCAATCTGATCGCTAAAATGTAAAAAAAATGTTGACATTTTAGCAATCACTTAGAATGTCCTACCTAAAAATTTTGATAGTCTAACAAAATGTTTTTAGATCTTATTTAGCTAAATTTTTAGATAGATACTTCAGCAAAATCGTTCTCTCCATTTAAAGATAAAATATTATTGTTGATGAGTTTTTTGCCGTATGCATTGCGTATTCTCACGCGAATTTATTTTTACACCTCTCTTCCTTTCTCTTTTTTTCACACGCATAAAAAGGTATTATAGCATAAGATATTACGAAGTTTATGGCAAATAAACTGTAGCTCATTACATGTTAATGTCTTTATGTCGCCCAATGATCATTAAACTAATATCATAATATATTTATAATACTTTTAAATCTTATAAGCTCGTTGTAAATTTATTTAAGTCTCTATTTGTAACTATTGCTGACATAAAATTCGCAAATAATTTATTAATGAGATATATTTCTCAAAATTTTATATATTATATTGTATATGTATATAAAATAAATAATATATATATTAATAAATATATAATAATATATAACAAATACTTAACAAAAGAATTGCTTATTCTAATCAGACATGGTTGTAATCATCCAATCGTTCAATACGAAATGATTTTAGAGATTAAACTGTGCATTTCGATCGCGCACGTAGAAAAACCCAAGTTTTCATGTAAGAGGCATTTCCGCAAGATTATGAAGGTTTCCGCGTTATCGAGGATGTTGCCAGTTTTATCGTGGCGAAAAAGTGAAAAACTGAATCTAAGCGCGCGATGCACTCTTCCGTTTCGTAGCTCCTCCCACGTATTTGACCCGCCGTGAATAAACTGGGCTACCCATCTTCTTTCTCAACGGCACACGTGCATATAACGCGCATGTAATTTATGCGAAGCTGTCAAACCCGGAAATGACGTCTTGTATGCTTGGTCTCCGTTCTACGTCGTCAGATGAACAAGAGCAAAATGTTGCGCCCGAGAAAAAACAGCAGGATGGCTAAAAAGTGTATAGCTCTCACGCTTCGAAGACATTTGCTCCGGCAAATGAGAAACGTGTCCTCCACTTCGTTTGGCTTAAACAACTCGCCGAACAAGTACTTTGCTATAAAAGCGGTTGCTATCAGTATTAGGAGATCTAAAAGCAAGATAAATTTAGTACTTGAGTTCCAACGGCGTTAACTAAAGTTGGAAAAATCGTACCTCTTCGCTCGCGTTTCTTAATCTTATTCATCTTCAATCTCTGCAAAATTCTGATAAGTATCATCTTCATCATTACTTAATTATACTCGATTGATTTTTCAAAATAGTATTATTTTCGGATTAAAAAACATTTTATAACCAGTAATCACGAGTTATGAAAACTTTTAACCTACATTCGGAAGACAGTAACTTATTGACACATCCTCTCTTTTCACTGGTAATCTCTGGAAATCGCAATTTACGCTTTCCTAAAGCGTAACGTTAGTCAGAGTCTACAGTCCTGCAGCGACATATTACAGTTTCTAATATAGCCACGGTTTTGGGTTTAGCTGTATCCCACATCGACAAACTAATTCTATTTCAACAGTAGACTATGTGAGTCAAGATATTCCGACTATTAAAACGATATGCAAACAGTGTACGATCAATACATGACTGTAAAGAGCAAACGGGTGTATATCCATGAAAATTCCAGCGTATCACATGCGTTTTTGCGACTTAAATTCTAAGCGAAATTTAAACTTTTGAATAACATCACTTGAAATATACGAAAGCTTCCGCTGCGTAAGATTTATCACGGGACAGTTCCGTGACAATTTCAGCAACATTCTTTCAGAATTCGTTGCTCACTATCTGAGAACTACTTAGCAATTTTATGAAAGAGAGAGAAATCTTCAAATCGCTGAAAAAACCTATACGAGAAAGGAAAGACGACAGTTCCTGACATTATATAGATATAGTCTCTGACATTATATAGATTGCCGTATACCTCTATCCCAACGTCAGCAATCGTCGGCGAGTCGTGTGCGCGGACACGAACGCGGCGCGATTGCACATAAAGCGAGATTCGCGCACGAGATGCGTCCCCACGGGCGAGAATATTTTTCGAGTCCTTCGTGAACGTTGGGATATCGGACTATCCTCTCCCCCTTCCTCTCTCCCTGAGGGTAAACCGCCTTTCCCGCGTATGTACCGGTGAGATAAGTCCTCTTCTCGCTTTTCGCGCTGGCCTTACCAACCGACTATCCCTACGACGATGACGGTGCAAGGTAGGTAATGCAATATTATTGGAGATCGCAGGACGATTTCTCATGTTTTCCGTTGGCACACGCACGTACACACAGATACGCGTGCTGAATACATGACCGGATGGTTTGCACCTGCGATATGCAAAAGAGGCAAATCCATTCCTACTCACAGTTTTTGTTTTTTCGGTCAAGTGATATTGGAGGACGGCGATATTGATAACGCCGCTGTGGATCTTAAATCTTTTCCCATAGAGATCTTTCTTTTGGATAAATATTGAAATAATAAAATCATCATAAGACATCTGTAATTGCATTTATTAAAAAATAGTTGATATTATATATATCGAATAATTAATCAATTCATAAATTTGTAAATGTGTCATTTTAATCGCACAGATCAGCACAGACATGAATGTGATACATTCAGATATGTATATTATAGAATTATATGTGTACAAAATTATAAAAATAGAGTAAAATTGAATATCACACGCAAAAAATAAATAATTAAAATCACATGTATTTCAACTACAGTATGCTTCGCAAAATACTTTTTGTTCAAGATTACGTTTTTCATAATCTAATCTAGATTATTTTAATTATTTAAATGATGATATATCTATAGTAATACATAAATATATCCGGTACATCTACGAATAAAACTTTATTGATTCAAGAATATCATTTTCAAGATAAAGTTTTATCCGCGGTGAAATCTCTTTCTACAAAATACAATTAATTGCGGTACAACTATGCGTGTTTCTGGCAAGTGTGCTAAGAGGGAATTAATTGCACCGTATATGGATTGCTAGGTAGAATTATCTGAGACTGTCGTATATCTAGATTACACGCATAGCCGTCGGCGATATATTTTCCATTGCGGTGTCCGTAATTACTATACGAGCAATGTATTTTACGTTAAGCGTGCACGTATTACGAATTTCTGGCTGATAATTCACGACCGTACGCGCAAATTTTCGTACAAAACTAGCGCAAGTTACATATTAAATATTATCTAAGGTTTCTCCCCTGATCAGTTATTATAGACACCCTTTGCCATTCTACTGAGCATGTAAAAGTACATGTCATAGCAGCCTAAATCACATTCAAATCTATTTTATAACTAAATTAAATTCTTTTTTTCTTAAAGTTATTTTGATATACAATATTTAATCAATGTGTACTGAAGTAAAGAAAGCTTTTATTTTTTGTTATACATATATATATGCTTAATTACAAAATAATATATTAAACGTAAAAAATGCTTTATTTATTTAATTCATTTATTTATTTATAATATAAACTTAAATTTTTAAAATTAACTATATATTATCAAATTTTAAAAACTGATGTTTTGTCTTATTAATATTTAAAAAAAGTTACGTGTATGCACATGCATAAAGGATGGATTTAATCCGCAAGTAAATTGACCATGTTAGGTAGCGAGTGTTACATGATTGCAGCGATGATGTGGAAACGACTGTTGTAAGATTATAAGAAATATTGCAGCACGCATTTTTACAAAATATGCTGGTGATCGTGTTTGTCTCAATATTTACATTTGTCAACGCGATGTCGTTGAACCGCGCGAACTGTCACGCATTTATGCGGCCGCCCTCACGCATGGTACCATATACGAATACAATATATTGTCGCTGCTTGACACCTCTGTCGATTGGAAACGATACGAATATATGTCCTACGTGTTTGTTGGCCGCTTATCAGTAAGGGTGGTGGGACACGACGTGAGGTACAATCGTTACCTATGCTAAACTTTGATTCCACGTACTTGATATACAAATGTAATCTATTGTGTATACGTGTGCAGCCAGCTCTATTGACCTTTCAGTAAAGTAGATAAGTTGATAATATGTCTATTCCGCTCTGAAAATTTATGTAATTTTCTCTAGAAATCGACATTTAACGATGACCTCTTATTGAATTATTCACTTATGATTTCCTTTAATTTAATTACTATTTTATATCATTTTATCGCTATATTATATCAGTTCATTGAAGTTTATGGAAACGTAATTCTGATAAATGATCTCTTCCTTTATAGAAAGTTCAACAATTTTTGCAAAACATAGAAGGTAGGGTAAACTCTATTAACGTAACAGGTGATATTGCAATTATGTTATCAAGCGTCAGCATTTTCTTAGAAGTTTCTTAATGAATAATACATTCAGCGAAGGAGAAAGACCTCTTCAAGTTCTACACAGAATGTTATTTATCGGTGTGGTCAATAAGGAATGCATCCCTATAGGAGTTTTCACTTCCTTCCTCGAGGACAGACTACAAATGCGAGTCTTGGGTACTAATGCGTTTTCGGTACCAGGTAACTGTAAGGTGTTCCATTATCGTTAGTGTTACCCAAGATTAATGACGTGTAAATTTAAACGATGTTCGACGTAAAACGAAGATATTAGATTCCAATGTTTCCTTAGAAAGTACTTAAAAAAGAGATCATTTCAAATATCTTTTGGCTCTAAATGCATAGTGTCCTTTAATCAAGTATTAGAATGACGCGGTTATTTAGAAAGCAATCATACTGAATATGATAGTTCTGAATCGCGTTTTATGGATACAGATATCCACTAGTGACAAAGCTGCAACTTTATTACCATAATCACGAGATATGGACGCCTATTCGCAATATAATCTTACACTGAAAAAAATGCATGTAATTTTACATGAAAATTACATGCATATGCCTGGAAAATTATCTAAATTACATAAATATGCTTGGAAATTTACTTGAAATTGTAAATTTCCAATCATATTTAGGCAATTTTCCAGTCATGAACATGTAATTTTCATGTAAAATTACATGCATTTTTTTCAGTGTAGCGGTTGTAACCAATTATAGAAAGCAACTCTGATGTTCATCGGTTTATGTTCGATCGTAAGCTATTCATAATGGAACTTCGACCAAAGATGTAGTAATAAAACGGGTATAATGCATGGTATAAATAAAATTTCTCACCAAGCGTGACTTTGTATTAACATATATCATATGTTTATATTATAATATTTTGTGAGATTTAAAGATGCTACACAACTACAGTTCCTTGAAGGACATCCT
Organism: Mycetomoellerius zeteki; assembly: GCF_001594055.1. Classification (NCBI taxonomy): domain Eukaryota; kingdom Metazoa; phylum Arthropoda; class Insecta; order Hymenoptera; family Formicidae; genus Mycetomoellerius; species Mycetomoellerius zeteki. The sequence goes on from NW_017257184.1 coordinate 1,314,422, forward strand.
AGAGACGTCCAGAGGATATCCTACTTCTTAAGGTCCCCAAAGCATTCCTCGGAGAATTGTATTGTGTGGAATGTAAACGAAATACTCGAAATAAAACCAAGCAGTGACTTGCTATTTATACTCATATATTTTGTCTTATATATACAAGTAAACACAGCAAGAAGTATTATTATAGCGGCTTTATCTTTTCGGGACCTGGCACTCGCTTCTTAAAACCTACGTGTATTACACATACATACAGACACTCATACACACACGCACGCACGCACACGCTCATGCATTTTATCTCTATTGTTTCGAAAATTCCCGAATATAATCATGATTTTTATTAACACTTTATATAAGTAAAGCTATATAGAGACATGCTACATAATTAAATAACATATTATTATATAATAATATGGGACTATTAATTATACGAGTATTAGTATTACGGCAGTATTTTCGTTGCATTTCGTTTATTCGCGAGATCGTCACAGTATCGAACTGTATTGTAACTGTTGCGACTGGAATTTATCGATTGCTTACGCGTCTGTCGATCGACTTACAATGAACACGACTTTGTTGGTAAATAGGAGAGTAGGTTATCCCGTTATCCTGTTTCGCAACGCTATCAAGTGACAGAAGACACATAGTGCACTGTTTCATTGACATTGTGTATGCCGTGCAATTGTACAGTCAATTTCATTTGTTACTGCAACTTGTCGTTGAGGACATTTTTATTGACTGCATCGGTATTTTTATCGAAAAACGGAGCACGTCAGTGACATATTATATTTCATTCATCTAAACAAATCTAACTTCTCCGCTTGTTATTAATTTATCCTTATCAGTTATTTCTATAAATATTGCAAAAGTTAATTTTGGTAAAAAAGACAATTCTATAAGTCCTTAAGGGGATCCTAAAGCGAAGCTCGAACTCCGACAAAATCACTAGATGTCGCTGTTTTTCCAGCGCATCGACATGTCTGTATATACTATCACACCAATATCTCCCGCAACCTATGATACATTCAGTCGCACATTCGTGTCAATTTTCGTATAATGAATTCGTCACGATAAAGCGTCTAAGTCTAATTCTAAGAACTCAACGTTATTTGTTCGTGTAAACTACGTGTACACTACGTGTTTGTGGATCACTATTTTGTAAGTACAAGTTGGAAAACTTTCGTATCAAGCAAATATTGTCACCACTTGACAGCCATGTTACACTAAGAAATGATAAAAAATATATCAAATTCGAAATTTTTGGTCATTTTGCGGTCTAAACTCCACCTCACAAACACGTATTAATGCGTATACTTTAATCCTGGAAAAAGATTTTCGAATCTGTGAAAGAGAAAAAAAGTATTTGTTATACAAAAATTATATGATTTAGTCGGTAATACAGACGGCTCCTTAAAATAGTACAAGTATATATGTATAAAATGTCACAAATAATTCTCTATGCCATACACATGACATACTTCGCTCTATACGAATATAGGTATCACACGGTAACGGTTTGTCAGCAAATTTGACAGTATTTGTCGAAACAGGATTCCTGTGTACTAAAACGCTGACTAAGCTCAATCTTGATTTTATCAACACGTCCGAAACTTCGGTGCTTTTCTCGATCAGATCAACACTTGAATTGATACGGTCGACACAGCAATTTCAGAAAGTTTTAGTAGCTTGATAGAATACTAAGAAACATTTTCTCAGAGCTCTATTAAATTGATACAAAACATTGACACGAAAAGAAACTTGGAAATTTTTAAAGAATATTAGATCTATTGATCTGTATGTGTATTCGCGGAGAGAATGGTTTCATTGAAGTATATCTAAAAATGTAACTAGTTACAGATCTGAAAATAATTTTGATAGATTATTAAAATAATTATGTAGTATGCTCAAGTTAATTATTAGAATATCAAAACTTTTTGCAGTATTGCTAATTGTGTTTGTGCGAAGAAATCGTACTCTTTATATGTTCTATATGCTTACACGTTTTGTATGCTCACAGTAAAGACATATAATTGTTGTTATCATATACACAACGACCGTATAATTTAGATACGCGAATAACATATCTTCCTGAGTTAGAGACGCCGTTGCGACGGTTTGCGATCTTCCGTAAAAAAAGCTCCGAGAAAAACCGCGAAAGAGACAGGGTGACGCATTTACAGAGACCGCCCACGTGGAAAAAGGCGGACGCTGGTAAGCTACGATAAGCGTTAATGGGCCACCGCCGAGCTTCATAAAAGTTATTAAATTCCTGTCAAAAGTCTGTACTTTTACGGAAGCGACCGTTGGAAGAGCGAGAACGGGAACACACCTGGCACGATCGAGGGCGAGCATCGCCGTCCGCGGTCGATCCAAGAGCGTATTCGTAAATAGCTTTCGTGCTATCGACCAAACTTTAACTATCCGCGGACGTGGAAACGGCAAGTTCCGCAAAAGTTCGAGATGCGACGCGCTTTACGAGACTTTATCCTGCGTCTTGTCGTAGCGCGGTGAAGCATGGTCTCTAAATTCTGCATGTCATGGAAGACATGTTATCTTATCACATGGGCTTTTACAGAGCACGTTTCCTGAATGTAGATTCCAATTTCCAAAGTTTAGCGGACAAAGACGTCGAAATGTGGCACAAGGATTATTGATTTTAACAATTCTCAAAATAGATGCGGTCTATAAAGAAAATATTAGAATATTTTTGTGTGCTGCAATATAATTTGTATTTTTTAATGAAATCTAAGCTCTCACATACCTATATCATTGAAGTGACATATTTGATATACCTATTGAGACATTTTATCAATTCTCTATCTACTTCTGTTCTTATTATTTTCTTTTTTTATTATTTACTTTATTTTATCAGTACGATGCCAACCAAAAGGAAAATTATTTAGACATGAACTAAATTCTTTTTATAGAGCCAACCCAAATAAATATTATACAGTAATATTATACAGTTTTGACTATAATAGGGTAACTCCGGTATATACCACCTATCAAAAACTTAATTTATTACATATTATTTACTATGTTTAAAGTAAACGAACTATATCAGTAAAAACTTTGTACTGTCTACTACTGTGAAAAAAATATTAGAAATCCGAAATATATATTTATTTTTCGTATTAAGAAATGAACTTTTTGAAACCCTTGCATTTTTGCCGTATATCCCATAGGAGTGGGATATATGGCTACTCATAAGGGTGAGGGGGGTATGTACGGCTCATGAAAAATTTACAAATAACTCTTATAAATAAGACAAAATGACACAAGAACTTATAAAATGCGTTTATAAAGTTTTATTAAGAATTAAGAATGATAAATATGTATATGAAATAATAAATAATAATTACAATATTGCTACATATATTACAAGTGTTATGACATAAGGTACATATTTCATGGAATATATATTTATTGCATTTAGTGCACTGAATTCAATCTGCGCATTTTTGTACGTTTTGGGCATAAATCCCGTCCGCTAAAAATGCCATATATTCCAAACAGGTGGGATATACAAGACAACAAACCAAACAAAGAATACGAAAGCAAAGCACTTATATTTTGCTATAAAACATGCTTTACTTATTTTTCTACACGTATGTATCACGAAATAACCATTAAGTCTTTTACACGTCCTACATTAATCATTTTATGTAGATTATAACTTATGATGGCGCTACTTATTGCAGTGACAAATCGATTCAACTCACAATAATTTCATTAATATTAACAGTAAGAAGCTGAAATCAACACAATACTAATATAATATAAAGGCATGTAACAAAGTAGTTGCGGGGAAAATTGACCCCCACTCCTTCTATTTTTTTTACTTCTGCGGCGTAAATCTCAGCGCGGCGTATTTGCCGGAGTTACCCTAAATATAATTCAGATTGGAAAATAAAATTTGTATTTGTGTATCAGATATTAGATATTCAATATTCTGGGCCATTAAAAATATAGAAGACCTGTAGAGCACCTAATTAGAACAAGTAATCAGCGCTCAGACTGGGAGATAATTCACAACTTCGATAATTTACAACAGATTTTGGAAGCAGTCCTTTCGCTACCTTACGCGACATTATTCTTACTTTATCTCTTGATAAATTAAAGAACCGTGAAAATTTTCGCGCCAAGTACCGAAACTATTAAATCTTAATAAAAAATCAACCATCAGGCGCAGGCGCCTACGCTCGGCATTTATACCGTCGTAAATTCTGTGTCGTTTAATATCGCGCATATATCCAAATGACTATGAAAAATGCATAGAAACCCTCTCGCCCACCGCCGCGCGTTACTTGATAAAATATACGTTGGTCGTAATTCCGTATACAGAAAAAATCTACGGCGATACAGGTAAGCGAGCGCATGAATTTACGGCGTCGGCTTCTCCTCGTCACAACATGACGGATTTAGCTTGCACTTATCCTATCTTAAATGGGCTTATCTTAAATGAATTCCAAACAATGCTGATGCTTGCGATCAGTGTTTGCCAAGTATGGATGAATTTGGCAACGAACAACGTGTTCATTCATCAAATATTTGACAAATGCAAACGTACTCACGTGATAAATTTTATTTATACATATAAGCGTTATCGTGTGATGATTGCGAAAAGGATGCATCATTTATTTTGACTTGACAAATATTTACCGAATACACTTAACATACGTTGTATTTAGAATCGTTCAATTATTTAAGATGGATATACTAGTACGTTAATTAAATTCTTCTGTTAAATTAGATAACAATCAGAGCTTTAATATAATTATCGAACGATGTTAATGCGCGTTGATTCTTACTACGACATAAAAGACAAACGAGAAATACATTTGCATTAGCTCATTACTTGATAAAATATACATAGAGTAACTCCGGCAAATATATCCCACCCCTATGGGATATAGAATAGCAAAAATCCAAGGGTTTCAAAAAGTTTATTTTTTAATACGAAAAATATTATAAATATTTCGGATTTCTAATATTTTTTTCGAAGTATAGTAGACAGTACAAAGTTTTTACTAATATAGTTCGTTTATTTTAAACATAGTAAATAATACTTTTAATAAATTAAGTTTTTGATAGGTGCGGTGTATATTCCGGAGTTACCGTATGTATATTTGACTTTATAAATAAGCATTATATATAAAATGATTTGAAATGGTATAAACTTCTTTCTTTGAAACGTTCTTTCTAAGGTTCAGTAGCGCGCAACCAGATGCTGATCTGTTCTTTAGGAACTGGTTTATATGCCATCATAAAGTCGACCGTACAAGAAGATACTCGTAAAATAAATTTTATTTGCCTTAGGATTATTTATCATGATATCTATACGTTCGTGATTTCGTGCCGAGAGAAAAGTCGCAACCATAATCCCACGGGTGAAATTTTATAGTCGCATATGCTTACAGGTTGCTCCACAATCGTACATGTAATTCGGAGGATTGCAGTTCGTAGAGTTATAAATCAACGGTCTGAGGAGAAAGGCGATGCAATTTGTAACTCGTTTTGTCGTGAACGCGCCAGATTTCCTACAAAAGATGAGCGATAGGACGCTAGGGCTTTATTCTAATTACCCAAGTTTGAACATAAAATTTCAAAGGAAAATACACTAGTTTTTGCACTAGTGATTACGGAGAAATATAATATTTACCTACATGGATAGTGTTTACAGCTTCGTATAAAACGTGGAAAAAATCTCGTTATCTTCGCATGTACCAGATTATTTTCTAGCATATGCAATGAAGTTTACAACTATCGTTAAAAACATATTTTTCACTTAAATCTGTAAAGAAAATTTTTATTCCCATACCGTGGACAATGGAAGTTTATAGAAATTATGAAAACTGTAACTTCTTTTATAGTTCAATCACACGTACGTTTCATTAACTTGCATCGTTACGTGTCCAATTAGTCTTTGTAACATTCTGTAACACCGTGCAACGACATCGCAATATCATTCTATTTGCAGCGTGATATTTCGGCATCAGAAAAAATAAAATTACGCGTTTCACAATTCCATTTTCGCGAGCGTGTCACGCTTTTTAGCCGCGTTCGTAATAATCTGGCCGTGACGTGTAGCTCAACGCGCTGACCGCTATATCGGTGAATTCTTTTTCTGTACTGCAGGCAATGGCCCCTGGTATATTATATACGGTAAAGACGAAATATGGCGTACCGTATAACGGTCGCACGTATATTGACCGGCTTAATAACGTTGCCGGCGGGTCCAGCAGTTACCCTGGCTACCTACTGGGTGGCGGAACCCTCAAGGCTTAGAATGGAGTCCTGATAGCCGATGGGTATAATCGTAAACTCGACGATATGTAACGTACGGCCGAAGAAACGACGATCTCTCGGGAGACCAATTTCTTTGCGAAAGCTTAGGGAATATTGGCAGCCATTTCTAAGCGAACGTTTCTGCTTTCCCTCTGTCAGTCGAATAAGCAGGCAGCATACGGGACGCATGAAAGACACGCACGGTTGCTTATCATAACACGCGGCTTGAATATTCACAAATACTACTTTATACAGAATCGGATTTTAAATCAGGATTGTGCGGGGCACACATTTTTCACACACTATGGAAAACTCTCGAAGGCCGAACGGCTAAAGCGATTATATGCACGAAGAACATTTTCGGTATATCGCGTGTCGTAAAAGGCGTTACTTTAAGATTGCGCTTTATGCATTGTGCGCTTTATTGTTATTATAATCGAAGAGTGATTCAGATCGGATCTGCACGGAAATTTTACATTTTCAAGGGTTTTCTCTGCTCAAAGTAATATATCGAAATAATATCTCCTTGTATACTGAAGTTGCGTACCAACTTTTATCACAAGATAAATGAGTGAGTCTGATGGTAATACCGAAATAAAGCCATTGCGCGATATATTGAAACTGCGCTGTCACACAGTATATTTACATCCCTGAAGTATCTTTTACGCCGCGTGTCATGGGAAACCGAGATGGCGAGAATGCAAGTAGGACACTCCGCCTTAAGCTCAGTCAACACGGTCGCCCGGTATTGAAAAATGCTAGTATGATTTATTGCGGTGCTCCATCGTTTATCCTGTCTCTGCTACGTTCTTTAGGCACACAGACGCCTCTAGCGATTTTGTTCTCACGGGACTAATCACAATCGTGAACTTTCTAAATCTTACTTTGTAAATATATAAAAAAAGTATTAAAATGATATATTGCTTTATGTTGCGAATTGATGTGAAACTATTGTGAATTGCGTGAAGTACAATACTTGCGAAAATGTGTCTATAAAAAGATAAGTACTACATAAATTTTTTTAACATTAATGATATCTACTGATTTAGTAGAATTCCTTTATTATTTATATACTGATTATTTTTATTAAAGTTATATATATATATATATATCCGTTTTTATTTCAGTAGATATATTTTTTAGTTAGTGTAATGAAAATAATGAGCAAAATTTGAAGTATTTCTTAATAATGAAATTACACTGCATACATAATAATGACGTTCTATATTCTAATGATATCTCATATATTATTATCATGAAATATTTTATTTTTACGATTCTTCAGATTTTATACATATATATATATATAATACTTTATTAAAACCGTAATAAAAGCACATACACTCATGTAACAAAATAGCAAAGCTATCTAAATCTGCTTCTATACATTAAGATGTAAATCATATTTGCTCTGTACATATTGCAAAAGTTAAGATTAAAATTTCTTTAATTTCTCTTTGAGGACTGCTCTCGCAAATAGCGTCGCTCATGCACGGAGGCAGTGAGCATGTTTAATCCATTTGTATTGCATTCCTCGTATTTTCCGTCTACCATGTTTAGACTTCAAAATACCGAATGTAAAATATAGATACGAAAATATTCTACCTGCGAAACGACATATACTCGTTATTGATCCGTGGATTATTTCAGTAACGACCCTCAGACGTGAAAAATCCTTTTTGGAATTTTTTCTTTCATTCTAGATGCGCATATATTTCGAAATAAAATACAGAATGTAGCTGCCTATTGATGGAAAAAACTGGATTTGCGAACAGCACGCACAACCGTTGAGTAAATTCAAGTTAAAATTCAAACTTTTGTGGCACGCAATCGAACGATCGGACGAAACGAAAGTGAATGTTTTTTTTTTTGTAAAATTTAAAATTCTATAAAATACATTTAGTAATAAATACATTTAGTACGTGCCATGTAAATTACGCGATGCTTTTGATATATGAAATTTGAAATCACTATTGTTATTTCAGTTATCGCGCATTGTTGTACAAAATTGGAAAATTATTTTTATTAAAAATTATCCATTAATTTATAATTTCATCATGAATGAATAATTGAAATTTTTCGCATCATTTTCACCGCGTTAATTAAGAAAAAATGTAAAAGTAATAGCTCGTGTCCCCATTTTTTTCTCGTTCACCTCACGTGAACTTCATTTGAATTATTAATTGGCACATGTGACCTCTGCCTTTATGTATTCGCTGCTCATTGTAGACAAAACTGCCGTTTCAAACAAGAGAGGAAATGCTTTTTCGTAGACCGGAAACGGCCGCAATTACGTGAACGTAATTATACATTCCGGCAAGACTATGCCCATTTTCGTTAGCCGTACTCCTTCGTGTCTAGTCGCCACGGCGAGCACGAGTATACACGTTATTAAAGAGGATTTACTACTTTACTGTCTAAAAGAGGATTTGATGGTCGCTTGTGACGGAGAGCCGGCTGGCATCACTCGACTACGTAATCACGAGCATTTCACTCCCCGTATTTATCGCGCTTCCTGACAACGCAAAGCCTCGTCGACGTTTGATGCAAGTTGTTATCCCAATTAAAGCGCCGGTAAGCATACGCTTTGCATGGCCCTTCTGACTCTCCGTTTCGTCTTCATGCTTATTATTTTGATTATCTGTCTTTGCACATAACGATGTCAAGAGAATAGCTTAAGAGACGTCGATGACTATCGACATATAAAATTTCCAATATAACTTTATATTATATCTTTGAGACGCGTAAATCTTGAATTTTATAAATCTTTTTATAATTTATAAAGCAAAATTTATTAATATATGTGAGACTCTTTAATATATATCATTATCATATTCTTTACGTTTTTCATATTTTTCACGTAAATAAATTATAACATAAATAATAAAAATTATTTGACCTATTGCTAACATTATATACCTATGTATATATTTTAATTTGTTTTACCCTAAAATAAAACCATAAATATTTTACTTACATTTATTTTTGCAACGTTACAGCGTCTTACGTATCGTGTCCCAATGGAAATCTCAGAAGTTAGAAACAAATTTAAAAGACTATTACAAAGAGAAATAAGAAAGGACAAAACTTTTACGAGGTTTTTAGATTTAACAAAAATATTAGCTCAGGTAAGGTAAAATCAAATAAACAAAATGACCAACGACGAGTTTATTGTACATCAAAAAAAGAAATTGACATTCAGCAAAACTTGCAATTTCAATATGCTTAAAACATAATAATGTATAATATAAGCGCAGAGTCTCATCTGCGACAAGACAATAACATGGAAGTTACTTGATGTAAAGGGATGAGTTTCAAAAAAAAGCTCTTTGATCGCACAAGAAGTGTGGCTTGTGCGTCTTCTTTCTGAAAAGTAGCTGCGCATATCGAGAGTACTCGAGAGCTCGTGGGAAAAGAATACAAGTCCATCCAGCTAAACTAGGCGAAGCAGAAAAAAAGAGTCTGTTCTACAACCTTCCCCCCCTCATCGCTCTCCCCCGACCTTGTGTAAGCTCCCGCATTGTCTTGCGGAAACAAAAGACAGGTAGCTTATGCCCCGCATTCAAAAGCACACAAAGTTCAGTCTCAAGTGCTCCTCGTGCTGTATTTCCTCGACCACCACCCACGCACACCTTTCTCTTACCGCTCATCTTACGTCTCGGCATGCTTTCTCGCTTGTCCGCTCGTTGTCCACTATCTCTGTTATCTTTCTCTTTCGAACAGAGACAACTCTTCTCCCTCTTATTTTCTTTTTGTGCACGTCAGCCTTGGTTTTTTCCCTATCTATATTTCTTTTTTCATTTGTATATTCCCTCTGTACCTTAACTCGCTCTAACTTTCAACTTCATCTTTCTGGCCCTCGAATTCCTGTTATTCCATTCTCTTGTATAACTTCTCGTACACCTTCACTCTTCTCGCGTGCTCGTGCTCGTCTTGGTGAAGAAGTCTCGCGGATGAAGTTTCGCGTCGCCATGTCGAAGTCTTCTTTCTTCAGTGTCGTCTCAACAAACACCGCAAGTTCTTGTCCCACACTAATAAATACAGTTTCGTGTACTGGGATATTTCCCATAGCGTGCAATATATCGTTTTTTGACAAACATTTTGAAACATGTAGTAAACACTGATTTCTTTCCTCACGAGAGTAGTAATATTTTAGTATTTCATTGCCCTGTTCCTTCTTCTCATAATTCTGCCATAATTAGAGATATAAGAAGAAATAATTGATGAAGTTTTATTATAAAATTATTGTGAATTAATATTTAACAGGTATGCAGTGCTTTCTAATTAAATGTTAATTTATTGTAATTAAATTTAAATTTTGAGATTTCATTTTTATGACAACATTTTTATGGCAGAGTCAAAAATATGCACGCAATGTGAAATCACATTGCTTGAGTCGTCTTGTCTGCTTTTCTACAGCTTTAGCCGAATCTCATTACTATTCATTACTTTTAACGTCTAATGGATCACGCTACGTCATCTACTCTTGCTAAGTCGGACAGAGAAAGATCGTCAATCCGTTGGAAAAATTCCTAATTAAATCTGGGGAGCTCAGTTAATCAATTTAATAACGTTTCTCACATTATCATTAAGTGATGACGCGATGATAGAGAAATGATGCGCTTACTTTAAATTAAAAGCATTATCAATTTGACGTAATGCTTATTTTGATGAACAGAGATACGAAAATGTCGAATCTCGAATGTTGCGCTAAATTGAAAAATTATTAAAACCACTGCTACATCAAAGCGAAAAGTATTAATATCCGATAAATCTTCCATTCATATCGCGATTTGAAATGTCAAAGCTCACATAAACATTGATAGATACAGTGGAGAAATTATTAAAACCATTGCTATTTTAAATACAAAAAAGTAGTAATGCTCGAATCTTTTTCGCACTACCACAACTCGAACATTTAAATGTTCGGCTATTATTCCCGTTTTACTTATGTATCTCCATTTACGGAATTACACCGTGCGAACGATACGAATTTCATTGATTTCGATTCGCCGTAGGATAAACAGGAATCGTTATTTACTCGCTTGTCGTGCGAAAAATAAATGATACTTGAAAAATCAGATAGCCCAGACAGGCGCGGGCGATAATACGCGCAGGGAATTTAATTTCCACATAACTGGTGAGCGCTTATCCATCTATTTCACCGTTTTTTTTTCCGAAGTCTACCTCGTATTTTTCTCTCAGAGTGCGCTGTCGCTCGCTGGCGAGATATTAAAAGACCGATCGTCAAATTCAATAAGCATTGTAAAACAATCCTGGCCGTTCGTAGGCTTCATAATATTATCGCGCTTCAATTGCTCGTTATCATGGCGTCGCGTATAATTATATACCTGTATTCGCGAAACGGCGTGACTGCTTATATAGTTAACGTTATTCGCGGTAAATCATCGTTCGCGCGATATTTATAATACCATTAGCAGGATAAAAGAGAAAAAAGGTAGGATTATCATAACGTTCGTTACGAGAGCGCGCGATTTATAATTTGCATGAGTGCAGTTGTGGAGGAATACTTGTAACCGACACTCGCATTTACAAGTATTCATTATTGCGTCGTCGACTCCTTAATTAAGAGTATGCTTGTCTGCTCGTAGTCTCATTTACTCGACGACCGTAACTAAAAGATCAACTTTCCTGTGCCTCGAAAACTATGGAAGCTGCTTAACAATAATCCATTAAGGATTGCGTTACGTGCTTACGATGTTTTTACTCTGATCAGCTTCGTAACTTTCGCATCCGTTGATGTTTCAAGCGCGATAATGTTTAATTAATTAGTCAATTAGTAATAATAAATTTCTTAGCGAGAATCTATTACTTTATTCCTAATAAAGAAATTTTTTATTTTTTATTAGTTGTTCTCGCATAATGATAATCTTCAAATTGATAATTTGACATTTATGCGTTACATTAAACGCATAATAAAATAACATTCATTGAAGTTAAATAAAGGTAACACATACGGAAACAACAGTTTTGAATATCTAAAAATTTAGATAGATCAAGTCTGAAAATAATTTCGTTAAATCATCAAAATAGTTATGTGTGACGCTCAAACTGATTGCTATAATGTTAAAACTTTTTACATTGCTCGTCATGCTTGAGTTCCTTACGTAATTACTTTGATAATTTCACGAAATTGTTTTCTGATCTGTATCTACCTAAATTTTTAAATACTTCAACAAAATTGTTCTTTTCTGCGTATCATATACATGAATATTTCTTTAAGGAATAATAAGGAAGAAATACAATACTTTCGTATAGTACAATATACGAATAGAATACAAAACGAAACTTTCAACTTGCAATGATTGTTAATACATTTTACTTCGCATTCATTTTCGCGCCTCTGTAATTATAGCCAAGGGAAAGCATTCGCGTTCAATTCGCTTTATTAGCTTTGACTCACCTACTTTCCAACATAAGGGTTGATAGCTTACCCATAAGATTATCTGATGTATAAAAGCTAGCTATATGTGCCGCAGAGTCGATGGGTGCACGACCGCATAACGAAAGGACCGAGTAATACGCCCGCGCGCGCATTGTTGCGGTTATCCGACGGCACGCTTGCTTTGCAGTCCATGCGCCACAGCATTAATGAACATTCACCTACGTTGTCTGATAAGAAAGTAAAGGAATATTAAATAATACCAGATGCACTTATAAGATAATCGCTAATATAATAAATTAATAATAAATTCCGCTCATTTTACTATAGAATGAGAAGGAAACAGGCCGTATGAAATGAGCTCAAAATTAGATGAGAACTAATTAATCATTTATTAAATATAATATATAATATATAAATATTCATGACAGTTTTAATTCGATTTAATTATTCTTATTGTTAACCAAATAATTAGAAAATTTACATAAATTTAATATAAGTAATAAATTAATAAAACAAAATATAAAGGTAAAACATTGGGACGAATAATACGTTTTTATACATATATATTAGTTTTTAAATAAATGATTTTAAAATTATAGCAAAGTGTAGTGTAACGGTTTATAATTCTGTCGCTAAAGAAGTAAAAGATTTAAAAAGGAAGTTCCATGGAACTCATTTATTCGATAAATGTTTATAAATACGCATTGTTTGATTGAGGATACGTACAACAGCATGACAATATTGTAATTGTACGTAACAATACGATAAAATTTGTCATATAAATGCGGTATATTTGAATTCATTAAATTTACGAACGCGCAACGAAAACATTGTCCAGTTTTACAGTAAATTCTTTTCTTTCCTTTTCTTTTGTTTGCATCGACAAGCGAAATAATTGTGCGGACACAACAGCGACTTGTGTCTTAATCACCAGGTTTCTACGTCGATTGTGGTAACGGGGAAAAAAATTTCTCGCTCATCGAACGACGAAACAATTTGCCCCAAATGGTGATTTTTCTCGACCAAAGTACATGTCGGAGAAAATTCATTAGCATGTATTACCAATTCAATGGCCGTAGGTTTTCATTCGCATATATTACGTAACGTTCATTAAAACGTTTTATGCACGTTGTCGAAAACACCACTGTTTATCCGAACAATGAATTTTTCACGTAAGAAGATACTGCGACAATCACCGACTTGTGACATACATTTACACTTGAGTAAACTACATAGTGCGTCATTGAAAGTTGAACGCAGTTCACCACACTGAGGTCTTTGTTTAAAATTTCCGTTCAAAGATAAATACTTTTCTTCCATAAGTAGAAAACGTTGTCAAGAAGTACTTTCGAAAGTCCGTATATTCCGCGCGAATTATTTACACAGAGAAAAATGTTCTGGTTAAACCATCGAAAAGGTCCAACCAAAATGGCATTGCTGAGATTATGATAACCAGAAAATAGTTATGATGACCAGAAATTCTGTTTGACCTCATCTAATTTGTTTAACTAGAACATTTGTCTCATTATAGGATATTGTTTAAGTATCAGCTGACAGCTCAACTTTTCTCATAAACATTTGTATTTATTATAGCGCCAAATATATAACTGTTAAATATCGTACTCGAATCCAATCGTACAATAACGTGTAATGTACAAATCATGAAAGTCGTCGGATGCAGACTCTTACAAAATACTGAACTAAAAGTTGGCATAACACGCAAAGCAATAGCCAATTTCGAAGAGGGAAAGTAATATAGCTCTTGAAATAACGGCTTTGATATTCTAAAATTACCCGGAAGAACCGCTATCGTCGGTCACAATTTCAAAAAAATGTCTAATTTATTGGTTTGCAACGGTGGTAAATCACTTCCACTTAGTCTGACCAGAACAGCCCGTATCTACTGTGTGTTTTATATGCCTCATTCATCCTCAAACGCAATCGCGTGGGCGAATGAAAAACATAGACACGTATACACCGCGTCTTCTACAGACGGGTCTTTTTCATACGCCGTATGCTTCAACAAGAACATCGCATTTTTCTTCAGCTATCTTATTCGTCACACCTTTGAACTGAAGAAGAGAAGACCCGAGAAAATATCTTTCTAAAGTGCGTTGTCACGTCTACATATTTTACACGTCGGAAAGAATGTATCGGATTACAACTGAAGCAAATATAGTTCTTTAAAGATGCCTATTATCTTGATATATCACATTTAATGGCTACATTCCGTTATTTATTGCAAACACTGAAAATCTGTAGTATACGTAACGTAAACTATAGATTTTCGATGCTTTAAGCGAACATTTATAACGCATCCAATTATTGGATGACACAAAAGAAGAAAACTTCAAAAGTATAATTGACTTTTTTTTGTTATTTATCTTATCAAAATAAATTATTTTTATTAGAATTATTTTATCAAATTTATTAAAATTATTTAATATAACTATGAACAAATTTGCAATTTATGTGAACGTATAATGCGTAATCCCTCGAACATTTTCCGTTGATAAAAAAGCGAGTTCATCGCTAATTAAAAAAAATCAACTTAATCATGCAAACGAACTTATTATTCCAATCAATTCCTCCTTAAATTGTCAAACAAATACTCGTTGTCATCTCGAGATGCGGAATCGAGACGCGTCCTAATTTCTGGCCATCCATCCAGAAATTCAATCGTATTGCAATCGCGCAAGCTGAATGAAAAATCGAAACACCTGAGCGACGTCGCGTGACGGGAATACGACGCGGAACACGTCGCTTCGAAAATCACCCGTCGCGAACGACCGAAACATAAAGGCCAGGTCAAGAGAGCCCTGCGGACGGCCTCGAAGAATACACTGTCTCTCAGATACTCGACGGTCACCTCGTAGCCAGGATGGGCCGAGAGAGCTAGTGAATAGTAATCTGCGCGGAGCGCGCTACTTTATAAAGCAAGGACCTACCGCGTTGCAGAATGACATGTGCCATTTCTATGCAAACTACATGTATGTATGCAGGTGGTGGCGCCGAGCTACACGTTTAAGGCGGCGGATAGGCAGACGTAATGCCCTGATGCAGGCTAGCATTTTGGTTGCTGTTATATATACAGCTCCTCCTTGCCGTCTGAAACATCGCTTTGCCTCTCTCAGGTTCTATTCGTCACCTTTTACGTTCTCGCTCCACCTGTCCTCTTCGTGCTCTTATGTCCTCGTCGATTGACGAGACTAAACCTTTGCCTTATCTTTGATCCTCCTACTCGTTTTCTAGTTTGCTATTTTTATTTTCGTTTTGTTCCTCGTTGCAACTTCACACTCAATCGTTCTCTTTCTCTCTCTCCCCCCCCCCTCTCTCTCTCTCTCTCTCTTTTTATTTTCCTTTTCGACGTTCAACTTCGTTGTTTCACTCGTCGTCTTATTTTGTCGACATTGATGGAATATAACTATTCGAACGACATGAAACAAAAGAAAAAAAGAATACTCTGTCAGATGCATGAAACCGTTTATTGATTTCCTAACGAACAGGAAACTATCACCAGGTGGACTCTATATTTTGAATTTCAACTGCCGGATGTAATCCTGACGACGGAAAAACTAAGTGCAGACCTTTCTGAGATTGAACCAATATTTCTGTCTTTGTTTCCTTTTTGTTATTTTATTTCTAGAATATGTAAGGCTTTTTCCGAGTTACGTTGAAAATATGATAAGGCTTCGGGCAGTGACTCTGTGCTCTATTTTTGTTGGGGTGACACGACTAAAATCGACCAAACACTAACAAGCCCAGCTTGGCTGTCACGCCCGCAAAGAGGGGTTTGGGAGGAGGGGGGAGAGAGAGAGAGAGAGATACATGCACGGAGTTAACAGGGCTAAATTACACGTTCGATAAAATAAACGCGAGGGCACACAAAGCGTGCCCGTGAAACGCTCAGCCGCACGCGCACGGATCCTTTGTCCGCAACCGAGCGAACGTGTTTTTCTGGAATTCGCGCATTTGGGCGCTCCGATTGCTTCTGTCTGCGTATATGCATTCGTGCACGCAACCCACTTGCCCCTTTTACCATGGCGCATCCCTCTTTGTTTTCTTGAGGCCTCCATTATGCTTTCAAACATGGATAACCGACTGACAGGTCAAGTCGTGCGCAATCGTACAATGAGCAAATAAAATATTGTTATACAATGAACAAATGAAATAAGAATAAATTACTATCGATCTATCACTCTTTTTTTTATGTTGCTGTAAATGCAGAGCGTTTCGTCTATTTACTTATGTAGTCGTTATCAATTATGTTTAGATTCTCCAATTCACTATCCTTAAGGATGCATAGAAAATTTGAATTCACCAATTAATTCAATATACTTAATTATTTAAACAAAGAAGCGTTTTTCGACATTTGCATCTTATAGAAAGTGATTTAGATGTTTCCAACATATTCATTGTTAAACTATATTTTGACATTTTACTTCAGTATAATAATATTAAATTAATGGGTCAACTTAATATTAAATAATATTAGAACGACAAAACAAAATATTTGAAATTATAAAATATTTACGTAATTTGTTTTCAAAAAATTGTGTATATATATATATATATATAAATATTCTCAGTTGAGTAACTAAGTTGGCTCATTAATTTAATTACTATATTGAAGTAAAATATCAATGTAGTCTGACTATTTAGGAACATGTTAGAAATATCTAAATTTCTATTGCAAAATGCAAACATCAAAAAACATTTCTTTTTCACATATAGGATTCTATTGTTTTTAGAAATGATTTTAGAGATTTGTTTTTTAGAACTGTCCATTACGGAGTGCAGCATCCAACTAACCAGCGAATAGTAAACTGTACGTAAAACCTTCGTACGCTAGATCCGTACTGGGGTTAATGGAAAGATTCTATCCGGCGTGAATTGATAACGTAGCAATGGAGCCAGTTTTCATTGCCTCGAATCTTTGAAGTGCTTAAAACGAAAAGTGAATTCTCCAATGCTCGACGCACATATACACCCATACAAATCTGTATTCCATAATTTACCTAATAATTTACCGCAGAGATTATTACATGATGGATACTGAACACAGAGTCCGCAACAATCGTACATTCTCCATTATCGTAGCGTTGTAATTAATTATTTTCGTTCATTATGCCACATACAATGATGTTTGCCAGCATTAAATTAGACAACGGAAACTCGCAGCAGCGAATACCTGATGCTTCGATTTAAATAATTCGCGTTGCTTCTGGTTAAATAAAGTGTTGAAACTTCGTGAAACAAGTGCAACATTCAATACACGCAAAATTGAGTAACTTACACAATATGCAGAACAACATGGAAGGCTGTAAATAAACATCATACGTTGTTTAAAACGAGATTAACGTCAGATTGCTACCATGTACATGTTTGCAAGAGAAATAGCAATTTCGGACTTAAAGTAACTACCAATGTGGTTTATATATTTTTTCCGGAAATATATTTTTCCTCCTCATTTCATTAAATAACGCGTTTAACGAAGTTTCCGTTTAACTTCGCCTAACTTTACGTCCGGAGATTAAATTTCCCGTTTATTTGCCGTTTCTTTTTACAAGCGGTTAAAAGACTTTTCGAAATTTGGCATCCGTGGAAGCCCTCGTATTTCCAGTTCCGCCTCGATACTTTGATGAATACGAGTAGCGGCCAAACACGCGCTTGCTACTTTCAGGCTTCCAGAACTCGATTTGCCGCCACACACCTATATACAAGATAGAATCGAGATGCAAGGCGTTTAGAATGCCGAACTTTTCCACGGCCGAATCGAATCCCCCGGTGAAAGGAAGACCCACGTGAGAGTAGTAACATGGATGCCTTCCTCGCACGGATCATGCGAGTTGAACTTTTCTCCGTATAACATACCTGTTTTCGTGAATTAAAGATATTTGTACGGATACGTTACGTACATATCACAGGGCATATCTTATTTCGCGCGCACTTCACCGAATGCACTTAGGGGATCCTAAAGCCGTCTGTATTACCGACTAAATTATAATTTTTATAACAAATACTTTTTTCCTCTTTCACAGATTCAAAAATCCTTTTCCAGAATTAAAGTATACACATTAATACGTGTTTGAGAGGTGGAATTTATGCCGAAAACGACAAAAAAGTTTCGAAATTGAAATCTTAAGAAAAATTTTTTATCGTTTTCGGCATAAACTCCACCTCTCAAACACGTATTAATGTGTATACTTTAATTCTAGAAAAGGATTTTTGAATCTGTGAAAGAGGAAAAAAGTATTTGTTATAAAAATTATAATTTAGTCGGTAATACAGACGGCTTTAGGATCCCCTTAACAAAGCAGCGATTTTACACCGCATTGTTACCATTTCGTGATAATAAATTTTCGGTTTTATATATGAACAACAATAGAATGCGTAACGCAAGACAAAATGGTCACACATACACAATAATAAAAAAGATATTCCTTTTATTTGTATTACTTCTGACAATGAGAAAGATTCTCATTTCATCCTGCAGCCTGCAATTTCGATTAAACAAAGAGTCATATTGAAATTCGATACTTTTCACATTTATAATTTTAGATCTATTTTCTTTTGGGAAAGAGAAAAAAGAAGAGAAAAACGGGCATTATGTAATTTTATAAGTCTTAATAATTACTTCATTTAGACCATTATATCTTGTTATCACATCTTGATGTCTTACTCAAGACTTATCGAAAATCTGATTTCTAACTTAGAACTGTTACAAGTACTTGTCGAAGATGTCAATATCTGAAATTAGGTTAATTTGATCTATGTAAAAAGCTCTTTCCAATTTAGAAATCTAAGGAAAAATCCAATCTTTTAGTTCTTCAAACACACTGAATAAGATTCCAATTTTTTTTATTCAAAATTGAATATATATGATGTTCGATTATGTATGGGATAAAAATAATGGCAAAATAGAATCTATATGTGATCTGCATTGTACGAACATGTATGCTTCTTAAAAGATGTATAATTAGATCGGTATTCCTAGTCAGTTCTTATATTTAAGACTGTCTTAAGTACAGCCTTAAGATGTCGTAAATCAATCACAGAATAGCATTAACATCTTAAGACATTACTTAAGACATGGTCTTGAATAAGAACCCACTGTAAATACCAGCCCTAATATTTAATTTTATAAGTTTTTCTTTTTTTCTTTAAATAATGAAAAAAATTGATACACATTTTATATTCGATAAAATTCGCAAAAATCTCTCCAACGGAAACTTGATTTGGAAATTTCCTCTTTTTGGCGCAAAACTATGAGTGTTGAAAGATTCGTTCCGTAGTAATTCCGAGGATAACATGAATAAAGTTTTGCAAATGCGACATGGACCGTCGCGTTTTCGAGAGCGCATCGCGTATGCGCCCAACCACGCGTATCTTTTTTTTTTCCTTTTTTTCTCCTCTTTTTTTATACGAACGATGCGTTCGCATGGCGTAAAAGGCATGTACGTCCGTTACGTATCCATGGATTATTCAAATGAGGTCAGAACGAGAAGCAGGCACATTCGAGCTTGCCACACCAGCAGCGCAGTCTCCTTGAATCGTAATCTGCTGTCGAGGGCAAACATCCTAAATCACCTGCGCTGCCCGGAAATAGGTCGTATCCATGAAAATTTTAACAAAGCGTGCGCGCATGAAGGAAAAAATTCTTTCGCGTCTTTCGTTCTGTCGGCTGTATCACAAATAGTAGGAAAATTTCATCTGTTGAAACGGTGTGGCGAGGCGTGCACTTGCATTATTTAAACCATGCGGAAGATCAAAATCAAAATACTATCGCTTTCGATATCGCATCACGTACCGCGATCGAGTAAATAAAACCACGTTATGCAATTTTTTAAATGGACGTAGAATGCGAAAAACAATAGCCCACAAGAGTCCAAACACATCTAATGCAAAAATTAAATTTTAAACCATTGCCAACCATTTTAAACCGCACATTAAATTACAAGATGCAATACCAATCATTCTTGATGAATCAATAATATTTTTATTTTCCATAAATTTATTAGAATATATAAAGTACCTGAGCCAAATAAGGTCCAGCCTAAATAAGGCACACTTTTTAATTTATTATTTAAAAACGCTCTTTATGCTTAGAATATATGCTTGAAAAATACGCCATAGAAAGTACATGAAAAGGGACTAGGAAATTTGAATCAGCAAGAACACGTTTATTTAATGTAACAAAAACTTGTGACGAAGTGTGTGTATGAACCATTTTTATGATAACTCGCTGCATAGTTTACCAGGCATACATTATTTTATATAATATATTATAATGTTATTCAACTTTTTAGCTATGGAAAAATAACAAATAAATCGATTTTTAATAAATATATTATTTTGGAAATAATGAACTCTCATTAAATAATGTCCATTTATGTGATTATTGTTATATGGTCATTGTTATTTGTTTGTTATGTGTGGGGTTTACGCGCCAGAGGATAACGATTTTCAATACTGCAAACTTTAAGAAGCTAAAATTACATTCAAATTATTAGAAATTTCCAAAATTTAAAAGATTAATTTTATATCAAATTAGAGATCATTATAATGTTTAAGAAAAGAATAAATCCTAAGGAATTTCTTTTTATGATTAATAATTCTTTTAAAACTAACTTAAAAAGATAATATTTAGTTTCTTTCTTATTTGTAATTTATTTAGGTCTTATTATAGCCATATGAATGTAATAAAGCCCAATGATAGAGTTAAAAAATTATTTTTCATTTATCTATGGATATTCTATATATCTAGAAGATACTTTTTATTTTTGTAAATGAATTAATTAGAGATTATATTCTCTCACTTAGTTTATTTCAACAAATAGGAATTTTTAAAAATATAATTAATTATTGTAGATGGATCTAATTCGGCTTAAGAACTTTTTTCCGTATATTCCTATACACGCTGTTCAAATAATATCGCAAGATGTCGTTATGGCGATGTGCAAACTGCTCCATAAGTCGTACGGCACATTTCCCCGGTGATTTACATCGAAGGAAATGAGCAAAGCACGCGAGAACACAGGTCGTCTTCTTAAAAAATTTAATAACAAGGGTAATTCAGAAAGGGCCCGAGCGTGGAAAGTAGTTTCTAATTCAGGAGGGTCGGGGTAAAACAAGCGGAATTCAGGCTTGGTTCCGCGTTTGTTTTCTCCCATCATTCCACCGCCTTTAACTTTTATTTTTCTTCGCCTTGATAAAAAAAGTTTGCTGCCGGCGGCGGAGCTGGCGATAGCCTCGCTCTGTAATTGCGGCGTCGTTTGTCGAGTTTCCCCCTTGCCAAGATAATCGACTTAATTAAATTACCGTGATTATACCCGCTGGTCATTTTTCTTCTCTTAGATCGACGCGTGCCCTACAACATCCCGTCGGATTGGAAGGCCCTTTGGTTCAGCAATCTCGACGAACTGCAGAGAGTGAACGAGGCGAACGACAACAACACCGTTTCTAATATCACGGTACAATTGGGCGGCACTGCCTTCCTGCACTGCAAAGTTCGCAATTTGGCGGAGAGGACCGTTTCCGATGCCGAGGTAAGAAAGCAACTATGTGCAACCCTTTGCGCTGTTGCGAGAAACTCTTAAAAGAAGCGACGATTTTCAACGAATATGGGCGAATCGAGTCGTAATCGAAGCTTTCAAGTACGATGAATTGATTTCTCTGGAATGATTATTGTTCCTTTTTGGTAGGTTCGATTCTCTTCTCGAGGTTCTTATTGTGCTTTTCTGTACATCACAAAGAAAAACGTAACATAAAATTTATATTTGCATGTAGAGCTATCGTGACATCTACAAGGCGGAATAAGTTATAATGTATTAATATACTCCAAGATGCAACAAATATAATACATTTAAAATAATTACCCATCGATGTGGATATTCAATTATATATATATGTTTAATTATCGCGACAGTTACGAAACAAAAGAAACTGTTATGATATATTTATGTACTCCAAGATGCAACTAATTTATTTGAAATAATTATCCACCAATGCGGATATTTAATTATATAGGTATGTTTAATTAATATTAAAGATATTAATGTAACAGGTATATATTCGTTTCTTGGCGAATTGAAAAAGTAACAGTAGAAGAACAATGGCTGCGTTCAGCAGAGAAAGCAGCTTTGCAACTGTTATAAAATTCTCCAATATGATTGGTTTATATGTTTAGATCTATAAGGGATCAAAAGCAAGAACCAATCGTATTGAAGAATTTTACAACAGTTGCAAAGCTGCTTTCTCTGCTGAACGCAGTCATTTACAAAGTTCGGTAGAAATATAAAATTGTCATAATCGATAAATTTTCTTCTAATTTTTATTAGAAATATTTCCCGATGAATTACTTACTTAAGAGTAATACACGATATATTTTAGTATCCTTTTTAGATAAACAAAAACGCTTTTATTTCATGACACTTTATTGTAAATCGTTTACGTAGGGATAACACGTTATATATGAGAAGTTATGCTAATGCCTACGCAATAACAACACGAACGTAGTACATGGTTAATCTTGTCCGTGTAACCGTGGAACAACTCCATACAAATTTATTCATGTACACGAGCGTAATGGCCTCCTTTCGCACATCCTCTCTGACGCTTCGAAGTGGTAAGGCGATCGATGATCGCGACGCATTGAATCCTGCTGAGAGCACGGCAATCGGTATGCGATTCCACAGACGAGCTCGTATTTGATACAGATAGGTGCAGTAATGGCGCCTGCTTGAGATTTTCTTTATCAAGCCTCCGACTTTCTCCAAAAGATCAATTTTATCCCTCGTCGTACTTATTTCGATTAACCATCAATATCTCGTATTAAGATGGAAGAGTAAAAAGCGGTGCTAGCACATTTAGCTGCTAAAGACGTCTCTTCTACGGGTCACTATTGCATCATCTTATATTTGGCATCGATACGTTAAATCGTTCATAGAAGCGTGCAAGATTGATGCTGGCAAAAAACCGATGACCGCGACAAATCTGCCCCAATTCGAAAGGACATCCTTACAGCGACGACGATTTGGTACGAGAACTTAGAAACTTTCACGTAATAGCAGCGAACTAAGCTCACACAGTATTAGCCCAAGGGGGTAACCACTAGCTGAAATATTGTCCCATAGATTACATGATTCATATGATTTTATCTGATTACAAATAATTTTTTTCACTACATATGAAGTAATTTGGTAAAATATACGATTTTATTTAATATTATACAATGATTTCTCGTGGTTGCATATGCAATTGTCGAATTATACATAGAGATTTCATATAAATTTTATAATGATTTCGAGGACTCTGTCCCACGATTACATTAAGTGGTTATCCCCTCGTCGTAGCCTTCATCATTGTAGACTTTATAGGATCAGATGTCAATAACCGAAAGTCGGTCATTGTTCAATATTATGGAACAACAATGGTGTTTCCGAACTTACTATTTTAAACCTTCATCTCGACGTCAAATCCAATAGACTTTGATGATGTATGATCGATACGTCCACAATGCGATCTCCATAGTTTATATGAAATTTAACTTCCATTGAGAATGTATTATTCCTTTTTTAACAATGGCAATAGTATATATGTTATCTATGTTTATGAAGTTCATTTGAATTTCCAATTTCGGAAATGTTTATCGGAGCAATTAATTAATTTGTTTGCTATTATTTTATATAATTCGACCATCATTTTGTTTAATTACGATTTCTAAATTGTAATGCAAGATATCGTTTACAATGCAAGATCGCGTATTTATTATACATCGCGAAATTTCATGTTTCACTGCAGCAAAACAACGGACTCGCTTGTATTTGTAAAACGTCAAAGTTCTCAATTTTAACGAAATTTAACTCTGTGATAAATTACAAGTTAAAATAATTAAATTATATTATTAACGAATGTTATTTGATCGTTAGGTAACTTACAAACTCTATTCATATAATTTCAAATGAGAAAATATCAGCTTATGAAGCTTATTATGACTCACCTAATTTGACTTCAATAGCTTATGCGCAATGGAGGAAAAATAATATCTTATAATTTTAAAATTACTTTCCAAAATATGCATTTTGTAAAAGTAATAAAATAAACGGTATAATATCGTGACTCGTTTTATGAAAGATTAATGAAAAAATTAGTGGATTTTCAGAGAAATCTTATTTATGTGTTAATTATATTAACGAGAGATCGATTCATTCATAAATTTTTAATTTATAATTTACTATTTATTTTGATATATGCTATACGTTAACAATAATTAGTAATAAAATGGTGCTCATTAAATAGACTGAAGGATTTATGATGCCAAAAGAAAACTTTATATTTTTATTTTGTTATTGTATATATAATTTTATTAATTACTAAAGAATCATGTAAATATTTTTAATAATTAGGAAATTTCATTTATATTTTTGAAATTTTATGATAATTTATAAAAGCTAGTCCTCTATTATATATTTTAAAGATAGTAGGAAGTATGCATTGCATATGATAGTAGGAAGTATACGTTACATATGATATATTCATAACAATCAATTGGGTATAAATGGTAATCAAAAAGTCAGCACGTTATTTCCGGACAAACGCAACAATCTCAAGAGAGCGATTATTTCCAATACTTCATCCGAGATAAAAAGCGATTAAAATCTCAAATGCCGCGAACGAGACTGTCGCAAATCGGTTAGATAAAATCACTCAGAAATTCTGCCGATTGGGTGATCCGCAAATTCACTCATGACGTCGTTGCTTTTAATTCAATTATTTATGACGAATTTGACAGGCTGACCGGGTCTGTATATCCGCCCCATCCTGGTGCATGGCGTAACTGCATTATCGCGTTAGCAGTCAAACCGGGAAAGATTGATGACGACGAAAAGTCGAACGCCGCGAAGTAATTTTGATAGAGCTGCCGAGCGAGTACCGACGTTCTCTGCGAAGCCGCACTGCGCTATCAATGTCTGAGAGCATTTTTTCCTGTCCATGGTCAATGCAACGCTGACATCGAAAATGCACGAAAAGCTGTTGCGAAAGGTGCCAAGATAAACATGAAAGAATCGATTATCAACATCTAGTTATTGATTTTTTATAGAAGAGGAATCTCCTCTCCCTTTCTCCTCCTTCCTCTCTCTCTCTCTCTCTCTCTCTCCCCCCCCTTCCCCTTCTCTCCCCCGTCCCCCTCTTATTTTCTTTCTTGCGGCAGCAGTATCGATTCGCACACCATCACTAGAGAGCAATATTAATGAATTACCCTTCGAAATTCCGATAATTAACGCGGCGCACTTTATTGGATCGGAAAAGCCATTTCGTGCCGAGATAAAACTTGAATTGGGAAGAAGACTGAATAAGTCCATGAGATGCGCGTGAAGAAATGTCTCGACCAGAAAATAAATTCGAGAGTAAAATGATCATTATTTGCTCTGTTTGCGTATAGTCACTTTAGTCGATCAATCTTTAAATAAACGATCAAATTTGCATTTGAATAGAGTTAATATACTATTCAATTCACATTTTGAAATTATAATTGAGAGGTAGCATTACTGATGTTTATAAAAGATTACATATAAAGATATATGATAATGTCTTCAGAAATTTATTTATATATAAAGCAAGATAATAATCGGGAGTGTCGGGACAAAGAGAGAATAAATACGAAATACATAATTTTTAAGATGTTATTATCGACAATCTTTTTAATTGATAAAGATTGTCAATAATAATCGATAAAGATTGTCAATAATAATATCTTAAAAATCATGTATTTCGTATTTATTTTCTCTTTGTCCCGATTATTATCCTGCCTTATATGTATTTCTGCATTCTTTAAAATAAATTTCTATTTTAATAGAAATTTTATATAAGTATTATATTTATAATATACCTACAATCACTGGAGTATATACGAAATATTCTAATAGATAATTTTTTAGATTATCACAAGGTCTGTTAGAATTGAAAGCATCATATAGTTCCTCACATTCCCATTGTAATTTTTCCGAAACGCACAACGAGATTACATATAAGGAAAGTATGAAATACGTGGTTTTGTAAACTAACGTAATTAGTATGAAATGTGGTTTAACATCGACCGCAGGTGTGGGGAGAAGGAAACCCAACGGGATATCTGACTTGGCGTCTTTGAGGGACATGGGTTCTTTGTCTTGACGATCGTCGCGGTTGAATTGAAGCCATGGATTTGGTCGTCGTAATGGGTCCACTTCCGCCTTCAGACATTAATTTCAACCTCTCTTGTGTGTGTCGTTCGATAAATCGATAACCACAATAAGAGAGGGATCTTGTGAAAGATTAATGTCTTAATGATATCATCTAATTCTATCGGACGCACTCAACAATTTCACGAAGGTTATTTGATGCGGCATGATGCGTACAAGTTTATCCCTGCTTTATAATTTGTTTTTTTTATTCGACATTATTTAACGACGATGTGCGCTCTCCGTAATAATATTTTACGATTAACTTGAACCAAGTTGCATGCAGTCGATATATCATGGGATTAAAAATAGCATTCCGGAATCCGGATATCGATACTTTCATAAAGTCGACCGCTGGCCGTTCCTTAAATCATATGACATGACTTTAAAGGATGGCGGATCCGTGCAAGTCACTTATCTTGCTAACCAACCAAAACGGAAATAAAAATATGTATATGATGATTTATGATGGGTTGTATGAGAAAATCGTAGCAACTATTAAAACTGCGACTGCTGTCTGAAGTATATCCTATCTATCTGATTACAAAGAATGGCATCTGTGTATCGCAAATTCCAATAAATCATTGGTCCGAATTTAGAATTACGCTGATGTTGCGGAATTGAGAGATTCAGTACGATTCTACGGTGCGGAAGAAGGAATGGTGCCTTACATACTCACAGGAGATATCCTTAGCATATTTCTCTTCCCATTTATAACAAAATGCGAACTGACATCGATTCCAAGGTGCTGATTTGTAGTTCTCCCAGGGAAACATTTCTCATTACAATTGTATGCGGAAGGCAGCGTGAACGCG
The DNA here is from genome assembly GCF_001594055.1 of Mycetomoellerius zeteki. NCBI lineage: Eukaryota > Metazoa > Arthropoda > Insecta > Hymenoptera > Formicidae > Mycetomoellerius > Mycetomoellerius zeteki. The sequence continues at coordinate 1,342,141 of NW_017257184.1, forward strand.
ATCATTTATTGTGCCGAAACTGCATGTCCCGACCTCAGAATCCCCACCGATGGACTTGTGTCGACCACTCATCTTGGCAACGAGCAGCGGTAACTGCCGGAGTCCGCCGACAGATTTGGGTTATCCGACAGGTCGGTCCATTGTCCTCTAGTTGTAATAGGCTAAGCAAATGCGTCGCCTGCCATACGCGAGCTAATCCTCCGTTCATTTTATTGAACTATTTATGACAACCAAAGGAACGCGTATATAGGGACACTTGAGATACTCGAACTGAAAGATAGAAAAACTTAATTATTTCGAAGTTCAGTGTACATATATACACATTTGTTTTATTTAACTCTATTATTATATATATATAACGACCTCGTAAATCATTTTTCGCAAGCATAAACTGAAATAAAATTAGAGAGAGAGAATTTTAGATAGATTTTATTATAATTTTAAGTATGAAAATAAATTTAAATATTTAAAATTATAAAATCCGACTACGATAACAGCATCCATAATTTAATTTTATTCAAGTTGTATATTATGATCTTGAAATGCTATTGATTACTGCTTATTGGTTAGATGGAAGAGTATCTAGTTGTAAGATACTTAAAAGTATCTAATTGTAAAATTAAATTTAAGATAACCTTTTTTTAATAATTTTTTAATAATAATCCAATGATATATGTGAAAATATACATTCTTTTTTCTCCAAATTATTAGTTTTCTCTAAATTGTTTTTGCGATATAAGAAAATTGCATGCACTATCTCGTTAAAATAGATCTAATTCTCTCTCTTCCTCTCGCAGTTTAACTCCCAAAGTATATCGGAAGGTGCTACATGGATCGATATTATGCGACAGGTCCATTGTCGCAGCGTGCAACGGCGTAGCTGCGACGTTTCGCCCGCGGCGCACTAATCCGCTCAGGCACGTTAATTTCGTTGGGTTGTTTATTGACTCAGAGAGAGAGAGAGAGAGAGAGAGAGAGAGAGAGAGAGAGAGAGAAGATGCACCGAAGCTGCCTGCATGTTGTGTCGAGGGACTATGCGCGCGTTCGCATTTAGTAACTCCATTAACGCGTTAACAATCGGCGGCGGGACCAACACGGGTTATCGCTGAATCGCGCCCTGGTATAATCGGACGATCTCGCGTGTCCCGAGATAGCGCCGGCAATCACGCTTCGTTCCATTCGAATGGTGATACGAAACGAGCCAACACGCAACGTAGAGACTCTCCCCGTTATCGCTCCCCTCTCCATAACGTGTGTATGCTTTTTTTTCGGTTCTTCTCCCCAATTTTTTTTCCTCGTTATCAACGACCTCGCATGATCACTTTGATCCGATAGCCGAAACGATTTCGTCGCGCGACGAACCTCCGATTGTTCCTGCTCTGTCTGGTAGAATCATTGTACGCACGATCTCCGATAACGCGCACACTAAGATTCTGCGTGATGCCATAATCTGAATAACGTGATATCCGACGGGTATAATCTTGAAAAGATCATGCTTCTTATCTTTTACTCTGCAAGAAAGAGACGATTTATGTTTTTTATTATCGAACCAATACTTTACAATGGCGTGTAAAGATATTAGATATGAAGTATATATAAAGCACTTTAAACTTTTATATGAAAAAATTGAACATCCAATGAAAATTCAACATATATCATTTTTATATTCCATTCTCGAATTAAATAGATTGTCGATGCCAAATTACCTTAATCTTATTTTGTTGCTTTTAACTGTATCAGCCATTTCTACTTTTGAAAAATTTTATAATAAAAAATTTCTAGCAGAAGATTGAAAATCATGTATTATTTAGATATTATAATCATTATAATTTTTTAAATAAATTAATAGATTACCGAAAAAACGCGAATTATCTTTATTTTGTGTTGCATATTTTGACTGCATCAAATCACTTTTGTAATAAAAAAATTCGGTAGAAAATTTAAATAGGAAATCTTATTTATATTATATTGTTATTCTTATATTATATTGTTATTATATTGTTGTTCTTGAATTAAATCGATAGATTACCAAAACAAATTATCTTTATCTTGTCTTGCGATTTTGATTGTCAAGTCATTTATATTTTTTTGAGAAATTAATGTAATAAAAGAAATAGAAATTTTGTTTTGTATAATTTTAATTTGTTCAATATCTTGTTGTGCTAACTTTTTACTAGCAATTTTTACTGGTAGTTTCCTATTTTAAATATATTAGAATATTATTTATGGCAAATATTCTTTTGTAATAAATGCGAATGAAAAAAAATTTATGGATTAATAACATTTAACCTTTGTTTTAAACGACTACTCGCAATATTGAGTCTGCAATACTTTTGTGATTAATCGTTTCAATCTAGAAATGTGTCAAGTCGTATGAGTGATAGCAGGGTCATAATTGCCATTTCGTGTTAGATTTATTGAAACAAATATATATATATATATAATAAGGATAAATCTAATCGTTTCATCTACTTTGTCAATACAAACCAATACTAGCTTTTACATTGCATTTATCGAACTAATATCGAACTAGATGTAATACCTATCTGGCGTACGCATATACGAAATTTAATATGATATAACTTCATTTCTATCTGCAAATTAAATTGCCCCACAAATATTTTGACCAAAATCAAAATGCATAGTATTATGACAAAGTAGCGCAATGCTCGAAAATAACATTTGCGGTTACACGCGGAACTTTAGACACCAAATACCGCAACCATAACATTTCATGATGTTCGAGTAGCGAGTAGCGTGAAACAGAAACTGAAAAGCCAGACAGGATATACCTGACCCTTTAGCGAGAGATAGCCAAGTACTGGTTGTGGTCAGTCACCCATGGAGGTTACACGAACCTGATGTTACTCATTGTATCCTTCACCAATCCATTTCCGGAATATATTCTCTTTATTGAATAGATACACAATATAAAACAGTGAAACGAATCAATGATTAAGAAGACATTCAGTTTTATTGACTTTGCTCTTCACTTAGCGGATAATACATTTGATAATAAAATATTTAATTAATGTATATATTTTATAGAATTCAGAATATTTCTTACTTCAACTGATATGTGCCAAGAAGAAACTTGGTTTATAATTTCATCTTTTAACCTCACACATCCATCCATCCATTCCTTGATGATTAATGGTTAACTAAAATCTGATATCTAAATATTACTATTATCTAACATACATTCTTTTCTTATCTTTTATCCTAAGTATCAGAATCTTCCTAATCAGACGCTACGCTAATTTACATTAATGTCACCTATATCTAATTATTGCACAGTTTTAATTGTCTTAAACCCTATTTTTCCTTATCTTCATATCCTCTCTAGAAATGACGTCTTTATCATTAAAGAAAAAAATTTTTTAATTATTTTTGCTAAAAAATGATTTGTAAATAAAGAATCTGTTGATATATTATACTATTGATGTATATATATCGATGTATGCCTTTCTGGTAAAAGTACTATATTTCAATGTTCAACGCTACACTGTTGAAAATTTCATGAAATTTAATATAGATATTTTAATTTACACAATTTGAACTTAATTTCATGACATTACATTAAATTTAATGTATTTATAACTGAAAAGTATATTTGTGTACATGAAATTTAATGTATTTTTCATAAAAATTAATGAAATTTAATATACTTTCCAGAAAATTTTATGAAAAGTATGTTAAATTTCACAAATTTAATGTACACGTTCTGTACGTAATTTACATGTATATGTATATATATAATATTATAATTATATATCTAAATAATCTATATACCTAATAAAGTACTATATCTAATTAAATTTATGTATATATATCAATATGTATAATTATTTCTAAAAATATTGTAACATTGGATTAACACACTGAATGTTGTAACAGATAATTGATAGAAAACAGTAAAGAACAAAGAAAAATAGTTTAAAAAGTTTTCGTATGTTTATACAGAAACTAACATGTTTTCGACCATTCGTCCACTTTTTCAAACATGTCTTCAAGTATTGTACGAATATACACTGACATACCACAATATAGCAACATACTTCTTTCAATTGATGCACCGATGGTCCACTGCACGTAAAAGGATGAGAGAAACGCTGACCTACATACATCATACAGACTGCTGCTCTACACGGCAATAGAATCGACCTCGTCGGTTGTTCTCTGTCGAAATTTTGACGACGTAAACTTTCCATGTCGGGTATGCCTTTCGTCCGAAACTCTCATCCAGTCTCAAGAATCGTTTGAACCAAACTTTCCTCCCAAATCACTACTGGACGAGACTACAATCGTTTTCGGTTTTGGTTAGAAAAAAAACAAGATTCTTTTTAGTACAACTTCACTTTTAATCTTGTTAGCATAAAGCGTATTTACGAAGCGATCAAAGGTAATGCTTAATTACAAACATACGCAAATCCAGAAAAATAATCGTCATTGAGGTATGACTGAGTACGTACTTGAGAATCTGAAATCCGTGAAATGGTTCCTACACAACTGAAAAATTCCAATACGCACCTAATCAAGGAAGAATTGCGCCGAGATTGTACTGAATCGTCGTTTCGTTGCACGTTCTTCTGTGTTTCTCGTGATAATCTCTTTAATGACGTACTCTGAAATAAATTCAACTTTCATACAGATCACAAAAGAAGAAAAGCAAATTCATAATAATTGGTCTACCGAGAAATTTCACATCAATCTAAAGTTTGAAGCCGATTGAAGTACCTCAAGTGGTTTAATGCTTTCGGACGAAGCGATCTCTTCCGAATGCCTGGAATCATTGAAGCACTAGATTGTAGCCGAGAGCTGGCAATCATACTGCGGCGAAGTTTCGCCACTTGAAATTTCCGAGCATCTTGTCCAGCTTGCCAGTGCTCACGAAAAGTCTGCAAATTAATATTATTATGTAAACAAAATGCTGTAACGGGAATTACCATATTTATGTCAACGTAAACGCGACTTTGCAATTTCTCTTGCTATTTATCTTGTTTAAAATAGAAAGTTTAAAATAGAAATACATATTATATATATAATATATATAGATACATTTCTAACATGAATCTTATATATTATGCTATTTAATTGTTACAGTAGGCAAACAATAGGGTCAACAGATTTATCTTTATTTGTGTATATAAAGTATTATAAAAACTTAATCTAGCTCATTGCTATGAAATATGTAATGTGTCGTCACTATTTTAACACTGTTAAATACGTATATTTTTGTATTTTTTAAAATAATTGTTCTAAATGGTTATTTATCCGTATGCCATGGTTGCAGCAGAAATTAAAATTGAAAGGTGTTAATTTATTTGCGATAAATTCACAAACGCGAATTAAAAGAGCTATTTAATCACACGATGGAAAGAGAATTTAATTTAATTTAATTAAGAATCTTAATTTAATTTAATTAAGATTTAAAATTATTCACCTACGTTATTTAACGTTTATTTCCGGGATAAAAATGTATAAATTCATTACATGTAATCTGATATTGTGCATTTATATGCTTCACACAAGCCAATTCGATAGAAACACCGTGATTGGCCGCTGGTTTATACCTAATGTTTTATGCATTCTCTTTCTACAATGATCTTAAAGCATCAACAGAGGAAGGAAGCAATGTCTGAGGAGAATGCGGGCAGGTCTGCCGCATTCCCCTGGAGGTTGAGATCGTATTTCCGGCTCTCACAATTTTACTATTTATGCAATATTGTACTCGGTCCCATCGGATCGCAAGATAGGTCGTAGCACTTGAGCAGGGGCAAAGTTACTAAGTACCGCTAAAACCAGTTCTCCACTTCGTAAACTCTGTCGTTTGTTAAGCAGTAACGATTGTAATTGCGAGAAATACGAAAATTATTTGCAGAAAATATAAATGTTTTTTTTACATTCCGTGTATTTATATTTGTAAAATAATGCATTTTATGAAAATAATAATTATTTTAATATTCATATTTCCAAGAGACAGACTGGTTCATTATTTCTTTTCATTTGTGTATTCTTTGCATTCGGAAAAAGTATTATAACAGTTTTGCGCACTGAGGATTTAACAATTAAAGTTCTCTAATGAAATTTGTTTATATTAAAATATCAGTGAAGTTAGAGTGGAAGAATATACAACCTGTTATCTAAAAGAGATTGTCTGTTCTCGTTTGACGTCATATTAAAAACAAGATGCAGCAAGATGTGTGTCACCCGTTGCAGATTATAATTAAATTTCATGACATGTTTACATAACACATAATTGCATTCTTTTTAATACTTTAATGTTTAATTAAAATAAGTTTTATATGATCAAATTATTGTATATATGTATAGTTGATATAACAATATATTTTACTTCAAAATTGTTTGCAGTCACATGAAGTAATAAATATCTTTCCATTTCATGTGGTTTAATGTAATAGTCGTTCATCTTTTCTCTTTATTTACACAAAATGCCAATGTATCGAACAGGATTATTTTAATATGACATATCTCCGTACCAAATCTCTTCCCTGTGTCACGCAATACATAGATGGCTATTATTTACATAAAAGTAATATTTTGTACCATTACCATTTTATTATGACTTTTTTATATCTGTAGAAATAATTATTTTACATGCCTATCAAGAGGCATTAAAAATGCTTGATGCATTATTTTCAGATGCAATCCGGTCGGTTATGTTAATCCAATTTATGTGAACGCAAATATATATATATATGTGCTGATACAGCTCAGTTTTTTTAGCAATATTTATTTTAATTAAAATCCAATATATATCTCTTTATACATATCGTTATGAACATGTCTATCAAATTAAACAGATCTTTTTGGCTATTTAATTTGCTAAATTAAAGTATTTTTTTTTGTATTAAAAATGCGAAAGTTCAGTATATTTTATATCATTATGATATTTTTCATATTTTTTACCATACGTTTCATTTATTTTTTACTTCTTATTGTAAAACTAATTAAATAAAAAATATTGATGAAAACCGATAAATAAATAGAAAAATTTTGATAAGAACTGATAAATAAGTAATTAATAAATAGTTATTTGAATATTTATTTACATTATTTCTGATTGTGTGTGTCAATTAATATCTGTGTTTCAGATATCGTGGATCCGGCGACGTGACTTTCACGTTTTAACAAGCTCTATGTTCACATACACGAACGACGAGCGATTTCAAGTACTTCATCCCGAGGGCTCGGACGATTGGACCCTTCAAATAAAATACGTCCAAGAAAGAGACAATGGGACGTACGAGTGTCAGGTAATGTAACCCCCTGCACGAACAACCCTACGGGTTAATTGATTCAATGTACTTTAACAAGTGTTTCTCAACTTTTATCGCACGATGTATCATTCTCAGTTGCTCGTTTTATTATTTTATTGTCCGCTGTTTCTCTTTTCTTTTTTCTTTGAAGAGCGAAACTGACGAATCGCTCGATTCGCGTTTACACTGATTATACACCATTTTTTGCGGTTTATTATTATTAATAATATTCTCCGCTCGATTGGACTCCCTAATATAACTTCAAAATTGCTATCTTTGGATGTACATTTCTATCTTCAGATCAAATGTATATTTCAATAATTATATGCTACATGAAAATATATGAGCGTATATCACCAAGTGATATACACATGCCGCTGTATATATACAGCGGGAGTAATAAATCCTTCGATTAATAATTCCAAACATCACTAATTATGCGCACCGCAATGTATGCGTCATCAATTTGGCATTAAGTCGATGTATATTCGATATCTAATGTTATAAAACATTTATCATTGCAAAACGTATTCTCTTTGATAACTTTTTATTAATACAACCGATATTTACAATATTAGTAAATTATTAAAAGAAAACTAAAAAGAGATAATGTTTGTGAATTGTAATATTTTGCTCACATACGAGACATAAAGTAAGCCGGTCTAAATTGAAAATGTATTGGACCGGAAAGAAATTTCACGAGAATATTATAAAAATCGCTCTAATGTGGATAGAAAATAATTTCGATGTCCAGTTAATGGCTCCGTAATTAGAGAACTAATCCGAACTAGAGAACTTTTTTGTCACGTCGTCAGGAAATAGAATTAAGTACGATTGGGGACACTAACACGTAAATCCGTATGACGTGAGCAATACGGATAAACCGTTCTTGCTGCATATTCATACATTTTTCCGGCTAATGGAACGGCAAACACAAGCTCGTGGCAAGTACGTGCGAGCGCGAAAGAAATCGGACAGCGTGAATAACGAGACATGATGCCCGCTTGCGTTCGCTGTCGAGTAAACTTTGAAAACCTGCAGCAGTCTCTGACCTTTCTAAAGTTTCTCCGGGTACGGGTGAAGGCTCAAGTTTGGGATAGCAAAGACTGCCTCTTTATGTTAATTTCGGGGTGCGAATATAGTGTAGCCGCGAAACTTTTACCAATGAACTTAGAAAACCGCCGTTTTCGCATTGCTCACTTTCTCTATCTGGCTTCAAAGTTCGAGAGACACCTCCGGCTCGTTGTCGTAATCAGCGATCTTTAGGGACTTTAATTAATTATCGGCAAGTAAGTAAAAGATAGGACATTATCCTTTGAGCTTTGTATATTTTTTTGCGAAAATGTCAATAAAAAAGTTTCAAAATCAATCATTGAATTCTCAATCATAAAGATCATAAAGTCGGAATTTGTTTAAGAATATAAAACAGAATAAAATATAGAATAAAATATCTGTAATAATAGATACAGATATTGTGTTTAATACATTGGAAGAAATGAAATGATACATAAAATGATTAACGACAAAATCCATTTATTATAAAATAACGTTATAATTAAATGATATACAATAATGGAAATTAATAAGTATTCAATGTACAACGTAATATTAAAAGCCGATTATATCATTGAAATTTAGATTGTATTTTTAGACAATAATATAATTATAACGAAGCTAATGGATATTGTACAATAGATTGGTGTTAGTTACACTTAAATAATTCGTCTATAATGATTTAATCGAAATACAAAATAATTTACGTTATTGTACAGGAACCTTTACTTTTATTCATTAAAAGTACTTTATGAATTGTTTTAAAGCTTTTTCATTTTACGGCCAGGCATCCAGAAATATCTCGAGCAGTTAATTAACTATTATTATTACTAAAGTCTATTTTAAATTATTACGAATTATTTGAATGGTATATATAGCATCTATTAATCGGCATCGGTGTAAACCTGGCGCCCAACTTTATCAAAAATAAAAATGGATACCGTAGCGCGTTTATAATTAGCAAAGAATTGATTTTGGAACTGAACGAATGTCTACCAACTATTGCTGAATGACGCGGCGTTCCATCTATTTGATCATAGAAAGAGAAAAGAGACGAGTGCGGTTGTATGGCCGCAATGCAACTCTCGACACCTCATTATGCAACGAGGTCATTGAGCGTGGAAATCACGGTGTCACAAGGTCTCGATAATACGTAGGTGTTTTCCTGACTAACGTGTATATTATAACGCTCGAGATGAGTATCGCCCACACAATGTCCACAGCGGTCCGTCATTGTGGTTTCTAATTAAAAGTCATGGGGGGATAAACGTCCGAAGCGATTGCTTGTCTCACAATGACGAACCGCATAGTCGGATAACGGATTACTCGTTAATCTTAGCGTGTAACAATGTCCCAAGCCATGTATCAGTTATATCATGCACTGAATTACAGTTCCTCATTTCTCGAAACCACGTAATCGGATTTGTTTATTCAAAATAAAACTATTTAAAGCGACATAAAAATTAATTATAGGTAAACTTGCATTATATAGATCACATTGCCATAATTTTCAATATCTTTATGCGAGTAAATCGGAATTTATATTTTACACGAATAAAATTAAATCATGTATGCATGTATGTGTGTAATAAGGAGAATTCAAATTGTACCGGATTAAGATAATTGCTTTCTGAAGTTCTTGCTTGAATATGAAGTTCATCACGAATACAGAACTTCAATAATTTTACTGCTAACAATCATATCTTTGATGGAACATGCACTTTTGGAAGAGATCCTTGATTAATTGGACATGATCGAATGTTGCCGTTTTTTCTGTTCTTTCTTTTGTAAATTACATTCTTTTTTCATAGATCTTGTCCTCAAATAATGTTTACAAGATCGGATAAATTAAGATGACGCTACGCAACAGAAAGCATCAAAGATGGGAAAGTTTCTCGCGAGTTCTCCTATCTCCGTTATTACCCCAGCAAACATTTTAGCGTGAAAAAGCAGCAACGTAGCTATCGCAAACGACAGATATAGTGCGGTGACCATTTTATTGCGAACGTCGTGGCGATTAAGTGTAATTGAAGATGGAGCGATGGAAAGCTTTGGAAGTAATCGAGACCTTACTACTGCGCACGTACAACGTCTGTGGGGTAAAAATGTGAAAAACGCATAATATGTATAATACTTTCATTGTTTTTAATGTATTTTTCATTTTTTTACAAAATTTTATTCAATTAAAATTTAGAGCGTCTATCTTTTTCGTTGAATATGAAGTTATTCAGCACATAAAAAAGTATATAAATTATTATTTTATCCAATTTGGAAAATTCAACAGATGAAAATATAATTAAAATTTTATTACATACTACGTGCACGCACAATATGCACAATTATGCATGAAAAGTACATTTCATGTATAAAGATTTTAATTTATATTTATTTTATTTATGTTTGTTTATTTTTATCCATAATTTATGCCACTATGATATTCCTCCGTAGTGAATGTCATATAATATTAAAAAAGTAATAAAATTGTCCAAAAATTACTGCTTTCGTAAATTTGAATGCTTCTCCACAGCTTTCATCATTTTTATTTCATCGAAAGGTACAGATTTATCTGGAAGACGCGCTGAGATATTTTAACTTCAAACCTCCAGCACTTTTGCATTTAATAATTGAGTATACCGTAGAGCTGTTTGCTTATCGCCGGGTAGAACTGTTGAAAAATACGAGACAAAATTGTGCAATGCTCCAGGCGTTTCCATCGCAATTATATGGACCATGCAAGCCGGAAGTAGCAGCGATATTAAATGCTGGGTTTAATTACACGTCCAGTCCTACGACGGCTACAAAAAGAAATTAATTAAGGCAAACCTTGAGTTGTTACGTAGTACGTAAGTCAAGGTACTTAACTTTTTACGCGTCTTCGAAGGAGTAATGGAAAGCTCGTTTCGCGCTTATCGCAAGCTCCGTCGTAGCCGCAGCTGGCTACGGCTGGGATTGGTTGTACATCTACAGCTGCACGAAAAGTGGGTCGCCTGTGAGACACACAGCATGAGAAGTCCCTTCGGCGCTGAAGATAAGTACTTTCTCACCTTGGCTCGTGTCGAAGCAAACGCAGTCGCGATCGTGGGGCTCGTTAAGCTTTTGGACGAAGTTTATGCCCGCGCTGCGAAACGCTGAGCTAAACCGAGATTTTGATGGAGGTCAAATTTGGCAGTTAATCTCGAGCGAAGCCCAGGGATTTATGTCCGACAATACGCTCCGTGCGATATCTTACTTTGTTCAGGATTAAAATTATACGAGCGCTCGCGCGACATTTCATTAATTCGCGAAATTACATTGATCGTTAATTACGTAATAATTTAGATATCTCATACCGCTCTTTCCATAAACATTAGACTTCTCTTAACTTTACTTATTGTTTATATGAGCCACTTCAAAATATATCGTTATTACTATTAAAGAATACGCAATCAAATTGAAATAGTATTGTTATATTATACTATGTTATTGAAACATTAATTTATTTTACTATAATAGTATAATCTGCAGGTTTAAATAGTAAAAATATTACTATGTGATGTAACATTTTTTTTTTAAAGATAATTGTAGTAATTGTCTATAATTTAGTTAATGTTAACTATTTCGAAGTCAAATCAGACCATTCAATATCCAGCTATCTACGCATCCTTAATTTTATGCCATTTCAACGAGCGCTAATGCAAAGCCATCATAATCACGACTTCTTATAGTGGTGAATAAATCTCTTAGGGATAAGAACTGCGAAAGTAGTTCAGCAGAATCGTTAAACTCTCAAAAAGGCTCATTATCAAGCTTTCAATGCAACAATTTGTCATAGTTCGTTCGACGAGACTTGTATTCGATACTTATCTGTGAGAACTAATTCATTAGTTTTATCTTTCTGGTGTAACGACATGAGTCTAGCATAATATGAGTATTTCTTGCATTAACTGAAAATGAAAGCTTCGACTACTGTGCCGAGTTTAATTGAGCTCGAACCACTGTTGCATATTTTCGCAGCCGGAACTTTCGGCGCGTACGGACAACATATGGGCATCGTTACGTGTTAGAAATTTACGATACGAAGAATATATAGCTGCAGGGCTCTCTTGTGTTCATACGAGCGAATGCACGCATAATTTGGCTGATAAAATAGGAGTGCTATGGAACATAAAGAACCTCTAGGTATTTAAAAAAGGAAAGAAAGAAAAATGACCAATATTTCGCGAAAATGAGATAATGAGTATTAAACTAACAGCTTAATTTTTAATATTCAATTTGCACATAAAATAATGATTTAATAATTTCATGAATTATTAATATTAATTATCATGCGTTCATCAGTGCATTTTCTAATATTTTGATATTTTGGAATTATAATCCATTGGAAATTTACGGGATTTTTGCAAATTTTATGTTTACGTTGCAAATACATTACATGATCTTATTTGTCATTTTACTTTTAATGATTTTTGTTTTAATAGAATTTTAAATCGAAATTATCTATAAGAACAAAGCTGAATATTTAATAACTATAACGAGAGATCCAAATGCAATTAAGGATATTAAGAATAAAACTGTCAATCGATATGAATGATATTTGACAAGGTTCGAATACTGTATAGCAATAGAATAATGCAATAAAACCGATCACGCTTGTACATTCCGCCCCTTCGCGAATATTGCAAAAGAATCATCGAAATGCATGCGTTTTGGTGGATAGGCAAAAAAAATATGAAATATAGGCGAAAAAATTTAAAAATTCTCCCTCCCTACTCTCTTTCTTCCTCTCCTCCCTGTACTATTAAAAAAAATAGTTTGTTGGATTTATTTTACAATTTATAGACAAAAAAACATTGTTGAAATTTGACCTGTGAAACACTTTATTGAGTTACATAACTCACTTTTGTGAATAAATTATTAGTGGCAAAATCAATTTTTTAGTTACCAATTTTTTTCTCACTTGTTAATACACAACGTAACCAAATTTTTCTTGCATATGTAACGTTTCCTTTCAATTACTTGAATAATCTTCTTGAAAATTTATAAGTTTTTTAATTAATCATAAATTTTTTTATTATTAATAATAAATAAACTTTACGATATCTAATGTGAAACTTACATATCTTTCATAAAAGTTTGTGTATATTTCGAGTGTTTCCAAAATTCACTGAAAATATATTGTGTAACTAATTAAGAATTATTTGCATTAGATTTCTTTGCTGACAGTTTTTCATACAATAGATTTCTGTACTGTTTTATACGCCAACACTTAATCAAACGTGAATACGCGTCCGCAGCTGGCGTTACTTATTTACGGCAAAGCGATACTAACCCGCGACCGGGTTATAAAACTGGAGCGTTCACGTTCTGTAGATCCCATCAGCATTCGAAGCGTGTAACAGTGGCGGATGAAATAAATCTATATCTCTCCATGTAACGGTCGGTGAACCGTGTCGCCGCTGAGTGGGAAAAAAAAAAGAATTCTCCAATCTGATCGCACTTTCGATCGAAAGGGTTTCCGGGATTACCGTCAAACCATGATGCCAATTTTTACAGTTCGCCGAGATGGAGAATGTGCACCCCTTATGCGCCAGCTGGAGCACAAATAACGTAACTACGTACAGTATGTTACGTAAGTCGCGATTTCGCTGGAATCGGGCGTTTCGAAATTCGTGTACGACGAGCGGGAAGTCAGCTTGGAAATATGGTACGTCGGATAGAAATTAACGGATGAGTATCATCTGCTGGCAAACATGATTCGTCGTCTATTACGTTGACGAAGAGACGAGATTGGCACGAGACGACATATGGCGAATTTCACGAATTTTATTCTCTCATATCTTCAATACGTAGATAAATTTGCGAAACGTAAAACAATGAAAATAAATACGAGACGATTGAGATTTTATTCAATTTATTAAAAACAACGGGATATCTTAAAAATATTTCCATTGAGTTTCATTTAATTCGTTTTATGTATGACAAATAAAAATTCTGCTAAAAATATATACAAATATATACAACCGGATTGTATTTGTAATAAATATATTATATCCGTCAAAAATAGAATGAGTAAATAAAAAAATAGAGGTTAACTTCAATTTCAGTCGCTCTTCAGTTAAACGATAATTTAATTTAAAAGATGTGTAGAGACAGAAATCCAATTTGTAAATTATATTTAATATCATCTTTTAAACCTAACTTAAAAAGAAAAAACGTAAAAAAACTAGTTTCTGTAACAGAGGATGTGAAACTGCATTTTTTAAAATATTCAACGAAAATTCATCGGAAAATATTCATCGAAGAGACCGTAGAAAAACAGGATAATATACAGACTAAACAAATTAATGAACGAGCATCTAACTTTCCTAGTCTTAACTTCAATCTTCATTACATTTGCCAGTAAACAACTTAGCACGCGAGTAACCTAAATAACGGTAATACGAAAACGAAGATAAACTTGCACCATTGCGAGGCAGCTTTTCGAAAATAACACAATAATGGTTTGTAATGCGTAAGCAATACAACACACAATGCGGTACATTAAAGTTGTATTCGAAGATAAACATAGCTACAGAACGGATGATCATACGCCAATATTAATTTACTAAATTACGTTATGCCCTTTCATGAATCGCAATAGTAATTACCGACTTCTACCTGTAGTTTGCCTGCAGATATTTGAGATAAAATTGCGGCAAATAAGAACGCAACGTTTACATCATAATTATTATGCTAATTGATCGAATTTAACATCAACGTAATATGTGAGTAATATTTCACATTAAAGTCATGTGACGTGCAACGTAAATATTGCGTGTCATCATTAGAATTTTCGTAATTGCGTTGTGCTTTTCGTTGTTATTATATTCGTTGCGTTATCATTTATACGCCAGTAATTATAACAAATAAAGAACAAAAATTTCTTTTAACGTAACTCGCTTATCGTTTGGTGCATTTATCCGCGCAAGCAACCATCAACGTAACTAAGTTTAGTAACGCAAATGTTACGAAATAGGATGAGGGAATGAGAGTTTATGGGATAGCTTCTCGAAAACTCGCTATGCAAGAGGGTCTACGGGAGTTGAGGTCGAGTTTCCGCGATTGAAGTTAAGGATTAAACGCACAATAACGCATTTTAGTTGCTCGCGCGCGCGCCAGTTTTGGATGAGAAGAGAGGATAACTTTCGCGATACGCGCTTTAACGGGGCGAAAGTAACGAATAATTGAGTTAAGCGAGGAGAGAGAAAGCAATTTCCTCCGAGTTTGCGGACCTTTTGTGAAAACCCGGCATCCCCGAGCATCGACGCACCATTGGCTTCGTACTTTGACGTCCTTTCGTCGATTCGTCCTAGGTTCATATTATTGCTGCACGAGGTGAGAATTTTACAAAATTTTGAACGTTCGAGCTTTATTGGTTTTGAAGAATAACAGCGATATCGTCGTTATTGACTATTTAAAGGAAAATTTATAATCGGAAGAACAGTGCAAATTGGAACCGTTACATAACGTTCCAAGATCGATAAATGACATATAAAATCTTATCTTGCTAGCGAAATGTGGAGTGCTCACATTCCATTAAAATGCAGAATCTAAGTTATAGTTCCCGATTATGACATCAAAAATTTAAAACTTTAAAACTTAATCATTAATAAATGTGGTTCTAAAAATTGAGAGAAAATGAAGTTATAATGAAATCATTAATTTTCGAGAAAATTGAGACATACAATGTTACTTCGAATTTTTATTAGATTTAATTGAATCGACGATATATAACAAGTAATACATAGATCGTTCAAGAACAGATGTCAATTTTTCTCTGATATGAGAGATACTATCTTTGAATGAATCACGAGAAACTTTGATTTTAATATAAGTATCTAAAATTGATGTTTATGAGTTATCAATACAGGTATTAATACAGTAATAAATATAGATATGATTCAAATAAAATCATTAAAAAGAAGTATTAGATGTACATATAGTCCTCGCGGTCAACTTTAAATGATGCTAACAGCACATATTTAAATTTCCACATCCAATTATTTTTCCATTAGTAAGGTTAACCTGCATTTTAAAAGCAATATAACAATTCGCAGTTAGACAATTAACTACATTTTTTATTGAAAATGAACGCTAAAAAGATACGTATTCGTCACTGTTTCACTATTTTCATCGCAACAAACTACCACTAAAGTAATCAGAATAAATTTTTGAGATTTATTTGTGTTGAAAAGAACGTGCTAAGATTGGTTTAAAACATTTAAAATAGTGATTTCGATGTGGAGATAAATCACACTGCGAAGCAGTTTTTTGTCGCGGTATCCCAAATTACCTGAAAGATAGCAAAAAGTGATAGATTTCAAGCAAATACTTTGATTAAAATGTTTGTACTGTTTCTCTTTTACGTTAATAGATATATTTTCGAGAAACCGCGAGAACTTATATTTATACACCTAATGTATCTATATACAGGGTGTTTCATAATTCATCCGACGGAGCTCTTGGACAGGATCGACCCGCGCGCCATGCGATCCAATCGGTGGGCCGTACATTCGGCAGCAGAAGGCCGGACTGACGCGTGTATTCGGTAATCTTTAGATATTAATATCTCGTTAACTATTGCGAAAATTGTAAAATGGTAGAGGACTTTCCGTCTCAGTTTAGTCCGCTCTACCTATATCCACAAGCTCCGTCGGATGAATTATAGGACACTCTGTATATAGGTACAAAGATTAAAAATAAATAACAGTTTTTATTTTTGTAAGATTTATATTAAATAAGAGAAATAATCCTATTTTTTTTTGGTGAAAGCGGATTTTGATGCTTAATAATATTATACATATGCAAACTTTTGCAAATACAATTTTTTGCAATAAATTCTTTGCAGGTTTTTAAGGTTTTTAGGGTGCTTATTTGAAGCATTATTAAATTGACGATCAATGTAATTTGAGGTAATAATATTTCAGCTTCACTTTGCGATTGAATTTTATATTGTAAAAATTTGCATATGAGTATTATTAAGCAAGATCTACTTTGATCAAAAATAGGATTATTTCTCTTATTTGATTTATTTTTATCGGTTTACTTTCTACTAAAATTTATATTTTCCATTTAAACTCATATTTTTTTACTCGTGAAATTAGGCTTTGAAGGAACTTTTATCCGCAATGCTTCTATAGATATAATGGAATTAAAAACAGCGCAATTTTACATTCATATCGCTCCGGCATACTAATTTAACGAAAATTAACGAAATTATAGGACCGCTCACAAATTCATTTGTACTCTAATGACGAAAAGCGAGAGCGTGGAAGGTTACTGATTAAATCCGCCTTTGATTCAATTGCTAGACGCGTGCGATAAAAGTGATAAAGGGAACACGAATGGGGAAGGGCGAACAAATTTGAAATTACAGGGTGGCCGCACGTCAATCTTTCATGCTCACCGCTAATTTAAACTTTTCAATCGGACTGCCTTGTTACGCACCACGACAATTTCGACATCTTTAACAAGCGATTCGTGGAATAATTAATCCAACGAGAACGACAGCATACCTGTTATATTCCCGGAAATTTTGACTCACGCAATGTTTGTTAAATCGTATGAATATTTTACCTCTTTTGATTAAAGACCTTTTTTTATCAATTATCAAGGATTTTTATTTTATATTTTACGATATTGTATTGTAATAATTAAATTTGTTTAAACTATTATTAATCTTTATTCAAAGTTATCTTGCTCCTGCAAAATGTAATATCATTGATTTATAAAATTAATTACAAAATTAATAAATGTGGAATTTATATAAATCTAACGAATTTGCGACATACATTGGGAATTGCTTAAATTACCGTAAATGTGAAGTTTTCATCTTCCGGTTATGTATTATCCATAATAACAACTAACTGTCCAACATTTTGTAGCATGACAGTTATTATTTCTGTAAATTTTTAGTCATCAAGTACCGCGTAATAATTTATAGAGTAAACATTTATTGTAGACACGTTTATTGCTTCTACAAATAACGCGTACAATGAAAACTCATCATAGGCACTATAATCATCACGTACTAGCTTTTTGTACGTGAAATAAATGATCAATTTTCCATGTGATTTATCATCACGAGAAAGCAGCCGAGTTTACTGAGTTTTAATATCGTAATGAATAATGAATAACTAATTCCCTACTTATTTCGCTCTTTGACGGTAATGGTCTGATCTTCTCTGGTTGTTTAATATGATATTAGCGCGCATTAAAGGTCCACAATACTGAGGTAGAGTTATGGTAGTTACTACATCATTTGAGTTTTATAATGCTCCGTCAGACTGCGCGATGCGAAAGTCTTGTGAGAAAAGGAAGAGCTTCATGCCATAAGCAGTCCCGGACATTTTCCTGTCTCGTAACAGGATTAACAGTTGCGCTCTCAAACCTGCATATAATGCTATCGTGGTACTGTAGAACAATAATAGCTCGGCGCTGTAGAGCGCTGATAAGAAATTGTGATTTTCCGAAATTAATTAATGCTATCGGTTTTGATCTTGCTCAATGTACATCATGGTTCCTTGGCAAATTGAGTTGCTTTACGTCACAGGAAAAATATACGTTGCACGTCGATCATTCAACAGTACGAATAACTGGGCAGGATGGGCTAATAATAGTGCACGTGCATTATACGAGTTTCCGTTGGAGTAATGAAAGACCTGTCACGCGGACCATGTCGATCACGTCGCTCGTTGCTTTAATTCCCTATAAAACTTTCACCTACCACATTTGTTTCGAGTAGCAAACCTGATACATCGATGCCCTAAATGTTTATTTCTATAGATTTGACAATTTTAAATAATTTACTAAAAATCATTAATTTTTATCGGAGCAGCATATTCCTTTCATTATTTTTTGAAATTTATTTCTAATATTTATAAAATTTTCCTAGAGATATAAACGCGTTGCATCTAGTTTTATACGATTTATCTAGTTTATCTTCCAATCTTTCATTTTACACAGTATTTAATATACATATATAATCGCTTCGAAGAATTATACTCGGAAAACGAATTATTTTTTCTAAAATTTGCCAATGGAGACACATTATCTCTTTGTAGTGACCAATTCGGTAAAGAAAATCATTAGATTAATAGCGATCGACGCATGGCAATTAAAATACACGGTGTAAGACACCGAGTAATTTCATTTCGTTGGAAACGGACATTTTCCAACACAAACTTAATCCAATAACATCAACTGACAACGAAATTTTATCATGGAACTTACGCTTCATAAATCCTATTATAATAATAGGATTAGTTTGGCGCTGGTAATAGCGTGCATGTATGTGATCCGAGGGAGATTTCTTTAATTTCCGTGAGTACACGTTGGCGTTGGCGTGTCGGAAGCAACGCCGCAATGAAAGAGTAATGAGTCGACAGAACGTATCTCATCCGCAGGAAACAGAAGGCGGAGAATCATTTAACATTTAAACCAGTTGACGAAATTAATTCAATGTCGTCCGTAGCGTTCTTTTATCGCGAGTTTGCATCGCGCTCTTTGCGTACCGCGTTTTACTCCCCGCGTTTTAATTATCGAGATATAAAAAGAAATGTAAGGAGGCGTATTAGAAGATATTTAATAAAGTGTGAAGAGAAAACTTGGGAACATTAAAAGATATTGAACGATCCAATTTTACAAAAGCACACCATTACGAATTGCATGGCGAAATTAACCTTAACAAGTCTCCGACGAGAGATTTTGCTGCGTCTCGAGAGAGAATCTTCCAAGCTAGCGAAATGTCCTTAATCGTTTCATGTTCTGCTCCTAGCTCGCTTGGGACCGCCGTAAAGGGCCTGAACCGGTGATGCAATATCCCGCGACGTCGCTGCGTTTTATTCCGGCTCGCTTTTTAAAGACGGTAACTCAGCGACGGGCAAAATCTAACCGGCAAAGGCTGCCTCTGTCTTCGCGATGTAACAAATACCGTTACTCTTGTTTTCATCCTTTTTTGAAAGAACGTAATGCAATCAACGTCAGAATCTTGCGTGTCGCTTACTCGATTTGTATGCACAATAATTAAAAAATTCGCTATTTGATTACGTTATCCAATTAAATTTATAACTTTGTTCGCTCGCTCTTACGATTGTAATTACCTATTAAAATTCACCGTTATTTATAAGTGCGATGATAAAATGGAAATTAATTGAATCTGAATCAATGAAAATCATGATAACTATGCCATTGCGGTCGTCGTTCATCTCTGCAGCGCAAAATTGATAATATCGATCCTCGGAACGAAACCGGGTCGACATCAAACTTTTCAATAAATCGACTGTTACGAGGGTACTTTCGGCGTCTCTTGGAAAGCGGGGAAGCCCGCTCGAGGCGAAATTTCTTTGATTACCAGGACACAAAGTTGCGTCCTTCCTTCATCGCTTCTTCTGACCCATCTGCCGCACGGCGCTCAACATCGATGATAATACGTACGGCGCGCGGCGTGGCGGATGAATACGTGTGCACGCGCATGTATGTATTCGCGACGCCTCCGGGGAAACTTCCGGGACTTCAAAGGGCCGAAGCGCCTCTGTATCTGACGCTCAAACGCAAAGTCTCTCTCCGACCGACTTCTCTCCACTCCATTCCATCTTTCCATCTGCCCGCAGCTTCCGCCTTCGTTTCGCCGGTAGCGAGCGAGTATAACGCCATCCTGATGATGGAAGTTTCGTCCGTTGGCGCGGCCTTTACACCTCGTTACGAAACGGGCGCGTGAAGTATACATGAGAGTCCCCGTTACATTATTCCACGACTTAAATTGCATAGATTGTATAATACGGTGGAGCAGCACAGGAGAATAATGTACTGCCGTCGACAAAGGAAGAAACTATTGTTAGTGATGAAGTAGACGAACTGACTGGTTGTGTTGAACGAGTTGGTTTCCTCGAAGCAAAGTATCTCGGGAATATCATTTTAGCCTTTTATCGTATCATAAAAGTTGGTGCATTGTCGAACAATAAGAAATAAAATATAGTAGAGGATGCAACAATCGTAAAATGAAATGTTTTATGACGTACATAGTTTATAAGAAATACATGACATAAAAAGAAACGCTGTTATATTAAAAAGCAATATAAATAGAAGATCATCCCAACATTATATATCACATATTTTATCACCATAATATTATATATTACATATTTTATCTACAATATGTATAATATGTAAAAATATCGTAAAAATAGATAATATATCAATTTCAATATCGAATGGTCATAAAATTAAATTATCGAGTTTTGATGAGTATCTGACCTTTGGTTCTTTTGCTACTGATTTGATTAAAGCATATACGTAATGTTCGTTGTTGAATTTATAATTTAGCAGTGTTGGATCAATAATAGGTACGCATTGTTCAACAGGAGGAAAAAGTTGAAATTCGCGATGCAATACTAATTGGCAAAGTTTCTTGGATCGTCAATAACGAAATTTAACCCAATTTACTACTTGTTTCTGGCGAAATATATCTAATTCACGAGCACAGGCCCATCGCGTCTTGCATACGTTACCGCGCCGCGTTTACATTATGGCCGAAATCGCACTAACACTTGATAAACGCGGCCAATTTCGTTCTGTTAAATTTCTTCGCGAGACATTCGGAATGATAATGTCTCGTCATTAAATGTAGCAATCCGGCCATTTGAATGTAATATGGGTGAGTTAAGATGGAACTACGCTGAGAAATTCAGGCAGTGTGAGATCCACAAGCTGCAGAACAAGTTAGTCGACCGTAAATCCGGGTGCAACCGCGGACTTGCCATCAGCAATCTTTGAGGGAACTTCCCCTAGAGTTTGGATGCACGTGGAATGGTGTATGGCACAATCTGCGCACGTTGATTACACGTTATGCGACAATGTCTTGCGGCGTAACACTGTTTACGAGTACCTAACATTTATTTAATAATCCATTTAACAAAAATTGATCTTAATTTATCTGCAAAATATTGATCTTAATTTATCTGCAAAATAATAATGGTAATTTGAAGCTTATCTTAATCATTTTATATTATTATTATAATATTAATTAGTGAAATATTCCTGCGATTAAATTATATATATATGTATATACATATATATAATATATATATACACATTATATATAAAATATTTTTTTAATCACACAAAAGAAAATTTGCATATACATACACATGAAATACATTACCTATATAGGTAGATAAATAGGTAAGTTATTCGTAAATATACGTGAGATGTAGCGAACGAAAAGAGCATATGTCACTGTATTATATTTATATATGTACCATATATGTATACATATGTGCAGTTATTTGCAAATGTGTTAATATGCTAATATTAATTACGTATGTCAATTTTTGAAATATATACTGATGAAATAAAAAAATTTATAACTATAAATACTTACAAATATATATAATATGTACGTATATGTATGTGCGTGCGTGTGTACATATAACTGTTTGTAAGTATTTAATAAAAAAAGTTATAAACTTTTTTTATTCCATCAATATATATTTGAAGAATTTATATACTTAATATCCACGTATATTTTTCCTCGGTAAATAAAGCGCAAAATATCTGTGCGTTGTTTGTCAGAAGAAAAATGACTTGAAGCAACACATGCAGAAAAGTACGACACAAAAGAATCTCTCGTAAGACTTAAAAACAGAAGACAATTCCTTTTACAATAGGTACGATTCAGCAGCATGTGCTCTTTTCGTTCGCCATCTCACGTATACTTACCTATCTACCTACATACCTACCAACGTATAATACACTTTCAAATACGGACTACGCATCCTTTGCAATCCGCGTTATATCCCGGGCCAACGCGTCTTTCTTCTGTAACATTTTCTGCCGCGCTTCTTTTGCTTCCATCAGCAAATTCCTGAACACGGCTCTCTCAGTCGAGCGTAGCCTGCAGCGTTGCTGCGATATTGCAGTCGCGAAATAATTTGAAATGTCTCGCTACTCTCAAAGCGCTGAATTGGATTAAACGCTGAAGATGACAGAACTCTCGATGAAAGAAAAAAAAAAGATATTAAGAGCAGAGCATATATATTTCCGTGAGCAATTACATAATTTATGTACGATATACTGCTTCATCGTTGCGCATTAAAATAAAATATTCCTTTGCATATTGTATAATGCATATGTGTAAGGCAAATATAAAGCAAACGTTATGTTAGCAAGAATATCAAAGAGGATGCCACTTGAAAGACACTCTATTTCCTGGCGCGATTCAGCATGATATGTGTCTTAAGGGTTACTTTTAGACTACATTCGTCCTATATCTGTATACACTCGACGGGCACGATACATCTCGGCACACAGTTGCGTGCAATCGGGGATTTTATCCCAGGACAACACACAGTGGAGCTTGCTCGCTTCGAGCTTCTCCGGCTTCGCCGTGCTTTAGTATCGACAAGTTCTCACAGATCTTTCTTTTATCCGTCCCGGGAGCTCTCCTCCCTCTTGTCACGAGGTCAATTTTATATACCTCCCGCCGAGGTTTTAAGCGAACGGAAACTTTTCAAACAGGCGAATCCTTGATCTCAGTTGTAACATCGAGAAAGGAGGTACTCGTTATAGCGATCTTATTGCGCCACGTGGAACGATATTTCATGTTGCGCCTGGCGCGACATATTCTTTATCGTAAATCACCGCGCACCCGGTCGCCTTCGGAACACTATGAGAAGCGATATGTTCTCACCGATAATCTTGCAACGCAGCGGGAATATACGTGAGATTAATTTAGCAGGTCCCGGAATAAGAAGCGATAAATATTTTACATCTGAAAGAAAGATTCTTTTCGAGAGAGCCTTTTTCTTATAAAATTGGTGCTTCTTATAGATCGATATCGCTGAACCGACTTTCATCAAAAAAATGTCTCATCTTTTTTCTCAGAACGGAATTTCTATTTGCGTCATTTTGATTTTCGATCACAGGACAAGAGTGTTACGTTTTATTACGTCGAGCGACTCTGTGCGCTTTATAAAACACCTGATGAAATAGATAAAAACTTACAGCGCCAAGGAAAAAAAATATTATCAATACCCGTTCACGTAAATTATAAAAAGCTCACCAGCTACCGTGTCTGTACGCTTCGATAATCACGATTCTAAAGCTGCTACCACAAGTAAAATTCACTCTATCACAGAAAGAGAGGATTACTGGGCCCGGCAATTCATCTAGAAAGAATCATCGATCGTGTTGTTATTACACGGAGTAACATTATTTCGCCGCAAACTGTTACTCGCGACGTAACATTCCGGAACGCGATCCTGCGGAAAATCGCATCAGTCTTTTCGCCTTACAAGAATCACTCCCGACACGAGCGATTCGTACAATCGCGTGCAATCTGGGTTTTATCCCGCGTCGATTCTTTATCCCTCGTACCGACGCGCCGCTTCTTCAGCCGTTTCTCGGCTAGGAAGAACGGCTTCAACAGTTGTTTCTGTTTTTCTGTGCGCGACGTCGGCGACGTCTCTCCGGGGCACTGATAAAATCGATTTCTCTCTCGCGGTACGACATCGATGTCGCCTACAACGACAGCGACGACATCGACAACGACGACGATGACGACGACGATGGCGGGCGGCAGTAGCGACAGCGACGTCGACGACGAAGAAGACGATAGCGTAAAGTACCTGCGGAGCTCCGCCTCGACGCTTCTGCCTTTCTTAGCCTTTTTATCTCTCTCGTTTCTTTTTTGGCAAGAAATAGGCGACGGCTTGCCTTAAAACCGCAGTCCGACACCTTGCGCCTCGCATGGATATTTTCAACCACGAGAAAAATGGAGATGTTACTTAGGTACTACGACTCTGCTCCTTCACTTGAGTTTCTCCTGCTGAGAGTGCCTTTTGTATGGACGCGAGAAAGATTGAGAGGTACGAGGGAACTTGTTATGCCAAATAGTCACTTAATGAAATAAAAAGTCCTGACGGCTTGTTACTTACTTTCCGAAAAACGTATTCTCGAGATTCTTGAAAGGAAAGTAATTTTGGATGATGCGGTTTTAGTCAATTCTTCTCGTATTTCCAATATTTAAAAGAGAGCAACATTTGCTTTTATTCTGTTTTTTTTTCTCTCTCTTTTTCTCCAACTATTGTTTTAATAATAAAACGAATAAAAGAAATATTTTTTATGGATACATATGGTTTCAACAAAGTAAAGCATAATAAAAATATACCTCTGTATAACACATGCATATGCGTGCACACAATAAAAGTTTAACGGAATAGATATTGAAACAAAGATTTATATTCGAAGCAATTTTCAGACTAATTATTTTGTTTAATCGGATTATTTTAACGATGTCAATAAACTTTGCTCAAAGAATTTTATTAAAATTTTATCAATCATAAAGTTTAAAATTGACATCTTTCTTTGACTTGCAATATATTATAAAGTTAGTAAATCTTTCTCTTTCTCTCTCATTTTGACTTTGAATCGCAATAATAAGAACAATAGAAATAAAAGCAATAACAGTTACAGCAATTTAAATTAAAAGTATATTTAATTTATTTAATACGAATAGAGGCAAACATTGAAATGTATTAATATTAATTTACAATAAAATAAGAATAAGTTCAAGAATAAATTAATTTAAACCTTAATAATAAAAATTAAATTTAAATCTGTTTGGAATTTACTCTTACGTAATTATCTCTAGAATATTTAGTCGGTATTATCGTGAGAGTCGACCTATTTTTTTTCGTGCCAGCATTACAATTCGAATTATTAAACGCATTGTGTCGCACATCGACTGAACATAAAAATAGACACACGCATTAGAGAAATAAAGCAACGCCATTTACACTTTAAATATTGCTCATAAAAAGACGGATTAAGAAAAAGCAACTGAGAATTGTATCTATATATTGCCTAAGTGGCACGATATTTATCAGAATTAATTGAACTTTGCTCGCGATTCAAATCGAGAATTTCTACACAGACGAGCTCGCCGGCTCTTTCTCCTGCATAGTGCATCGATTGCATACTCCCTTCCTTCCATCTTCCCCTCATCCTCAGTCTCTTTCGTCGTTGCGCGATCCAACGCCCTGTGCAGTGCGCAACGAGCTTCGAAAATCGAGGTAACCTTAAGAATACATTCGGAGCAACCAAATGGATTCTAAATAAAATGAACACATGAGTCTTGCGCAGTGATATACCGAACGGCTATCCATGGACGGCAACCAAAAGAAAAAGCTTTGTTTTGCGAAATAGGTGCTTGCAGCACTTTGGATTATATTCAGAACTGTCGAGGTGAGGACATGTTTTATAGATAGTCGACTGGCGAGAGATGCTTGCCGCGCACTACGTGGTCCGAATACTGAACGAGGTGCATCTGGCGGATGCACTTGGTTCGCAACGCATTTACGCGATTAATTTGTTAAACGAACCCTTCATACCTAATTATAGTAACGCTCATAATATTATCTACTATTTCGTACATATACGTCGAAAATTGTTTCGTGAATCCGTAATGTTCATCGGAATGAAATATAAATACACCCTCTGGAAAAAATTGTTCATTTCATTAAATTAATTGTTTATTAATTATAGAATGTATGTATTTAAGTCAAATATAATATGTTTAAACTTAAATCTTCAGCGAGAAAAATAAATAAAGACAAACTATAATACATTAATTAGGTCAAATGAACAATGTTTTTCTCAGTGCATTAAAATCTTTTATATATTTTTTTTTCAATTAACAGACACAGAAATATTGCATAAATTATTTTAAATCATGTAGCAGATTAAAGTATATATTATCATTGTTTATATTCTTCCACTGTATCTGAAATTATAAATAAATTATTATTTTTATGATAATATAATTATAATTATAAAATGAAAATGCATATTTAAAAAATTTTATTAATTAAAATCGTAATTTTCGTTATTCTTTCTTTTCCTTTCTCGTTTAGGCATTTTATATATTCGTTGAAATTAAAAGTTTAACGGGAGAAAATTGACTATAACATTCCTCACACTGGAAAGAGAGTCTGGTTACATTAATTGAAATTCTGGTTGAAAATGAACAAATCAAAATTTTCTGGTTGAATTTATAATTCTAGTTAAAATTATAATTCTAATTGAAATAACCCGAACTCTGATTAATATGATTAGAACCTTCTGGTTCGTCTATCAATTAGAAATTTTTCTCATTGTCAATGCACATTAATTTAATAAAAAGTTATGAACGTTTAAACAAAATATTAAAACTTGTGATACTGTTCGAAGAGATTAAATTCACTGTTAAACTATGGTTGTCTAGCTGGTTAGGTTCTCGTAAAGAGCTTCATGAATTTTGATAATATACTCGCGTACTGCATCTTGTCAACCACTCCCGCATGGCGCGCCGAAAATCATCCACTCGCGCGTAATAAGGGCGGTCGGCGCGGCAGCATGGCGCTGCACGCTATCTCATTAATATAGATACCCTTTGATGAGTAGAACCACCAACTCCGTGGAAGGTTCTCGAAACGATACTGTCACGCAACGTCCTTTGCCATCCGTATGTCGACGTGTACCTTTGTCCACGATGACAACCGATGCATTAACGCCGTTACAATCGTCGCAGATCAATTGTGATTGTTGCTAGCCGCAATTGCAGAGCGCTCGGAAGACATAATTTATAATTGAAATCCGTGTAGATACATGATCGAACTCCACAAAGCAATCTAATTAAAGATAACACATTTTCCAAACAGTTGATTTATCTACTTGTCTATTTATCTCCACAATGTTTAGCAGGATGAAAATCCATTGTTTGGAATAACAAAAGTAGCAAAAAAAAACTTTACACAGTTGATGTGATTTTCTTTAATACGATTGGTTTATACATTTAGATCCAGTAAGGAGGGCAAGACTAGTTGTTTTAAAGAATTATGCAACAATTGCTGATCTCTGCTGAACATAGCTATTGATTTTACTGTACAAATGGTTTTCTGTTTTTAATTATAAACGACACACTTTGTGGTAAAAATATAAACTAAATATACTGTTATAAAATATGAATATAGAATTACGATAATATAAACTGCGGAAATTAATAACTATCACTTGGCAGTTAGAAAGCAATAACTTAAATAATTTATCTATGAAATATTAAATCACAATTACGACGTTCTGTATTTGGTTTTATTGACAACAGAATGCACAAACTGAGTAATTAATTGTTGCAAATAAGTCACATGGACAACCTGTACGAAATACTAGTGCCATTTGTTGAATTCATCATGTAAAAACAAATAGTAATATTAATCGGATTCTCGAAATTTAAACAATAATGAGATTAAAGCAAGTACATAAAAATATAAATTTCTGTACGGCAATTTGTGCGCCAAATATTCAATTATATTTATTAATTCTTCACTCATAAATATTTACAAATAGCAATTCCTATTGGGTACTAGATTATATTGAGTACGATTACCTTATCTCAAAAGTAGTTTATTCTAACTTCAACTTCAAAAAATTAACGTAACGCTGCATATAACTATAGAAATGATTTATTTTCGAAATTTTAATTCGTTAAATTGAAGTTGAAAGAAAATCAGTGCCATGTAAAAGCGTGCATATTTTTAAATTTTGTCTTATATTGTTACAATTATACATATATTGCATTAGTCACTAATAAGAAGGGAAGTAATAGTTGCTAGAAAGCGTAAGCCTGTCGTATCTTCTTCGAGAAAAGGAGTTTCTTGCAATGTTACATCAGTATAATGTCATTGAACGCGCTAACTTGCGACGGCCTCGACGAATAGAAATGCAGCGAGAGTATCCTCCAAAAGGCGGAAAGAAGCGCTTGAATGTTGCATAAGTTCCTCTGTAGATGCCCTTCCTTATTCCGGTGGATCGCACGCGCGCGCGCACGCGCGATATTACTGACTCGATTCAAGTGGATAGTCGTTAAACTGCGAGACTCGGGCGCAAAACAGCCTCGTCCTGCCGCCATTCTTCTCCCCTTTCCCATTCTTAAGTCTTCTTGAAACGGCTCGGAGTAGCTCTCCCACTTGGGCCGGTTGCCGGAAAGAAACACAGGAGGCCGTTATCCTCGGATAGTATCCGAGAGCACTTGCGAGTTAATGCGTCTCCGCTCGACTGTATACGCGGACACGTCCGCTGTAGACAGAAAGAAAGGTCCCCGTGAGAGGCGAAATGGCGGAAAACGCAATACGCGCGTGTACGCGAGAGAAGACAAAACTGTGGACGAGGGTTGAAATTGAAAAAGGGACGGAGAAAACGAGTCCGACTCTCTTCGTCTTTCCGAGTGAAGCGGGCGAAGAACAGGGGAGGAGACACGTTTATATTAGGCGCTCCGGGACTGTATCTCCTTAAACGCTCGGCACGGAATAATGTAGAAAAGCATATACGAGTCTGTACGGATCGAGTGAAGTAGTCGCATCAAACGATAACCGGTGCATGGAAAAATCCGTCGAACGCAAAGTACTTCGCGTGTACTTTGAGTATACGTGTATTCATAGAAGCATGAAGAATTGTAGAAAGGATATTAAGTCGATATAAGTGGGAGAATTTTTGCTCTTTAGATATATGTATTCTGTTCTATCCATAACACAAGCTGTATTTTATTTATACTAATGCCTAAATTCTAAGCAGAATCATAAAGCTCGTAACATATTCCTGTAAGACTTGTAAGAATTTTTAAGTGCTTATACCTTTATACGATATTTTTACAGACAGCTTTTTACTAGCCATACAATTTATAAGAAATCGTAGATATTTACGAATAATCGTACGTCTTACGATACATACGCATAAAATATACTAGTCATAAGGTCTTGCAAATTTTACGAGAACACGTTACGAGTCTTACGAATTCTGCTTAGAATTGACCCATAACTTTGATAGAAAGCGAGATCAGATAATAAATAACTAGTCTTTTTTGTTATCTAAATCCTTTTTAATGACACGGGCTTTTTCTATAGTGACCGGTGATATAGGCCCGTATTTATAGTCAGACCTTGTACTTAAGGCTTCCTTAAATTTATCTTAAGATGCTCAGTGGCCAATGAAATAATTCATAGAGCATCTGAAGATAAATTTAAGGAAGCCTTATATATAAGGCCTGACTATGAATATGGGCAATAATCGTCAAGATATGCGAAGAATATATTTCTGAATTCTCTTCATAAAAAAGAGAAGAGATCAAAGAGGATAAAAGAACGGATATTTCTGTTTTCGAAAGACAAATATAAGAGAACGTAAAGGAGAGGAAATAATAAAAATAGCTCCTACGAAAAGAGATGAAATGAAGAGAATATACTAAGGAAAAAGAATCTGAGCCAATCGTAGAAGACAAGCAAAGTCCAAGTAGAACCGGGACCTTCTATCATTTATGTAGCTGCTATTGAAAACGGAATGACTCATTCGACAACATACGGAACAAGTAGCCAAGTATAAAATGACTATTTTACAGACAGCGTTCTCTTTGAGTGTAGATATATATGTGAAACTAAACAAAGAATCGGGAAAGTAAGTCGAGAGAAGAAGCCGCGACGTAGAGATGTAACGAAGAAGAAAGTTCGACGACACATAAAGAAAGATAGCACGGAAGGGAGAGAAGGTGGAAGGACGACGAGAAGTGAAGAAAAGCAAGCGTAGAACTCGAAAGAAAAATAGATAGACGGAAACGGAGGGAAAAGACGACAGAACGAGCGAAGGAGAAACCCTTTGATGACGCTCGAGAAATCCTAAAGAAACTTAAAACCAAGAAAAGTGCATTGTATATTTTTAAGTCACACCGCACGCTTGGGATTTGTTCAAATAAGTAGAACATAGAGCTAGAAAATATATTGTACATTAACGACGGAGGATTCATTAATGGAATTTGTATAGAAGCTTCATGTTAGATGTGTTAAATGCTTTTGTTAAGAAGTTTCCAACCCTTCGTCACTAACAGACAAACTAACGGGAACCGTAGCAAGCAACAACTCGATGATAATAACTGAACTCAATAACAATGGAAAGAACGACGTGTAAATGGTTAAGAACACCATAAACGCAAAAAGGAGAGAAAAGGAAAGAGCGGCGTCTATAAGGAAATTAAACAACGACGCTGTGCTGCTTGGAACGCGACCAAAAGGATTCTACTCAAGCTAACTAAAACAGACGGCTAATCCGACAGCGATAAAAGGTAATGAAAACGGATGGGGTAGGAATGGGAAGTTGGAAAGTGCGTGTAAACGAGTGCGCGATGGAAATAAAGCGCAGATGAAAGCGAGAAACGAATACACGGTAGATTCGTGCACCAAAGAGAAGAAAATGCCGGTGGAAACTCCGGCAACGCGTGAAATAATAGGTGTCTAATTTATGGCGAGCTGTCTACGAAGCTTCGCGAGAGAAAAGTGAACAGAAGAGAGAAAAAAAAACGCATGTGTATGCGTGAAACAGACAGAACGAGACAGAAAGATGGGAAGAATTACTCAGAAGCTTATGTCGAGATAGTTAAGTCAACGTGCAATTTCAGACGGTCTAGAATCTAGACTCTAGATCGTAGGCGGAAGGGCAATTGCAAACGGTGGAAAAGAGGAAATCAGTTTTCCACGTTTCTCTGTCGGGGGCTCGTGACCACCATAGCTCTTTTGTTCCCACTCGGACGCCGAGCTTCTACATGCATAAGTGCGTGCACACGTGTCTCCCGTGGTTGCAACCTACGGGCACCTACGCTCGAATGGAAATTGCGGTTTCCCAGTTCAAAGAGCTAGAATCCGTCACGCTCCACGGAATGATTACTGCGTTTGTAGCCGTTGCGGCACGACGAAAAGAGGATTTCGAAACGTAGCATTTTATTTGTTAGAATTAGATAGGGATTTTCAGCTAACACGCAATGTACGTATCTTTGCGTGTATGAAATTTTCGGATGGCCGGTAATTTCTGCACGAATAATCCGACAAATGGATGTGCACGAGTAAGAACAAAAAAAATTACCCGCGAAAAATAAACAAATATATCGAAGCAATAAAGATTTTTACAAATTTATACGGACTTCAATAATATACAAGAAATTTGATTAAATTATATATGAAAACGATTTTCCATTTCTTCGTATTGCAGACGTTAATAGGATCGTTTGCCAATAACAAACCCTGCGATTGTGTATCTTTCATTCATCGGACGGCAAATGCAAATTGCGATTTTTTCGATCAACAAGTGCACAACTGAAAGTACTGCGGAAACCGCTATATTATTCACTCCCATGGGATGTATGCGCGACCCAGAAGCCGGGAACATCGATAGCATTGCTGGTAAATTTTCACAAAACACGAGATGTCTTAAAATATTTCATAAGATCGAGACTATGGGAGAATCAATTTATTTTTATAAATGTAAGGACTCCCTTGTGAATAAATACGGTCTGACGGCTGATCAGTATATGACTCGAATTGGATATAGCGTATCATATGTTTGAAATAAGGTTGGCGTGTGGATCTGCGCACGCAGATGCGAAACTGGGAATACCGGGTGGTACGCGAGTGGAAATTGCGGTTTCCCGTTCAAAGCACTAGTGGAATCGGTGGCGCCATAAAAAGATTATAGCATTTTCTATCGCGCAATATGAAAACCTGAACGGAATGTTATTTCGATTCCTTATATTTCTACAGATTTTTGGAATATATATAACGCGATCAAATATTGGATATCACAAAAAGTGAGAAGGCATGTGATTCCATTTTAAATGAATCTCCTTATATTCTAAATATTCCTTATAAATTCGAAAAATACGAACATTGTTATTGGAATTTACATAATTAATGAAAATAAAATGTAGTCATCGGAGGAATTTAACACTTAAGAAAGAAATACCTAATTCGTTAACATTTCAATAGAATAGATTTAATATATCATAATAAATGAATTTATTATGACAGAAGAATCTGTTCTAAATGAACTGAAATATTAATCTATGTTTTTTTACTTTCCTTTCCTTGCTGGGTGATTCATTTATCATATGTAGCTGTATAAAACCCCGACAAAGAAATCTATAATTTTTAACGATCAATATCACCTTTAAAAGTAGTTACGAATAAACGCGAACGAACATTAATACATGTCATACATAATTATTTTAACAGGTATTTATAACGTTCTACGGAAAACAGTAATGGCGTAATTAATAATTTAAAGCTTTTATATAAAGTGATATCCACTTTGTCTTTATAAATACTAAATATTAACCTTAAATTTTTATGTAAATAGGTAAGAAAACGAGTAATAGAAATGAATAGAAAACCGCTCAACATCTATTTTTATTGTCTATTTAATTGATTATCTTTAATACATAAAATGAACTATTAAACGTTTGACATTAAATATTGTTGGACTTTGCGAACATGTTACTATAATAAATACATAATATTTACAATATACATTAATATATTATTTATACATATAATTAATATAAATAATAATGTATAAATAAACAAGAACAAGTTCTTTCCCCCTTTAATTTGATTTTTTATGACCATTTAACCTCTCATAATTCTTCTTTCGATCTGGAACATCCTACCAAAATGGCCGTTAGGTAGAAACAAAGATGGAATCTTCCAGCTTCAGTCGAGGTGGAGCGAGAATGATACATTATGGTGGTGAAATGTTCCAGTCATGGGAATGCAATTTTCAAGATAGCGTTTCTCTCATCCGCACGATTTTAACTTGGAATCTTTAAAGTCTCCCAAGAGTCAAAGAAAGGAGGAGCTCGACGATACCGTAGGGACGTGGATAGAGAAGTGCCACGTGTACCCTCACGTTAGAAATCCTGTCCCCTTCGGTCGTGTGTTGCCGAGAGATATTCCGCTCACCGCTCGTCTTCGCGTTGGCGAAATTTATTTCGAGTAAAAACGAACATTTCCGCGGATATGTGATACAGGCTGACGACGGCTCAAATCGAATTTTCGTCTTATCCGTCTATACTGGACCGACCATCGTAGCACACACCGCCGTGAGCAGTGATAGGATCGCCGTGCGCATTCTCGAAGGGACTTCACTTTTCACATGGAGTCTCTCGCCACCACTCCGTAAGAGATGTAAGATACCTATGTCACATAATATCCGCGTCCCCTCGAAATATGAAAGCGCGCGCTCGCAAGTAGAAATTATTTTATATACGTGAAAAGAAATCCTCGTCTCTCACAAGAAAGCCTTCTCTCCTTTTTGCAGTCGATCACGTGCTAGGTATTGGTATTTTCTGACCGACGGACAAATACTTTTCCTCTTACAGAGAGAAACCATTTACCATTGCTCTCAATGATTAAAGGAAATTGCGACTTTCTTAACAGGTGAAAGAACATTTGATTGTCAATAGACTTTTATATATGAATATGCTATAATTTCTAGGCGCCAAAAACTACGCGTTGTTATATATTCCACTATTACCAAACCATTGTATCGTATGTATACATCGCATAATATTTAAATGCAGTGTCACACTTTTTGGTTATGACGGAATATTTTAGCGTGTGTGAACACAATTTCGTGAAGTCGATATGCGAATATTTTCTACACTTTTTGGAACGTATATTTTAATCCGGAGAAAATTGGGAAGTCAAATAATCATTCTGTTTCATATATCCATTTGTTAAAACGGAGCACTGCAGACATGATGAATGGGATGTGTGCCATTTACATTTGATATGACTATAATTGTACAACACCGATGAATTTTTACTACTTTAACGAAGCAAAATAAGGTTTTCATCACACAGTGCAGTTTCATGGCATATATATATATATATATATATATGTATCTAAATGAAACACTCGCATTCACAAATTTCGAGGATTACACTGCGAGAGGAATCGCGATTTTACTGAAATAATAATTAAATTTGAAAATATAGTATAGTTTTTATTTGAAAAAGTTTAACTTGGAGATATTATTTTAAGAATATATAACATTACTTATCTGTCTATAAATTATATATTTTTCTCGCTATATTTTATTTAAATTTTTGCAATAAATGATATATTTAATTAGTTGGAATTGAGATTGAATAATTCTATCTTGAGATTATATAATGTTTATTTAAATTTACACGAAATTCTTTATTGCGAACGGAACGAACTATTTTTATAACCAATATATACTAAAGAACATGCACCATCGTCGTCCCTATACAAAAATACATTATTCTTGAATGGCATTCAGAAAAAGTAGCTATTACAATTACACGTCGCGATAAAACCAACTGTGCTTTAAATGTCGCTTGGACTGTAGTTGCCACGTCGATATACAATACTACGACCGTCCAAAGGTTTAAAGCGGATGACCTCATCTTGCGGACGTTTCCTAGCGAAAAGTCTGAAGTTGACGACGATTCCATGCGTAGTATGGCGGTGTCTCCTCTTAAGTACTGCAATCCCTTGTTATACTCACGTTTCCAGTAGTGCGTTTCAAACTCCTTATCGGCTTACTAATAAATGGAAAATCAATACAGACAGAATTTTCTATATCTGTTTAACTTATCGGCAATCTAGAAATCGCCTTACTACTCGCGATCTCAAACTTAGAAATCAAATGCTGATGTTCCTCTTTGCTCGTGACGATATTCGATGCCGCGTCGTTAAGTTTATGTGATATCATCGCATCAATTCGAGCATTAAGTAACGATAGTGTTGCGTTGTTTTATGAACGGTGAGACACTTTTAAACCGTTTCGAATTATTTTTATAAATATTGAAAGTCACAGTAACATTTTGCACATTATTTCTCCCAGAAATAATGTGCCGTATGCAATGTAACAATCAATATCGATTATATATTAAATTAACACGTCATACATAATTTTTATACCAGATGGACGTCACGTATACGTGAATAAAATCTGAAATGAATTTTTTCATGACTTAAAGATGTGTATTAATAAATTGTCTAAAATTACTGAGTTTTTTTTAAAAGCTACAATGATAACTTACTAATTCAAGGATTTTCTTTTAATTATTAATATGTGCTAGATATATCATTGAAAAAAATGTGTCGAATTTAATATAAGCATGTCCCAAACGGTCCACTCAAATTTTTTAGTTGATTTTACGAGATGAATATGTCAGAAGGTAACACAAATATTATAAGAGAATAAATACACAAAAAAAGATAATGTCGACACAGTTTGTAAACAAACCGTGGAACATATTTTTTTCAGAAAATTAACATTTATGATATGTTAAATTAACACATATTTCACTCATTTGTCTTAGAATTTTACATTTTAAAATGCATTATTTTTATGTTACTTGTTCATTTATTCATAAATTGTGTCATTTTGACACTAAGAAACGTTGAATATCAATTTTACACAAAACCTTTAAATAACATAATCACATTATGTTAAATTAACATTCAAATATGTTAAAAAATTCAACACAAATTGTTAACACAGAATGGACCGTTTTCAACACAAATACACAAATTCTTTTACTGTGTAATGTTGTTTTCTTTTTATAGAATATTTTTATAAATCGTTGAAAAGTTGATATATATTTAGTAAACTTAAGAAATAAATAAGTTCTTTTTTTTTTTTACAACAATGATAGTGTTTTTCTCACTCATAAAGCTTTAATCCGATCGAAACAGAAAGTGATCACTGAAATCAAATTAATTTCGTGAATTAATCTCACGCGTAACACAATGCATTACATTAAAGCGTTTGTGATGACCTTCTCATCATGCGTCTACCAAGAAATTGCTACTGTCAGAATGGTCAGTCACGTAAAGCAAAATCCAATAGGTTCCTAGATTCCTAACCATGGAACAAACCGAATTAACTTTACCTCGGATTTAACTGGGCTAACAAGAGAGTGGCGGAGTTCAGAACGTCGGCGCGTCGTCTTGAACCCTGCGGGGAAATGAAAATGTTTCGCTGCTCGTTTCATCTTCGAATCACTTCGACGAACTGCAGGAAGTCCAATCCTCTTTCTCGCTAACTCGTCATTGGTACGTCCTATGAATACTGGTAGACTTTGTAACGATCGACATGCGCCCTATATACCAATGACCCGTGCAATACCGATGACTTTCGCGCAAGTGCAAAGTGATGAGAGAAAAGCTGGAGACGTTTTTTATCTCGTGTCCCCTCCCTACTGGAAAGCGATGGCTAAGATAAATCGTTGTACAGCTATCACTAAAGTATTTTAATAACGTGTAACATGATGTTCTATCGATCATCGTCCATGTCTCGCCCAAGTCAAACATTCAATAACCGATCAGATCCGTTGATAGGACGTATTACTCTTCAAAGCTGTTCTGAACAATTTTATCAAGAACAACTAATTCAAATTTATCATGCAAGGAAAGTAATGATCACGCGAATCTCATTAAAATTCCCGGAAAGAGCAAGAATGCCGATTATTTAAAAGATAAGAATATGAACGTAATAGGGCATTGTAAAAGCGTTCGTACTGATAAACGCTTCTTTACTATATACATAGATATAAATTTATTAAAGAGTATGAATTTTTTACTATATTATAAAAAAATTACGATATCAAGCAATCACAACGCTTTTATTATTAACTCACATTAAAATCATATATTATAAATTATTTTATAAATATCGAAACTAGAGAGCAGGATCTATTTTTACTATTCATACAGTAAAAAAATGATAAATTGAGTATATAAATTTTTAAACGTGTTTATTAAGAATATAGTATTTTTCAACAAATATAAATATCGCAACTTAATATAACTTTTAGTAAATAATAATTATTTTAGACTAAATGGATACTTTAAAATATATTCATTGCAAAAAATTATAAACGTATCTGACTCGTTACTTTCATATTTGTTATTTATACATATCTGAATGAGTTAATTATTCTGATTTTTCTTAAATAAAAGGAAATAGAACGTCTTTATGTGCAATGGATCTTTCCGAGATTCAGAGCACACATAATCGCTTTTGCCTGTCCTAGAAGACACTGTTGACCCATTCTACTCTTCGTTTCGATCGAATATACACCGTACACACCTGCCGAGCGCGATTCTTCTGACGGCGAATCTGGAGCGCGTTAATCACAAAAGCGACGCGCGCTCTCCCACGCTCGCCCCTCTTCGATTAAAAATAAATAGGAGCCCGGACTCATGTCAGCGATATAATCGAACACTACTCCGTCGACACGTGGTGCACGACGCGTCGTCGACGTGAGGTCACAACGAGCAGCAGCAGCAGCAATTCCCGACCGTCGTTGCAGTTCATAATGGAGAGGCTCTCCGCGATGGTTGTTGCCCGCAACGAAAGTGACGAATAAGTTGAGCCAGGCAACCGTTGTCGTCCCTCGTATTCACGTTTCTCTTGCTATTCTCTCTACCCACTAGCACAGTCTACCGTGTTTCCACGTTAACGCGTCTTACTTCGAGGCTTATAAGGCTTATACGCGCGGAAATCGTCGAGCGGAAGCATTTCTAACTCCCTTTTTCTCTCTCTTTAACAAAGCGAAAGCACGGAGGCAGTGGAAAGAACTCATTATGACCGGAGCTTTTATGACTGAGAAGCTCATTCTCGAGCGAATCGTACCATTCTAAACAGTTCTGGACCAGTCTCGGTACACGGTCCTCGGAAATTCGAGGGACGCATTCGCGAACCAGACCGGGCTGGTCCTCTCCTTTCTCTTCATCCCTTTGCATTCTTCATGAGACTCGAGAATGACGATGGCACGATGCAAAAAGCGGGATATTGTGGCCATCGTCGCTGCTTCTGGGGCTGAAATACGTGTTAATAGGACGTCTGTAATTAATGGCCGTAGCACCAGCCGGCGTCTTGAATGGCTAAGAGAGATTTTTATAATAGATTTTCTCGTGAGTTTCTTCAAAACGCTCGTTGTTATAATCATGTTGCGCGGGATTTATTAACGTTACGACGTAATTGATTAACGTTAGCCGTTATATTTTCTAGCAGCTATATCACTGGTATTTCCACGACTAACAATTTTCCCTTATTTCTCTGCAATGATACGAGTAAATTCGTACATGTAATAAGAAGTATCATTAGCTACATATCATGATACATGTACTCGTATATCTGAAAACTACCTGAGAAATAAACTCATAGCATGTCTACTTTATTCCCTGAATCGCTATGCAAATGAAAAGGCAGGCAGCAAGGTATATCTGCGCACATTGATTATACGGTTGAAGTTCCGTGTGATTTTCACGATAACGCCCGACTACATTCAGTTTACAAATGATATGTTATTACGCGAGACGTTATGGCGTAAAATAAGAAAATATACGTTTCTCTGCTAAAAGCCATACAAAATTTTTCCTATTTTCTCGCAGCAACGTGTATGTATTTGCGGAACATTTCGCGCGCTCTCGTGCGGACCCGTCCTCTTATCGACGTAAGTACACCGGCCAATCTGTCGTCTGTCACGTTCGCGTTCGGACGCCCGGGGTATTGCATCCCGTTTCACAGAAAGAAAGTACAACGTCAAGTAATACAGATGGTACGTTAGATGAAACGCCCTGTCTGGCGCAGCCTTTTTCTTAGGACTTCACGTGTCACACCTCGAAACAGGTGCCCAGACCAATTCCCAGAAGTACCTATGGATTATAAATAGCACGGAAACCGCACGGTTTAAAGATAAAAAGATTAAACCGGTCGCTGTGTGCACGGCATTTGCGCGGATCTTTCGCGTCTGACCTATCTCGAGACAACTTGACCCTCCTGGCCCTGACGTTTCTGTAATTAATAGCTTAGATATATCCTGGTTGAGCTCTTCACTCTCGAAGAACTTGCGATAACATCGATCGACATCGACTTAACTTTTATATATATATATATATATTGTGTGTACATATATGTATATATATATAAACATACATACATATATATCAGCAAAGCGGGCAGAAAAAATTATGTCAGCTTAGGAGCCGACGACACATTGTGTGTGTGATCTCACTCTACCATGAGAGCCTAGTTTATTTTTGTACTAAACAAAACATTTTTTAATATAAATTATAAACACACTTTCATTGAAAATGTGTTTATACATATTAAAGAAGATTTTATTTAATTTAATAATATTTATTTATATATATATATATATATAGAGCAAACATTTACAGAACATGGATAAAATAACACAATTCTGCATTTATTCGATTCCATAATAATTCCTTTCCTTTGAAAACATTAG
Source organism: Mycetomoellerius zeteki (assembly GCF_001594055.1). Lineage (NCBI taxonomy): Eukaryota > Metazoa > Arthropoda > Insecta > Hymenoptera > Formicidae > Mycetomoellerius > Mycetomoellerius zeteki. The sequence continues at coordinate 1,382,633 of NW_017257184.1, forward strand.
ATAAGTAGATAAAAAAGTTTATTTGTGTCTTTTTTGTTTATTAAAACTTAAAACATTATTATTGGAGAGATATTAGCTCGTCTTTTATTACCAGAAGTCGGTGACGAAGCCATTCATATTTATAAGGGCATGCAATTTAAGTCATAGTGTAAAGTTATTAGAGTTTAAAATTGGTAAAGTTTTTATTATAAGATTTGTGATTGTATTTAGTCTTCATTTCTTACGGTTTGTTTTGTTTTTGACTTTTTGTACATTATAAATGACATTTTATTTTCGTTGAACTGATCTGTATGAAAAATAGCCGGCCACACAAGCGTTAATTTCTGCATAAAAATGTCTATAAAATGTTAATATATAACTCAAGAATTAGTATATGTAGAAAGAAAAAAAGAATTAGATATTTAGCTATATAGTATACTCTCTAAAATCTTTTGAGTGGAATCTAACTCTAAAGAATGAAATCTTACTCTTAGAAACTGACAATCGAGCCACTCTTTTTCAACACTGGCTCAATTATCACTCTTTGTCACTCTTTAGAATTAGATTCCACAGAGATTTTAGAAAGTAGGACAATTAGAAAGTTCCTGAAACTAGATGGCTGTTATTTTAACAGTGAACAAAATAAAATAAATTAAACAGTGTATTGTAAAAGATATTTGACATTTTTAACATGTATTACAAAAGAATATACTTGTATATAGTTTCTAAAAATAATTTCTAAAAACAAATATTACAAAGAAGTCAACAATTCCACTCGTTGTATGACTTGGTGATACATTTTCGAAACTATAGTATAACTAAGTCTAAATAAGAACTAAAACCGCTTTTTAGAACTAATAGCTACATTTTCAACGTAATTGTAATTGCTTTCAACAATTTCAGGCAAATTCATTTCATGCAAATGGTCGTTCGTGCCGTTCATATTAATATATCAATATTATCAGGACATGAAAAGAAACGATGCCTAAGCATCATAAAAATGTAAAAAATGCTAATACGATCATTGATCCTTCTATTGACGCAGTTTTTGTTCCTTTTTTCTGCTTTTTCCCGTCTAATATCGTCGTCACATTAGCATATATGAGCTCATCGAATTTACAGAAAGGTCGATTTAGCGTCCGTATCGGAATTAGGAGCGATGACACGCGAAAGTTTATCCCTGCGTCACCATCCAAAACCTCTTGCGTGAGTCCCATACAAATTACCCTGCTATTGTACGTGTACGTGTTGACTGTGTTTCGCTATTCACGCTAGTTCGACTCCCCGAAACGGCTTTACGTCCACGAAGCTATCGTCCACGCACCGTTTGACACGTCGTCGAATGTCATTACGTATATCATCGGTCACGAACGTGCCACGGCACGCCGCGACGCGAGTTATAGCCCCTCGCGCTCTACGGAAAGCTCCAACGTAAGCACGATCGAGACAGGTGCTTAGTGGTGCGGCATAAAACATACATAAGAGGATGATCCGGCATTATGGTAAGAGAGACGCATATGCCGTAACTTATCTGCATATCGGGCACATTTTGCTATTCAAAATTGACACATATTTTTAAAAATAAATATCATAATATGTATAAGTTCTGAATTTATTATACTTATTATGTTAAATATTTTTATCGATATTTTTTATATTTAATCCTCCGAAGCTACACTGTTAAAGCTATAGCGTCAAATTTAACCTAACGTGAGTCGCCACTGCTCTTACTAAATATATCATTATTTTTTACGAAAATGATAGTTACTCTCTAAATCTGAATCAGTGGATAGTCACTAATTACCCAATGGCATACTTGGCACTGATAATCAGTGAAGTTCAACTAAAAAAGAAAGAATATTTGAGCATTATTTGACTAAAATATTGATATTTGTTCGTTAATTTCAATCTTCTAATACCATATTCATTGAATTTAACAACTAAAACAAGATTAGTTAGATCACATAATAAAGATTAGCTAGGTTAGGAATCTCATATTTAATTCACTGATTATCAGTGGCATACTTGGCACTGAGATCAGTGATTATCCACTGATTCAGATTTAGAGAGTAAATTTGACACTATATATTGTGTCAATTTGACACTATATAGTGTCAAATATAACCATTGTTTTAGTATAAAATAACGATATGATTGAGTAGGAGCAGTGGCGACTCACGTTAAGTTAAATTTGACACTATAGATTTAACAGTGTAACGTCAAAATCTGCAACACAGTTACTGACGTTGAGTCAATGAAAACCATTTAACTTATATCGATTAAAAAGCTGCATTTAAATTAATTTCAAGGAGGTAAAATAACATAATTCGTATAAATATATGAATACTAAGTTATTTTAATATAACAATAATTCATATTTGCAGCTGTGACATAAAGAATATAATTGAATGGATGCAATAGATTTATTGTCAGCTGCGGAGGATTAATTATTAAATTGTAATAATTTTCAACAAGTTAATATTAATAAGTTGATATTAACGTTAACGGTTTTACTAAATTGTTAAAATTACGTTTGCACGAAAAATATAAATCGCAAATGCGATTACAGTTTACTGGAGAAATTCCGAAAAGTTAAGATGTGTAGACCCTTAAGCGAAATTGACGCGCGCTTGTTTACGCGATAAGTACAGGTTAAAGCTGCTTGTGCAAATAGCACTTCAGTTTGAAACGCGTATATATCGCGCCCCGCAGCTAGCAGGTGACACTTTCGGCCCGTGTGTTTGACAAGCTGGAAGCCGTAGAAAAGAACTTGAATTACGACAAAGACGGCGACGATGACGTCGTCGATTCTGAACGAACCCGCGCTTTTTCCACATAGCTGTTCTTTGTGATCAACCATCCCGCGAAAGTCGACGTATGAAGACGTATTGCATTTATGCATTGAATATTTTACGTCACTTTCTAGAAGAAACTGACGTATTAACGTCGATTTTATAATTGTATAAAGAAGTCATATCGTGAAGAAATATCAGTAACCGTCGAGAAAATTATACTTGTTACGTTGGTATCGTTTATACTGTTCTTTTATGAACAATTTTAAAATTAAATTAAATAAGAAATAAAAAGACACGAATTGTTAGTACCGAGAAAGAATATTGTAATCGACAGTCAAAGACAGGGAGGACAGATGGTCATGAGTTTCGATTACTTCCTCTTTTCCTTTAACAGAAAGATTGTTGAATTGTGTTCTCTACCTTTTATTTCGCAATAGAAAGGCATTCTCTACAGGAAGTACTTGCCCGTGACGTTAACCCATGCGTTAAATGTACAAAAATGAGCGCGAAAGAGAGCGCCGTGTAAGATAGAACAAGTTTTATTGTGAAAATATAAACTAGTACACCACGTCCGGTAAAGGCAAAGGTTACGAGCAACAAGATCTCAGTTTCCACAAATTATTATTTCCGTAGCTTCATAACTATGAGAACAGAAACACTATTCATCGGTAGTTCACTTTGAAAATAATAGAAAAATACATGTTTTTTTTATATGAGAGAAGAATGATCTCTTTTGTAGAAAAATTGACGAACAATGCCTTTGGTGCATTCGGAAATAAAAAATAAAAATTGCAGTAATTCAAGAGAACGGATAAATGCGTTAAATGTGATTTGCTGCTCCAGAAACATTCCAATTTTCAGTACATAATTTACGTAACTATCATACCACACTTAATCGGATTAAAAAGAAAACGAAGAATTTGAAACACATGTGGCTCAGATTAAATATATGAGGATAGTCGTTAATAAATACAGAATTATTTATTGGTATTCTCACATTCAGGAATTGCAAACAAAATAGCTAATGTACTGTGTAAAGGTAATAATCCGACTGATTAAACCGAATTCCATTAATCTAATTTGCGCGTGTCCGTTGTGTGTCAGCGCGGTACAATGTTTTATGCGGCGCATTAAATAAGAATATTGCAATGAAAAACTTCCGGGGCTCGCTACTACTTTCGAGCACGCGAGCGAGTACGTGAAGTAATAGTGCTGCAGACATAGAAATTTTTAATCAACGCACGATCGGGGACGAATGAAAAAGTCATACCTGAGAATTTTCGTGATTACGAAACCACTAGTCCAAAGCAACTGTGAAACGGTTGCATGAAAAATATTTTTCCGTAACGAAAGATGTTTTTCATTATTACATGACTATAATGCATATAAAAAAGAAGATCGAATGAATTGATATCAAAAAGCAATGAATAAATGAGCAAAATCTGTGTTTAATTTTGCAATCTTTTGTAAAACACATATCTAATATATTTAAAAAGAATTTTATGCATTGTTTGTCATTTTATAAGAAAAACATGCCAAATAAAAATAACAGAGAAAAAGAGAGAAATCTATTAGCGGATATATATTCTTATATAATGTTATAATAAATTCTTAAATTTCATATTTTTGACAAACATATTTTTTAATTTTACATATATTTTTACTTCTGCAGTGTTGATTATAATTTGGCATGTTATATTTTTACTTCAACATATTTCAAGTATATCTATTTTTCTAAGAAATATGTTTAATCTAAATGGGAATTAAAAATAGAGATTGTAAATACAGTAAATCTCTTTCCCCCCCCCTTCTCTCTCTCTCTCTCTCTCTCTCTCTCTGCATGTTATTTTTATTACGTGTTTTTTAAAAATGTCAAATAATACATCAATTTATTCTTTTTAAATATTCTACATACATGCTTTACAATAAATTTCAAAACTGAAAATATCGTAGCTAACAAGTCTTAATACACGTGAATTAAATGAAACAGTCAGATGAAGAATTATTATATAAAAGCAAATTAAATAAATAGACCATTTGTCCGTCGCAGATTAAATTTTTTGCAAGACTTGCGTAAATTTTAGGTAGAAACGGTTGACAAACGCATTAATTCTGGAAAAGTCAATGTGTGATAATCACATCTGCCATGAACACGTCGAGCCCCGTGCCCATAAGGAATCTCTCTGATATATTTGTGCTGAGGTCAAATGGCGGATGCAAAAAGCATATTTCCGTAAAACATTTCGCAAGGGAAACGAGGCCTCGGCTGATATATGCCCGAGCCTTACTACTGAAAATCTGGGACGCTCGGCTCTTCGCATAATTGGGAGATTTTCAAACAGTCCGATTCATGACAGACGTCATTTTTTATCCCTCACCACTCGTTAGAAAAGAGTATCCACGTGTTTTCAGTGGCAGTGGGAGGGAGGGAGGAAGGGAAGAGGATGAAAGAAAGAGGAAAACGAGCGATACACGAGGTCGATAATTCTTGCCGGAGGGTTATTCCGAACCAGCCCGACGTTGCTCGTGTATTAATCGCGAATGAAAAAAAACCCGCAGTTTTCGGTTCGAAACGCGAGCACGATGAACGGCATTTACATAGGCAATTCGCGACGCGACGGTAATTGTAAACGCATATCCGCGCCAGATGGTCCGCGATTTTATCTTGAAAAGCTGGCAAAAAGGCTCGTCCGCCACGAACGAAATTCATGGCGCAACATTTATAGCGACGCTCTCAGCCCAGCGTTCTCTCTGCCGTGGAAAGATAAAATTTCGTGAGAAAAGCGCACGCGCACGGTAATATTTCCTTCGCAAATTTATCTGCCGTTATTTAAGCGCGATGAAAATAAACGTCACTCGCGGCTCGAAGCGGTGCAATATGCGGCGCACTCTCCTCGATCGAAATCAAGAGGGGTAGGTAAACGCGAGTCGCGTGCCGACCGATTAATCAGAGAACGCACATACTTTTAAGTCGCGCGATTTTGCATACATGTTAGCCACGCCACCGTTCATTTGACGCCGAGAGGCAGCGGAGCGAGATACGCACATTGCAGCTGCATCGTATTTATGGAGTTGGTCGGCAAAGTGAGCGAGTATATCACTGCGAATGTAGTATCGCATTGGGTAGCCGCAAATTCGCGCTCCGTACTTCATGTGGTGCAAACTCTCGATCATCCTGAAACCGACCTCGTTTACGAAACTGTCAATATGTCAATAATTAAGTAGTTGTATTACTTAGTTATAAATATACTACTTAGTATAATAAAAATACCTTCAAATTTCCAATGCGATTAAAGGAACATTTCATTTATTTATTTTAGAATTTACGTTTTAAGAAACATTATTTTTATGTTATTTGTTTTCACTTACTCATAAATTATGTTATTTTAACACTAACAAATATTGAATATCAATTTAATACAAAATATTCAAATATCATAGTCACATTATGTTAAATTAACATTTGGATATATTAAAAATTCGACACAAAATTTTAATAAAGACTTGAGAATCGTTTCTAACACAGTTATAAAATTTCTTATTGCATATATATATATATATATATATACGTATATTCTCTTATAAAATTAATCTAAAATTTACTGGCAGGATCGAAAAGAACTTCTCAAACAGCGAGAAATGGCGCAAATTTTTAATCAAAATGCAGTTGAGAATCGACAAAAATTAATTAAAAAAAACACGATAATAGAAACATCAGTTGATTAAAAAATGTTATACTTAACCGTAGGGGATGAATTTATCGCTATCGTTTGTCATCCAGGTGTATAGCCGAGAGATACGCCGTTTTACCCGGACAACAGATTTTTCAAGACAGTTAAACGTACGGGAATTTAATTAACTGGGCTTTCGTCTCTTATTCACAGTTCTTTTGTACCGCGGAGTGACCCATCCACCGCTGCCGCGACAACAAGAGCATCAGCGCTTGTCAATTTCATCCTTTGTCATGCAAAAGCACACAAGACTTTGCACCACTATTATAACGCGTCGTCCATAGAATATACTGTTTTATTAATGCGATTATACACCCGCGTACGACAATGGTGGGTGCGCGTGTACGAGTCGAGATTCTCTCTCTCTCTCTCTCTCTCTCTCTCTCTCTCTCTCTTTCTCTTCGCCGCGTATTTTTCTAAAAAACGAAAAAAATGAAGAAAGGAGGAGCAACGGAGAACAGCCAGGAGAGCAGCCAAGCGTTTCATAACGTTTCATAACCGCGATGTATATGCGGCCAGAAGGTGCGCGCGTATAACGTTTAAAAAAAAAGAAAAAGAAAAAATACCATCAGCCGGCATCCGACTGTATATTTATTCGCGGTGACATTTTTACCGCGACGCCCATACAGCCACACGATGCGCAGAGATGCGTTTGCGAGGATGCAGTTCGGCGCGCCGCTCGAGGTGAATCAGGAAGAGAAAGAAGAAAGTTCTGCGCGTCAGAGGCGACCGGCGCTCGTCCAAGTTGGCAGCGGAACGATACACTTCTCAAACTAACATAATGCTTTTTTATGAGCGCGGCGTATCTATCTACCTATGTATACCTACCTACCTACGGAGACCATTGTCCTGCAGCAAACTTTCTCGGACTTGCGGAGTTTGCTGCAGCTGCAAACTACAGCATCCCAGCGCACTAAAACGACATACGTATATCCGGCGACATCCCACGATACTCAGGAAAGATAGAAGGATGGTTTTTCGCGAACAAATGCGCTCGAAAAAAGGACACCGTTGTTTTCCGAATATCCCTGAAACATGAAGAACGCAGTGCAGCGATAATATTCTGTTTGCGATGTTTTAGCGAAGTTGTATAAGAGAAAAATAAAATTTGAGAACAGAGCTTTCGGTACATACAATTTCGGTATGCAATAATTTTATTCACGTTTCGTGACATTTTTTCGATATATATAATTTCGGTATACAATAATAATTTTATTCACGTCGTGACATAATTTTTTCCTGTTTTTCCTGGATGTCGAGAAGATTTAAAAAGATCGATATGATATTCTTTTTTCTCTTGATTATATTGATTTCTCATATTTCTCATATTGATTATAATACTGAGATGATATATTTTTATTATATATAATTTTGTGCAATTAAATGTTACTATAGATCAGCATAATGAAAAAGATTATAAAACTGATAATTTTTTTAATTATTAACAAAGTGGAGCACTTTAAATTTTCATTAAAATAAAATTATATATATTTAATTTATATGTGTGCTATATATTCTAGACTCATCTATTTCAAGATTTTTTTGGTGAAAAAGATTGAAACACTGCTAGGGAAGCACTCCGTTTTATGTTGAATATTTAAAGGACTGCACTGAAAAACCTGATATTTCGGGTTACAACATTTTCAAACAAAGTTGTCGATAAGCCGATTTTCATGTACTCGAAACCCGTTGAATTAATGCTCACTCAGCTTTCGCATTGTGCGTTTGCATATACTTTGAAGCATATAATATTCGGCACTAACCGAAAGTATGTAAAGTATTTTTAAATCGCAACAGTTAGCTAAAATATTCATTATTTTAAAAAATTAAAACAAATAATGAATTTTTACACCGATTAAATATGTGAATATGACTGTTAACGAAGTTTTTGATCCCATAATTGATGAATATTAATTAATCTACATAGTTGTAAAGTTCTACATAAAATCTACATTGTTGAAAAGTATCAAAGATATTTGATATTTTTAGTCAATAATATTTTTAGTCTTTTGCGTTTGTTGCAGAAGCTACTACATATGAGACTGTCTGATATTTCAGTAGAAATATTTTCATTTTATTTTTATGATTTGTTTTGGTCCGACTGTGTATATATTACTGTATGCATATTATTATTGTTTACAAAGTTAAAATAAAATAAATTGTAAGAACTCAAATATCACGTTTTTTTTTAAACTTTTTTTTATTCTATAGTTATTCTAGATATTTTATAGAACAATCTCATTGAATTTTGCCGTTTCTTAATTAGAATAAAAATTTAAAAAAATCTTTATAATCTGATTCTTTTTACATTATATAATTTTCTTCGTATTATATCAAACATCGTATTTCATTTTTTGTGCAAAATGATTCATAGTTGCTGTATTTTTTATTTTGCAGGTCTCGAGAAGTGCAGGGATACTGTCACACTTTGTCAATCTAAATATAGTGATACCAGAGGCGTTTATATTAGGAAGCGACGAGCATCACGTCGACGTAGGGTCTATCATAAATCTCGTGTGCATAATAGAGAAGGTAAGACACGCTACATGCCGCATTTGCGAAACGCTTACTTTATGCAGATACGAGCGAGCCCGCTAATAAATGTAAATAACAGAAATTTCTTGCGATAACACAGAGACTATGCACGCAGTTTTCCTTTTAAACCGACCTCCTTTTCATCTCTATACAGTTATGCCGCGAAAGCTTACTCGTTTACACTGCAGTATACCACGCGTTGCACGGATATTAACAAGTATTGATCATTTTGTGCTAACTATGTTTGATTATATCGGCATTTTAAATCATTTACATTTTTAATATGTTTACATTTTTAATATGTTTACACAAGTCGATCGGTGTCGTATACATCGCGAAATTTTATTTTACAAGTATAAAATTGTGTCCCTTTTTTATGAAATAAATGAAAGACGATCAATTTGACCTGATTTTCATATTTATTAGCATCATTGCCCTGTCATTTGCTGTTTGCGTAACTATGCTTGTAATACTGAAAAATACGATGATTTAAATATCTACATTAACGATTAAAATGTCTCATTTTTTCCATTTTATTTTTTTATATCGTGTTGTATATATATTTCCTTTATATAGAATTTTTACAAATTCTTAAATCGCAATTCAAAGTCAATTGTTTTCTTAAATAATCTTAGTAAATATCAGGATAGGTAATATTTCCGAAAAAGAATATAAATCTCATGAAAAATTACCTTTAATCTCTCTGAAAAACATTATCTCCAAATTTTAAATTCCAATATTTTCCGATTGTAGTAATAACGTCCACTTGCATTATGTCCACTTAACATTAAATTGGTTGCATAAATTTTTAATGTGTAAGCGAAAGCCACGGTGATACGCCGAGCAAGGATTGCATCGCAATGTAATTTTTCCATTTCATAAACAAAATTGCAATATGCAAGGCGTATCTCTCGGGACGTTCGCATGCGCGCGGGATTAATTATCATCAAGATGCGTTAATAGTAACCAGCTTCGCCGACTCGTTCTCATACGCTCGCGAACGTGGCGCGGTATGACATTAACAAGAGTAATTCGCGCGTATCGTGCTTGTAATCCCCCATTCGTCGTTTCATTCGTCCTCGTAACATTTGACCTATATACCTATAGATTATTAACGTTTCCGGAAAGCGCGTGAATATATGCTGCCGTACTTTCGTCCCTTCAAATATCGTAGCATTTCCCGTCCAAGGCGCAGCTCGGCATTCACGATGTATACATATGCCCGCGATATTTCAGTCATTTTATCGGATTCTGCCGCTTGTCTGCGGATTCCGCAATATGCAAACACGGCGCCGTGCTTCCGCCCTTACTCGATATTCGCGGCGCTGTTCAACGACGACGAAAGAAGAAATCGCGGGACCCGATGACGTTGATTCTATTTTAATTGGCAACTCTGTATACCAGATGCCCATTAATTAAACTGATAAATTAAAACCGCTGCTGCCCGCGTAGCTGTGGTGCAGCCGGAAATTGATTAAATTCGTGTTCCGCTCGACCTTTCGGCTGCGTGCCGACTATCTTCCATTTTCAATTTAACAGGGCTCCACCGAGTCACTTTATTCTTTTATACCATTTCAATACGTATGTATGTGTACGTGTTGATGCAAAAGTTTTTCCTTTGGAGGTGTCTAGAACTCAGGTTGACGTTATTTCTTCGTTTAATTCGTGTTCTACTTATGGTACAGCCGACGAAATAAACATCATTAATTCCGCGATTGTAGTTCGTAAGGCATTGTTATTCTGAATTCATTAGAAAAATTCGAGATGCAAACAAAGCGAAATGGCGCTGCGCAGAAATGCAAGTCTTGTTTATGTTTCTTACTCCTGTTGTATATATAATTCTACAGTACTTTGCACCACTTTCATGTAAATTTAAACATTCTTTCCATGCTTTTTCTTCATCCATTATTGTACGAGAATCGGTTATAAGAAAATAAAAGAAAAAAACAAATTAGCCTAATACAGTCAAATTAAAGATATTCTCGATTGTCCTAAAATAATGCCTTCATGTAATAATAGAATTATTCTGCTATTCCATTAATCTGCATGAAATCCTATTAAATATTAGAGAATATTTAATTATATCAGAATTTATGTGCGACTTCCATTCACTGCAGAGAATCATCATTATCGACTTTTACATACGTACATAAATTATAATTATGTTATCAGATGTACAATTTTCGAGAAGACGCGTGTACCCAAAGAAAACGCGCAGTGCCATAACGCCGATTTCATAGTAATTGTAAAGCGCAGTCATAAATACCGTTAATTAAACTGATAAATTAAAAGTGTCACGGTACAGGGTACCTGAAAATTGATCGCACGCATATCCGCGCGTACGGCACGTGTGACACAGATATACATATATGTGAATGTATGCTCGCATGTAACCACTCTTTACTTTTCACGCAAACATGTCGAAACGCCGGAGCCGCCGGAATTTACAAAACGCGAGTCTGCAAAAATACACCCCTGGGGATAAAAAGGTAGAGTGCACCGGAACGCGGAGCGCTCGCTAAATAAGGGCGAGCGAAATGCGGGCGGTTAACTCCGGCAAGTGCAACCGGGTCGGCTTAACTTCGAAACGCAACCGCGCCTCTAATCTTACTTCGTCACGCGACCGCAGCAGTTAACTCTCTCCTTTCCGCCGAGACCGAACGGTCGGTGAACCGCATTCGGAAGAAAAGTGTGTGACGTTGCGGATCGTGGCAGGCGATACACCCCCTCCCGCCCTCTTACCGCTTTTCACGAGCATTTTTTGCTAAATAATCTCGGAAATGGCGATATGGAAATTCAAATTGCACCGATATGTATCGATTAATAATACAGCGCAATTCGTGTTTGTAACCGCCAATATAAATTCACGCTTCATTGGTTAATACAATGTGTATATCGACGCAATGTATCTAGAATTATAAAAGTAATATCGGGCCCAAACTAATTGCGTCACGATCGGTAAACAATTTCATTGTTAAATCCGAGTGAATCCATCGACGCGACAGAAACTGCATGAGAAAAAAAGAGAATGAAATAATACTCTCCCCGCGCTCGTTCTCTCTGTGAATTGGGATTTTTTCTCTGTGCATTTCGGATCCCACTGATCTCGCGGACGTCGTTTGCATTTTTAAGAATACAAATTACGAACTGCAATATCTCGACGTATATAATTTAATGAAATAAGATTACCATGAAATATACAGTGAAATATCACGCAACTGCGGGGTGAAGTAATTTTTGTAGCGAAAAATCGACGCACTTAAAATACAGAATTTATTTATCAAAGCAAGAGAGAGAGAAAGAGAAAAGCAAAATTAAAAAAGAGGAGACAAAAATAGTAAGTAACTGTGGTTTACCTAAATTCTGCGATTTTTTCTAATTTTTTGTTGACTTCAGAATTGAAAACTCATGATCGGTTTCAAAAGAGGATTTCTAAACGTTAAAAAAAATATGACATTTTCAAATATTTATTGAAATGCAGTAAAGATTTGAAGAAAAAGTAGCATTTAGGTCATATATTAGGTACATTTGTATCCAAATGTATATTCCCCAAATGTATAACCTTCTCTTTTTTGTTAAAAAAAATGTTAGAAAAATGAAAAATAAAGTAATCCAATGTTACTTTTATAAGTTTATTAACATATTAATATGTTTATTGATATGTAAGAATACACAAAGAACTGTTTTCCAAACAATTGACTTATTTACTTGTTTACTTATCTACTTATTTTCACAATGCTTAGCAAATAAATTAGAATCCATTGTCTGGAGTAACAAAAGCACCAAAAAACATTATAATTGATATGTACACTGTATACTCAGTATGCCTAGGTTGACTATATTCATTCTACATTACAAAGAATTTTCTCTCTTTAGTTATAAACATAATGTTAAGATGAAAATATAAACTGAAACAGAGTTGTAACATACAATATAAACAGAGCTACAATAAAATGAACTACGAAAATTAATAACCAACTCTTGGTAGAAAGTAATTACTTATGAAATATATTATGACCACGCGATGTTCTACATTTTGCTTTACTAACAATAATAGAATAAACAATAATAGAATTAAGCAATAAACTGATGCACTCGAGACAGACGAACAGCCTGTAACGACTTACCAGTGTTATCTATTAAATTCACATAATTGTCCTGATTCAACGAGTAGGTCACATATAGGATACTAGGCTATATAGGGTCGAGTTATCTTATACTATTTTGATATTATATATCACGAGACAAGTTATCACAATAATATATTACCAACCTAAAAAAAATTAGAAAAAAAATGATTCCTATGAGAAACTAATATTCGCCGCACGTTGTCGTTAAATTTCACGCGTGCATGTTATAGCTTTGCATCATTGGTTACGTTGTACACAATTGCCGCATCCCAGAAAGAGAGACAGAGAGAGAGAGAGAGAGGAGAATAGACGATAGAAAGAGAGAGAGAGAAAGAAGAAGTACGAGAGAGAACATCGATCGATACGGGCGCGCTTACGTTCGCTCCATTCGAGCTTAAAGAGGAAATTTTGGAATTGCCACCACAGACAAAGTTTTGAACTTTAAAGCAAGAGATAAAGCTCTCCCTCATCCCCGTATTAGAGGAAAGATTTCATTGGGCCACTCGGGTATAGCGTAGATAAAAGTTGCCGCAAATGGGAGACAAGTGTCTCGCCCTTTCTGAACTCTCTTTAATGCGTAATGAGTATTCTTTTACTCGCGCGAATAACATGTAAATCTTGTAAAAGTTAATGTTCCCGCGTTACTTATCATCTCACAAGAATATTTCAGTTTTTAAAAATTTACTATCGCTATCTTGGTACTAAAACGTTGAATGTCGTTTATTTTCATTTGACGGAAAGATAAATGTTCTACAAGCGAATATGAGATTTCTTTCATTTCAATATCGAATCGTTGAATGATACTGTGATCAATTTTATTGCGAAGTATTAATACATTTTTAACCGTTTTACTCAGAAACTTCCTGTAGCAGATTTTTTTTATTTCAAAACATTCAACGAGAATAAAAAATTTTATTTATAAATAAAAAATCAGAAGAAAATAAACCACAATAAAAAATCGTAGATAAATATTATTACAAATTCTATAATGAAAAGTTAACCAATTTTAAAATATAATAACTTTGCACGATGATTTAAATTATATCTAAATACGAATGAACTCATCTATCAATACCGTGTGAACAACAAAAGCTGATACATCTTCGTTCAATAGTATCTCAATATACTTGTTAAAACATCAAATTTTATAGTTTAGCAATAAAATGCACATTCTTTTTGTCTCATTATTACAATTCAGATAATATTTCTCAAATTCTAATTATTCTACTGTTTTCATATAATTAAACACAAATTTAATAATGTACGTAATTCAACAATCGAAGGAAACTTTTGCGATAAAAATATAAGATACTTTAAAAATAGGTTATACCACGTTTTTTCCTTATTTTTACGAGAAAATATAATTGCGATAAATATGCATTATATTCGTATATCGCGAGAAAGAAATACTTATTTTCTTCATAGCATTTCTCTGATTAGAAAGTCGATGGAATTAAAACAAGTAGTTTTCAAACAGTTGAATTATCGTTTCAATTCTTCAGTATTGTTAGATGATAATTATTATAGTGATAATTATACTAGTCAGGATGGCCATTTTCCCTTCTTTCGTCGAATCGCAATTAAGTTGTAACAAAGTTTCTTGATTATCAACGTAATCCTTCATTGAGAGACATGTATGAGACTTTCGTATCATTAATGTTCAAATTATACATAACGTTATGTAATTTTCAAACTTATGCATAAATATGTAGTATTGTATTGCATTTTGATTTATTTTATAGTTTTAGTTTTGTCATAGCATTAACCCTCCAGCACCACTCCGAAATTTTCGATCATAGTTTACTCTCTAGACTGTTGAGAAAAACAATATATATTTTTTATGGTTTCAGGCTACAAAGTCTGAAAAAAATTCTTATTCATTTGTAAAGCTTTTAACAATAAGTTTTTGTTATAATAAAAACTGGACTGTATTTTATTTATTTTTCACATATTGAAATCTGAATAAGAATTTTGAGAAAACGTGATATTGACTGTGCCTTAAATGGCATAAAGTGGTACTGGAAGGTTAATAATTTTGCTATTTAATACTAAATTAAAACTAAAATTTTTAAAACTTGTGTTATTACAAAAGAATATGTGAGGTTTACTTTAAAAAAGTTATATACAATAATTTCTGCATATTTCCTCTTGTAGCTATTTTGAAATAATGTCTAATGAAATGAAAAATATTTAACTAGGAAAGAATGTTAATCACCGTATGTAAAAATTTTTGAACTTATAATCTTTTCATTCTAAACAGAAAATCGAAAAATTAAAAACTATAATCACAAATGTAAGCACTTTTCCTGCAATAATTTTATCTAGAATTACAAACACCTTTTAAATTTTAATCTGGTTGGACGTTAAAATTCTTTTTTAGAAAAAATATTTTAAGAAAATACTATTGGTCGGACAATTTCCTGAAATGTAGTGCAGAGCGCACAAAACGAAGCACAAAATATTTTTCAATCGCGTAATTTTTAAAATCAAAACAAGTAAATTTTACCATGTTTTTTTAATTTAATTTTTTAAACTTGCATTTTATTTAATGTAATTTTATTTAAATGACTTCAACTATATAAAATGAATTACGCAGTATATAATTCAGTTTTACGCAATTAATTAAGGGTACAGATTTTCCTAATACAGCAGTATCAAATATGATATGAGTCGATATATTAAATATATATTAACATTTAATAATTTTGTAATGGATTAGTGTTTACTTTTTTATAAATTTGCGCTTATTTTATAGTTTTATATAATATTTATATTTGTAATAAAATTTAAGAAATTGTCAAAATTATTTTGTTATTTTATTATAAATATGTTTAAAGCGTATTTATTTAAAAAGAACACATAATATATAGTGAACACAGTATACACATAGTACAATATTATGGTATTATTGAGTGTGAAATAATATTTTGCTACCTATATTTTATGTCGACTCGAAATTATTCGAGTCACTTGGGTACGATCAATAAGAGCATGTCGTACTTCCGTTTCTCGTAAATGGAAAACCGTTAGAGTATATGTACGCGGTATATGTAACACGTAAACGATAATCGAACCATTCTCACGATTACTTTTCGATAAAGGTACTGAAGGAACAATACCTTCTCGCATACGGTAGGAATATAATGAAGATACCAGTTTATCTTATTTTCGTCCACCGCCACGCTATGTTTTTAAAATCGTGCGAAAGCCGCTTACAGATAAGCACCTACACGATATTTCCATTTGCCGATTGGACAAAAATCAATATGCCCGCCATAAGCCAATAAGTAGAATTTTTTAATCGTCGCGAGTGCCAGATACTGTAGTGATGCAAGCCGATTGCATCGATTCATAGCGATTCATGGCGCATTATGTTCTATCAACGTTCATACAAATGGAGAGAAAGAAAGAGAAATGTTTACAATTACTTAACTGTATTAAAACTAAATCACAAAAGAGAGAGAGAGAGAGAGAGAGAGAGAAAGAAATTACAAATATACATAAATCCTTTCCAAAAAGTATTGACAATTACGAGATTGATGTAAAACAATAACGGATTAAGAGCGAAGCTCCGATTAAGCCCGAATATTAAGTATTATAAACTTTCTCGATATATGGATTATTATTTCACTAAAAAAAGATATTTATGGAACATTTTAACAATACATTTGTAGAATAATAGAAAAGTATAATAGAACATAAGTTTTAATTATATAATATATGATTAAAAACAAGAAATAAAACGCTCGTATATATTCAAACAATAAAAAAAAAAGAAAATTCCTATAAACGAGCAAATAGATGTATATTTAATAATAACTTTTAATATTAGAACATATAAAGAGATGGAATAATCCTTTATGATGGCTAAGTAAGCCAAAACGTTCCATCTTTTTATGTTGTAATATTAAAAATTATTATTAAATATACATCTTATATACTCGGCCTTTTCTTATCTTTTTATATATGATTAAATTTTATAGATGACAATCACTGGTTATAATCAGCACGAGATATATGTTTCCGACAAAAATTAAACTGTAGATAATTGGTGGTGACAACATGCCGTCGTCGTCACCTTATAGATAATGAATCCGAAAGGCGAGAGAGTAAATTCAGAAAGACGAATATAGGCATGAATCTTGCGGTAATGAAGCACGACTTGATTAAACCGCGACTTGATAGCACGCCGTACAAAATTATGATAGAGCCAATTAAACTTTCGGCAAAATTCTCATTAGCAGCCATGCGGAAGCCAGAAGCAGCTGAAATCATTGCATTTCGCGGAAACCCGTCGCCGCCGGTTTTCTCGTTAAAAATATCGATCCCTCCACGGCCTAGTTTCTGCCGAAGAAGTATCGTCTACGAAACGAATTTCTTTCTCGCGCAGCTATAAAACGGTAATAAAAATCACGCGAAGCTATCGAAGTCTTCGTGTGGTGACGTTTCTTAGATTCGCGTGCGATACGGCGCGCGGAAGGCCGATACATACATAAAAGTATGCTCAAGTGAAATGCTTAAATAAAGCGCTCACTTACAATAACGACGAAAGATGGAAATGTATGATGACGTAGCAATGTATGCAATCTCCAAATAACATGACAGGTACAATACATAGTCCTTTGATAGCGCCGTTATTCAACGTTTTATACTGGATACAAACGACAACCTCTCGTAAAATTCCTATACTATATCCTATTCTATAGAATAGGAAATAACGAAGTAAATTTTTAGTGTCATACTTCATTACTGAGTATCATCGTTTTTGTATATATTTTCATTCAGACTTGAATATATTAGAGGAAACTGTAGTAATTGTGTGGCTCTCATTTTCTTTTTTATTTAATTTTTTATTTTTTATTATATTCAAATTAATGATATTGCAAACGTTAATTTATTAGTCTAAATTTAATACAAAATACACTCGAAAACAGTTCATTAAAACAGTTCATAAAATGAAAAAAATTGTTTAAATAAAAAAGACATTATAATGTGATTATCTAAATGTGATGATAAAATTATTCCTCTCCCCTCCCTCTATATTTTACAGAATTTGGTTTCTTCAGATCTGTTTGGACTTCCTACGAAGTCTAAATAGCTTGAATTTATAGGAAATTTTATATTTAATGTTATCAGATTGAAATACAGATTCAGAAGTTTCTTTTCATGAATATATTCTCCTAGCAATACTCTTCCTGTCCTCGTAAATGTTTATCACCTTTTCCTCGCTTCACAGATACCTCTAGGGATCTTCTAAAATAATTTTAAATGATAACCACAAAGATTTTTACGAAAAACGACGCTATGCAATTAATACAATATGCCGGGTTTATATTATCCACTTAATATAAACTAATATAGAATTAACAAAATTTACATTTAATTATGTCCCAGCGAAAATATAATTATTCAAGCTTATTTAGCTTCTCGAAATAAAAAAACAAAGCTTTAAGAATTAATTTGGGATATAAACTTGTAACTTACAAAATCACATTAACTTGACATAAAAAATTATACGAAAATACTAATATGTCTCGCAATAGAAAAATATCAATTGTCAGTAAAAAGGTCGCGTTAGTCGTGACAGCAATTGTTTCACAACTTCGATACTTATCTAAAAATAAAATCTTTTAGAAGAAATGGTGTTAGTTATAACAGAATTTTAAATAGAGTTCACATTATTACCTTTTTCTCTATTATATCACGAATGTTTAAGAGTAACAGATATTCAAGAGAAAAGAGTTGATAATTCTGTCTCGCGCGAAACTGACGCATAATGTACGCTGCTAAAAGATGAGATAACAAGGAAATTTCTGTGTTAATACGAAAAGTGGTCCAAAGGACTAGTGTTCTTTAAAATTAACGATCCATTCTTTCGACACAAAGACTTATGTCATTAGTTGCATGCGTGGTCTTTCATCACAAGCTATTAGGATTGT
The DNA here is from genome assembly GCF_001594055.1 of Mycetomoellerius zeteki. NCBI lineage: Eukaryota > Metazoa > Arthropoda > Insecta > Hymenoptera > Formicidae > Mycetomoellerius > Mycetomoellerius zeteki. The sequence goes on from NW_017257184.1 coordinate 1,401,742, forward strand.
AAACGATGAAGAACAGCCGTTTGCAGCAATCGTAATGTGTACACGATACCGTGCTATTGTACATGTAATAATTGAGAGAACATGTGAAAGGGCGGTAAAACCAGGCATTAATTTTCACAGTTTCCAGTGGAAACACTTCAAAAGCCCAAGGAAAAAGGGAGGGTCTATCCTCGTCTTTTACGTCCGTTCTAGCTAGTCCGTAATTATAATCCCCCAACCGTAAATATCATGTACATGCGTCCGCGTATAGTCGCAATTTACAGCATTAATTTACATGCACACCTTGAACAAATTCAGCAGCAAAGTATGACTACCGAACGCCCACAAAGCGGATTGTAATATAAAAGTTACATTCGTAAAATTTACACTTAGTATATGAAGTATTTCAGAATTTAAATAAAGCTCTATTATAATTGTTACTTCACTTCGATAATTTCGCCTTGATGTGATGATTACGATTTATATTTTTGCAATGTCACGTTTGAAATGGCAGCATTTTTTTTCCAACACGGAATAACATCATCACGATATATCATTAGCTCAATCACAATTTGTTTTCTTTATTTCCATAATAATTGTATGCAACTGATGAGACTGTCAATTAGATTGGTATTTTTCTTTATGACTGAACATACTTGACGAACAATTTTTCGAAGTACATAACTCTTTTCTGCTTGCATAGTAATTGTAAACTTTTAACAGATAATGTTGAACGATAAAAGTATCGATTTCCTGTGCCGCGTGCAACAATTATGCTAAATTATTATTGTAGTCAGTAACTTGCAAACATCGCTTAACGAATTTTCCTTAAAATTCCTTTGGCACAACCACCACAGCAAGACGCGGAAGTAAGTTTCAAATTCAATTTTACGTTGCGTCAGTACTTTTAACGAGGAGGTAAAACGTTTTGTGCAATAAGCGCCCTTGTCGTCTCTCCAAGAGGATCAACGTCGGCCCTCTGTAATCTTGACGTGTAATTCTTCAGCAGCAGTAAATTATGATTATATTTAATCATCTCAAATATAATATAACTATGAAATTTAATCACATCAACAAAACATTTAGTCTCGAAAATATTTTTCGCACGATTTTTGCATAAAGCTTTTTGCACATTTTTTACTGAAATTTAATAAAATAAAAATTTTTCAAAAAATTTGAAATAGTAATCGAAAATATTTTCTGTACAATATTTCTACCGACGATTTCGCACAGAAGTCTTTTATAATGCTAAAAATATTTTCGACGACCAATATCCATTGTGACAAGCGTTATATACAGCGAATTAAGATATCATGCGGCGAGAGCCTCATCCTTCCGACGTCTGCTCTTCATAAACAGAGACATACGTGAACGTACGTATCAGTTTTTTAGAAGCCAATCCATCTAGGAGTATTAGCCTTAAATCTCGAGATAATACTTGAACTTTGAGCTGAGTCAGCTTGGGTGAGAGAAAGCCTCTGATATAAGCTCTTTGTTGGACGTAAGCTTCGCTCTGGATGCGACGGATGACCAAGCACACATAGACGGCAACGGATATATATATATATTTTTTCTTAATAATTTCCAAATCACGCAGGCACACCAGGAAGTTTTGCAAGGAAAAAGATCGCTAATCTATACACATTTCAAAGAATGCTGTTATTTTTCGATTTCTGCCGTGAGATGGAAATAAAAGAATTATGGGTGTTTTCCAGCAAGGACACAGTCAGACACAGTGTAACACAGTAAATCATTATATTCTTGTTGTTTGCCTACATTAAATAAAGATGAAACGATTCACTGTGTTACATAGTGCCTGTGTCCTCGCTGGAAAATATCGCGCGTGCAATGGAAATATAAAAGAATTTTAAACTTCCGAAAAGTACTTTTGGCATCATGATTAAAATGATCATGATTAAATATAATTCAGACGAATTAGAAAAGACATATATTATCTGGAAAAATATAAAATATACTATATATTAGAAAAGAAACAAATTAGTATAAAAAATGATAGATTTTTTTAAGCGCGCGACATTCCATTTTACAATTATTCTAATAAATATATTTATAATTTAGAATGCCTGAGAATTATACATAACGATATTTTAAGTAATTGAAAAAATTACTAATTAAAAAGTAATAAATAATTAATAATAAGTAATAAGCAATTAATAATCGTTCTATTTTCTTTGATTTTCCGATATTGAATTACTTCAATTAAATTCTGACACTCACATTTGTTATTCATGTTTATATAGATATTTGAGAATACATATCTTATAATCAAATTTATTTCTTATACTTATCTATCATTTATGACAGTTTTTACGTATAAATATTTTATTGATTTTATTGATAAATGTATTTTATATAAAAGTGATTTCTCATAACATCTCTCGCTAAAGAGTAAAGATGTTTTAACGACACGATGCATGGCCTCGGTAAGTTTACGTCAAGCGGCATCTAACGTGCCTTGTAATTCGTCAGCGTTTTGCCATTAATTTGCTAACCAAGTTACACGCCCCAATAAGCGCACCGCCAAATTTCTACCGTGCGATTACGTGCTCCATTAATAAACCTCACGTTAATTAACTACATACTTAATTAATTAATCTCGAGGCCCGTTTGACGTCGATAACATGCACAACTAACACTTAAGAAACTTGCCAGCCTCCGTTTTGGTGCGAGACATCTAGTTAACTGACGTTTACATGACCGCTGCTCCTTTTTGGCACAAATCAAATTAAAACAATGATGAGAGAGACTTTGAAAATTATATCGACGCTCATTTTGTCTCATCGCGTTTCGACTATTTGCTAGAAATCTTTAACAGCATCCATATAGAAATTTCCTAAATTTTCTAAATCCATAGCACCATAAATTACGATCAAAATACTCAATTTGATCCAAATATAATATAGATATGGTACGATACACCATATATCAATGGAAAGTTAACATTTATCTAAAAGTATGAGTTTTTTTTCAAAACAGTTAAGCGAAGAGAAGGACTATATTCAATCAAGATGGATCGTGGTGTCTAATAATATTTTTGTGTAAATTTTACAATTCACAGTTCAAACAAACTACGCGTCGATTATTTGTTGATTTTGAAACAATTCTAAACTTAAGCTGGAGCATGTAATATTACAAATTAAATTGACAAGCAATTTAATTATATTGATGTTAATGAGCATCTTTATATAAAACACTAAAGAATTTATTGCTAAAAGTATGGATTTTACAATTAAAACAAAAAATAATACGAATATTCTCTCGTGTATCGGATATTTCACGTTTCATCAATTTTTTTATAAATAGAATGGAATGAAGACTAAAATAAAATGAAGAAATCTATTTTTACACATTATTTATTCGGAGGAAAGAACTTTAATTAATGAAACAATTTCTCATACTATTTTAGAAGCAAAATTCACAAATTCCAAAATTAGAAAGATCATTGATATCTTATTAACATCAAAGTATATAACGTCAAAATCTAAATCAAAATGGCAATTTTTGTCGCATGTTGGTTTCTAAGCAATACGAAATACTAAGTTAAGTGACATTATTTGACATCAAAATTAATAATATTTTCCAGATATAGTCTGAAATAATATTAGCTATGTCAAAAGATAATTTCTTATTTTATAGAATTACAATTTCGTGCAGCACGACAGTTTCGCTAAATCTGACAAGATCGATTCAACTAGAGAATGCTATTTAACGAGCATCACTGGGGGATTTCTAGTTCAACGGCATCTTATCCTGTCTTGAGAATGACTTCTTGACGATAATAGTAGAGCATGCAGAAGCGTCGCGCGATTTCCGGAGCTGCTTGCGACATACATTTCTGCACGTCGCGCGACGCCAGGCGCGCCGGTTGCGCCTGACGTTCATCGTACAACACCGGGACTAATTACGGTGTCTCTCCTATTTAATGGTAAACAGAATAGCGTGTACGTTCGTATCTTCCCGCTCCGTCCTTCGTGGTCCCTCGAGACGACCCACTCTCAAAATTCTTCGACCCACAATCAAAAGTGGGTCGATGAAACGGTAATTATCACTTCAATGCTTGATTCGAAGCATAAGCGATGGAAGGAGTAATACGATGCTGCTGCGAACCTGACTTGGTACACTGTTAAATTTAATATACTAAAACAATGGTTAAATTTCACATTATATAGTTCTAAATTTAACCATTGTTTTATTATAAAATAACGATTAAGTAGGATAGGAGTAACTTAAATTAGGTTAAATTTGATACTATAGATTTAACAGTAATAATGTAGAATTGTTTGGGCTGAATTTTCGACAAGTACTGATAATCTTCCTTTATTTAGCATATTCTTACTTAACGTCAGATATTATTAGCGCGAAACACTACCGTGTCTCTCGATTCAATCTTTATTTATTTTCTTTAGAGACAATGCACAAATATAAAAATAAAAATAAAATTTTTCTCTTATCCCCAAATATTGTAAATAATAAATTCTTATTTATTCTCTAGATTGTGTATGTTCGTATAATTTTTTTCGAAAAAATAATCTTTTAAACACTTGGATTTTAAAATAGCATCTTTAATATAAATGATTATAAAACTAGAGAATAATATGAAAACATTACAACTTTTATTCCGTTAAATTGGATAACGGCACATTGTATGCGTCATATAAAATTCGTTACGCATGAGCGCTTGTATTTGCATATACGTATAATTTTGTACGTTTGCACGTACGCGCATTGTCGAAACTATTCACATTTCGGGAAGCATTCCGAGCATTTCGTTTTTTTATGGAATGATCCTTAAACTCGTGTCACACTACGTATTACGCAAATTGGATTTGGATTGCGAATTTTTGCGGAACGATCCTTAAACTCGTGTCACACTATATATTACGCGAATTGGATTTGGATTACGAATTACGAATCGTTGATCAATTAATCTGATTCGCTAGTCAATAATTCACAGTTCCCAATCTGAATTAAATTCGCGTTCACTAAGCGTAATGCAATACAGGCTTTGAGTTCAGCCCGCTGTATCGAACGTTATCTACAAGAGCAAACTGGCTTACTTCAGCTGTTATTCGACTTTAAAATCATAAAAAAAGAAGTATCTGAAGTTCCAATCAAATTCCAAAAGTATGTGCGTGATATCGTCATTCGCGCAATACTTTATATATGAAAGACGAGTTCAGCGAGAAATGCGTACTCAATAAAAGTGGTATCCTTCATAATATGTATAGTAAAATTTATAATAAATGGGATCTTTATTTGAAAAATCTTCATTTTACATTCTGTTTAACCCGAATAGCATATTTAAACTTAATACGTAAATATAAAAAGCGTGCATACAAAATAAATAAAATACGTGAATAAAGCGCTCTGTATGTTCTACAAATTTGTTATTCTACAAATGGCACTAAATTGTTATTTTTTTGCTTCGTAATCATTATTCGTAAATCCGCGCTTATTTAAAAATAATGTATTCTTTATTTGCTAATAAAAAATCTATCTGTTATTGCAGACTAACAATTTTTCACATTAAAGTAATAAAAAGATGCTGGAGTATTAACATTTCATTAGTAGATTAATATCGGTATAAAGACGAGTAACTTTCTCGTGATTGTCATATAAAATTTATTAGGCTATCATTCGTGCAATAATGCACAAATAATATATGGATTACATTGCGAGAAACCTATTATTACCGTCGGCAATTTTTATTTACATTCCGATTACAAAATTCTACAAGAATAATGTATTTGTGAGATGAATCGAAAGCAATGAAAAATACATAGCCCCGAGCAAATCCGTCTTAGCTCGTGCAACTACAATGCTTATATTTGTATCACACTAATGGAAATCACGTATCATAAAACGAGTATTTCAGTATTTTTCTCTGTAAAATATAATTTACGAGATTAAGTGCATATAAAGCGATACGATTTGATGCACTGATGAAAAAGTACACAGATTCAATAAACTGGAAGGGCGTGTGAATTATAATTATGCAATGTTGTAACATAACAATGACATGCATACAGCAATTTATTATTTTATAAAAATAAATAAAAAACGACGATGAGTGTATAAGTCTAAAAAGATTTAGTTACAGATCAATTTGTAGAAAGCTTATATATAAAGGATAAGAAATGTAATTTGAAATGAACACGCAACGTAAAATATTGTATAAATCTAATAATGTTTGTGAAAGCGACGGTTCTCGCTTGCCTTTTGAATCGCTAGCTGCGACATTTTACATGCTGTTAACGTCAAAATATGCGAAACGCGCGTGCTAAGAATCGAGTAGAAATTATCGTGCGTGGTTTACAAATGGCCAGAATATCGATTAATCGAATTTCGTGGCGTTGAGCCCGTTTTTTTGAACGTGTCTCTTTGATATTATGATCGGTATCGGGAAAACTCGATGTGGAAATTCAATTCTACCGTAACTCGATTTATCAGCGCGCTTCCTCGAATGTAGCCGCAACGAAGAAGAAAGGTCGGCGACATGTGATTAAGGGATCGAAGGGGACTTCTGCCACCGATCGATATGATACGCTCGATCACATGGGCGATCGAGAATTTTATACTTTTTGCAATACTTTCTCAAAGATATTCCACCGCGGGGAATGCCTTTAAATCTCCATTTGCTTCATTGATTCCAAATGCGCGGATTACCAGGATTGCCACTAGCAGCAGAGCCACTCTGCTTTCTTACGTGACGATAATATCAGATGACTCTATGAAATTGCAATTCAAGGATCATGTTAAGTCCCGCGTCGTGATAAAGCGAAGTGATAAAGTCGCGAATGATACAGTCACCACAAAATCTTAATGTTCATGTTAAAAAGACATGTAATAAGAGGATAAGAAAACGTACGCGTATTGGAAAGAACGATTTTGTTGAAATATCTAAAAATTTAGCCAGGATTAGGTGACAGTCAATTTTAATCTCTTTAGATTGATACGTTTTTAGAGAATATCTTCACAAATATAATATTTCATATAAATATTTTGTTTATTTTTTATTTTAGAAATTATATTGTATAGAAATAATACGAAAAAACGAACTACACATTTTATGATTAAAATAATTATTTTTGCTTATGTATGAATACTATAATTACTATATAGTATTTCCTGAAATATATGAAGTGACATTAAAATATGAAAATTATTTTTTGTATGTTTTATTCATAAAAAATATGTTACTGCCAACTCTGGAACATGTGACACTCAACCCTGAGGCTAATTATCACATGTTCGTAACTTTATTTAAAATTATAATTAAATAGCTTATTTATACGATTATGTTTAAGAATAATATTTTTTAATACCTAAGCCACCTAAGGGATGTAGAGGTCTATTTATATTGTATATAGTGTTTCAAAATTTTACATTCACTTTTTTCTAAAAATTATTTAAATACTATAACAACCAGCTCTGATCTCTCGTAAACTGCGCTTACTGTCAGATTTTAAATGCAATTATAAACTGAAGCTGAAATAACAATATCATAAATTAAATTGATCGACAATTTAATAATGTTGCTAATAAACATTTTAAAACGCGTATTTCAAATTCAACAATAAATGACACGTAATTTATATAGCTGAAGTATTTAAAATTTACATATAAATGTTATTAGGTACTAAGATTTAGCCTTGTTCGCATTGGCCCTTTCTTCACTTATTTGATTTATTCATATGACTGTCCAGATAAATTTATATTCTTATACAAAATATATATATATATAGATATATTTTATTCTTAAATATTTCGAATGACACTTCAATTCGTTACTATGAACGTGTAAACAAGTCCAGCAAATGACATACTATAAATGCTATGATTGTGTTTACATGGCTTCCGATTTTCATTTTTTAATACTTTTTTTATTTTTAAACATAAACATTAAAGAAAAACTGAAATATAGGTAATAGAATATTTCACGCACGCACGATTCATTCGTCAAAAGTATTCAGTTCTGAAAGGATAAAAATTTTAAAATAGAATTTCTACATCTATTATATATAAAAATCTATATGTAAAGAATGGAATATTGAAACTGTATTATGTCTCGAATGCATCAACACATAAATCTGTCACGTTGATGACACATCCGATAAATAATACTTGCAGGGCAGACATACAAGGGATCTGATAAGTACATTGATCTCGGGTCACCCTCGATAATCAGAAGCGCCCTATAGGCCCTCCTAATCTCAGGGAAGTCTGCGCGAGTAATCGTGTGCAGTACCGGGGATGGGTTCTGCCCCATTCCGGCAGACGACGACGACCCTCTCTTATCGGGGCGTCGAATTGCTAATCTTCGCTAAACTCAGCGAACGGAAATCCAGTTAAGTGGGTGTCGCGACCGGCGACGGGGGCGGCATACACGGAGAGATCGAATTTCCTTTCGGACGCGGCAAAACTTGGGGGACAGTTTGGCACCCGATACCTACCTTCCTACCTACGATAATCCCTCTACCCTCTCACCATCCTCGTTGGCCCCTTAGGGTCGCCGATACGTCTCAACACAAGGAACTAAACCCATCATCTTATACATTCCCCGTTCTACCTACTACTGAACGTCCATGGAAGTTTAATCCTTCTCTACCCTTAGGGCTGTTTAATCCATGATGAGCAATCTAAATCTTGTTTTATTTTTATTAATCACAGAATTATTGCAACTAATTCCATAATATTCTTCCACATAAAATCCGTTACGATCGCTTTATATTATATGAAAAATCTCACAGATTTTATTACTTGTAAATAAATAAGAACGAACAATTTAATAACGCAGATATTTAATGCGAGATAAGTTCATTTCCTGTGTATAAATCAAAAGATACATTTATTCGTTTCAGTATCAATTACAGATAACCATATTACTCATAAATACGCATACGCACACATATTCGTAACCATCCCCTTGCGATGCCGAGTTTCGTTCCACAATATTCGACTGCTGTAGAAATGAATCCAGCAGACACTGATGTGTCGACCGGTGCACGACCGATTTCACCCGCTCCCTAACTAGGGCTTTTTCTATCTCACGAATTGTTGGTCGGCGTTGGATGTAAGAGAAATGGAGAAGCGACGCAAAACGAGAGATAGAGGGGGAAGAGAGAGAGAGAGAGAGAGAGAGAGAGAGAGAGAGGGGGGGAGTGAGAAAGAGCGACGGAAAACCAGGCCGTTTTTCAAGCCGCTTAACAACCGCCCCCGGAGTGTACCGATGCCGTCACACCCATCCCCTTGTCTGTTGCTACCGCTACTGCTGCATCAAGTTGCAACGTTGCAACGACCAGCACAGCGACATCCCTTGTTTCGAACGTGTCCACGTTCACATGTCCGCAGGACAGCTAATAAATGCCAATCATCCGAAAGATTGCCTCTGTTCATACTGATCGTATCGTTCGTGCTGTGCAGCAGCCAGCCAATCAGCCTTTTTTTCTCAAACCTGCATCCCCATCTGCGATCTCCTACTAATGTATACAATTATTTATGCCGAGCGACAAGTAAATTGTTCGTGCGAAAAGTTATTACTAAAATCGCCTCTATGAATCTTAATCAGCAAATTGCTTTATGTAATTCTTCTTTGGAAATTATTTGTAGAAAGTTCTTAATATCATATCTTTTTTTCAAAATTAATTATTTATTACATTGGATAGAAAAACAGGATAGTTTCATATTTATAAGTCATATTGTAAAAAAGCATGTTATCGGTTTTACCTTGGAAAATCAACATTCCATTAAATGACCGAAAGATCGAAAGAGAAAATGGTTGGCGCCGTAATATTGTGTAATTTTCTAAAATAACGTCGTCTTGGAAAAAGAACGTATCAAATGTGAAGATATTCGTGGCAGGCCATAACGGAATTGAGAATATTCGGAAGCTGAACAGCTGCGATATCCGTAAGTGCTTCACAAAAGGTAAATAGCAGAAAACTGAAGACATTTGGATTCGATCTCTTAACAATGAAAAGTAAATATCTCCCAGTCAAATCTGAAATCATTGTTAACTATCGATTTTTCAATCAACACACGTTCATTGGCTACAATGTAAAAAGACACTTAACAAACATTATACCGATTTATCATTCCACGACAGTATGATATTAACGTTTCGTGTACTTAAAAGTGAATTACTTTCGTGCACGTAAGTATATGTATGTTAAATAATTGAGCAAATAATGACCGATTGTTGTTTATCTTTTTGAAATCGGGCATGGAATAATTTTACCTCTAGAACCATAATATAAAATTTGATTTAATTGAAATTTGTGAAGTTCCATGCAATGTATAATAGTATTATTAAGGAAAGTTTTTGGATGTGGTATTCGAAGTTTACCTGTTGCTCAAAAAGAGAACCGAATTATTTGAATACAAATGGAAATTATTTAACAGAAAATACATTACTGTTGCGTGAGTATCAGGTAAATTGAGTGAATGCAGACATGTAAAAAGTACAGTAAGGCATCATTCGTAACATAACAGAGAAACGCCTTGAAACATGCTATTATACGAAACTATTCCGCTGCATTTTCCCGTGTTGCATTACGTAAATACGTTTTTATCTTACAATAGAAATTTGTAATACGTATTGCGGTTTATGTGGTAAAGAATAATAGCATTAAATCTCATTTGAAAAAAAGCTCGCAGACAGACTCAACTTATATAACCGAATGTTAAAGGAACTCTTAAAAAGACGTCTATAACTTTTATCATCTTTTTCTATATTTTCTTTCATATAAGTATCTGACAATTAGAATTTCGGAACAGTGTATATTTATTTATTATATTATATGTGTTTTACTGCAAAAAGTTTTAATCCAAATATGTCGTTTATAAAAAGCATATGTGTTGCGAAGACAATGACGAGAACAATACACCAGGTACAGAAGTAACATGATCGTGAAATTGATTTCATGGTACAATGAATATTCGACTAAAAAAAAAAATTTAGGCAAGCCACCTCACAATAGACCAAAAATTGAAAATTTATTGAGAATACGAAATATCCACGATCGCTCTCGAACTTTTAGCAGTGCATCGTCCTAGTTTTCCGCTGTTGCCAAAGGAGTGTTTAATAAAGTGCGCATGGGTGGCTTCCTCAGAGTTTCCAAATAGCGTCGCGTACTAGTCGCTTTGAAAAAGTGCTTGACTATGGCTTTCACGAGTGTTCGTACATACACATTGTCCTATGGCGAAAATAAGAAACAGGTATTTGAATGGCTTCATCCAATTCTCATTCAAAATTAAAACGGCATTTAATGATTACAGGCGCTATCGCGGAGAACCATAATTCCGGATAATTAAATAAATATTCATTAAATAAATATTCATATACAGAATAATAATTATTTTGTAATGAATGACCACAATAAAGTTGATTAAACGCGATTTTACAAAAGAAACTTGTCATTTTTCTTACATAAAAATACGCAAAGAAATACGTATTTATAAATTCGTAGAAATATAATAGATTTTATTAAAAAGTCGAAAATTTGAAGTCAGTCTAGTTGTCAAGTCAGTTACACTGAAAAAAATGCATGTAATTTTATATGAAAATTACATGTTCATGACTGGAAAATTGCCTAAATATGATTGGAAATTTACAATTTCAAGTAAATTTCCAAGCATATTTATGTAATTTAGATAATTTTCCAGGTATATGCATGTAATTTTCATGTAAAATTACATGCATTTTTTTCAGTGTACATATATTCAGAAAATCTTGACAACTATTTTTGTAAAAAGAATTTACCTGGAATTTTTCAAAGATATTTAAGTACAGTTATTAATGTTAGAAAATACATTTAATAGTTTTTAAAAGCGCCTTGAGTATCATGTAAGTTTAAAAAGTTATTATTAGAAAAATATGTTATACAAATCATTCAACATATATGCAACGAGAATTATCTCTCTCAGACAACTTATAATATTTTTATAAAAGGAACTTATCGGAAATTCGAAGAACACTACAGTTATTGATGTTAAAAAGTGTATTTAATAGCTTTTAAAAACGCTTCGATTATCGTGCAAATAACATTCAGACGGTCATCACTTGAAAAACAGATATTACGAAGTGCATTTAAGTTCTAAGATCTTCTAATTTTTTCTCAGAAATGGAAGCAGATATAAACATGGGTCACGTCTTAAAAGACGCTGGAATTTGTTGGGAATGAGTCAGATTTTTGGCAACATCATCCAGTTCATAGAACGATCAATGCGTCAACTAGTGTTGGAAGCGTTTTAAACGCTGAAAACGACAACATTCACATTTTCAGAACAGCCTTCTTTGAACTGTTGCATCCACGCACGTTTTTTACATCTTCTTTGCATATTTCACTCGACTAACGATAAATGTTGATGGAAATCATCCTACATAAATCGAGAAAACGGATGATAACACTTTATTCTAAAAACATCATCACTTTCAGTCTAAAACGTTTTCAACATACCGGCGTCTTGAGCGTTCTATAAACCGGACAAAGCTGCCAAAAATCTCACATATCCCCAATAAATTCCCACGTCTTTTAAGACATCGTCTATGTTTCTGTTTGCTTCCATTCCCAAGAAAAAAATTAAGAACCTTACAACTTGAATGTATCATAAGAGATTGATCGTTTCGCTATGCGTTTCGGTTGAATGCACTCAACTTTCTCATAGCATTTAATTTTACACGTTTGTATATTACTTTATCGCTATCTATGCTAATAAAAGTAATGAGTCTCTATTCACCCACCATAAAATAAAATCTATTTAGATTTTCACAGCTTCCCGATAGTCCCTGTAGATCTCGCCTTGAATCTCGTCGACGTAACTAAACCATTTATCGTACCGCTTTAATTCCCTTCCGGATAAGGATTGGATTGGATCTTTTAGCACAGAGTTCAGGTGATATCCTCGTTGTGAAGACGCATGAGAGAGCAACCTTGTGAGTAAAAGAACGAATAGTTCTCTCGAATTCGAAACGCGAGAAAAGCTTCGAGCAAGGCCATCTTCGTTCTATAAAAGGGTTAAATAAGGCGAAAGGATCTGTATCTCTTTGAAGTGGCGGTAATTCCCCGGGGGTTTAGACAAACGCGGTCCCGCAGTCCCATCGTATCGATCCCGCTCGGAAGCTGCGCTTTTTATTATCGCTTCGTACCACCGGAGGCGATAGCGCGAAAGGGCTTAACTTCGCGCCGTCTCTTCGTGTGCCGCCCACAATGGCACGACGCGTCGTAAATAACCACGGAATAATTCCGCTGGCGTTCCATTTGTAACGGTAAATTAGCAAACTACCGTCGAGTAGCGCCGTGGCGTTTTCGCTTCGTCTCACTAAACCAAAGAAGCGAAAACGCCTTACGGCGGCAGCGGCGGCGACACCGCCGGCGGTGTTTCAGTAATTAGCGAGGACATTACCCCGCAATTGCGCGGCGATTTACCCTCGAATTGCTACACGGCTGACAACACTGCCAGAGTTACAGCGTTTAGAGGAGTAAAAAGAGAGGAAAAAAGAAACGTGCGCGCAGCACGTCGGACTATGAAGTTGGTACAGAAACGGTATGGACGATTACTCCATTCCACCTCTACACTCTCGGTGCTTCATTGCGATCGTGCTTGGTATTTCGCTACATTTCGCAACGCAGCGAATGATACAAAATGACAGATTCTCTCTCCCCTGTGAGCATTTCTAGTCTCGGCATTTATACGTGTTGTCGTATTTAATTTTTAATACGCAAATCTTCTTTCCTCTTGTTCCGCATAATTTCCGAGAGAAGGAAGAAGCACAAGATTTACATAAAGAGATGGGGGAGATCCTTAAAGCGTCTCTCGATATAATATTTTTCTTAGCAGTTGAACATTATGTGGAAATGAAAGTTAACGTGTAACCGTAAGTGTCTTAACAATATATATATATATATAAAATTAAATTAAGATTCTACTGAGAAGTAAAAACAACTTGAAGTTAATTGAAGCATGAGATTTTCCTTGGTTATTTGATATTCCGACTCGGTCGTTGGCACAATTGATATTCTTCTGCATTATTTAGCTGTATTTAAATATCAAATTGGAACAAAATATATAACAGTTTTTACTACAATCTCCGTAAGGACCGCATAAATTATGAACTTGTCGGAAATGCGTGTTATTTCGCGTGTGCTTCGAAATTGCGTCGCGTCTGCGAATACGTGAATGCAGCAGTTGAAATGTCAACTGCTCTTCCTTGTTCGGGAAAATAACAACGCCGAATGCAAACGCGAATGTGTGCCAACAAGAGCATTGAATTATTCTCAGCTGTTGATAAAAACGAATCTCGATGAAATTAGCATATGGTCGACATAGTATGCAAATGTCGTGAATTGTTAGTATGAATTCAAAAACATTTAATGATAACATCTTGTCGTTTACGAGCTGATACTCGCGTAAATTTAAAACAGCTTAATCAAATTTTTGATTTTGATATGTATCGAAATGAATTTTCAAGCGCAACGACATAATACCTAAATTATTGTTTCGATTCGATTATGTATATCATCGATAAATATAAAAAGAAGAAACTTGTAGAAGTCTCGTCGTATTAATAATTAATTTTAAATCTTCGAAACTGACGTTAAAATATGCAATACAGTTACTAAGTCTGAGATACATTTAATTTATGTTAACTAAATGACACTAATTAATTTCAAGAACCCAAAATGACACAGCTCGTATAAAAAAAAATGAATACTCTCTAAGTTTATTTTAATAATAATAATTCAAATATATATATGCAAATGTAACGTAAAGAATATAATTCAATGTGTGGATTTATCGTCACATACAATTCCAGAAGAAAAATATTACTTTCTTTCAAAAAGCGAGATTTAAAACATTATCAATTCGAGGGAAACGAATCGAGTGTCAACCACGACATCGAATAATGTCACCAGGAGAAAGTTGACGATTCTTCTTACTTTTCTCTACACAAATAATCGCATTACTCTCGGAAACGTGCGATGCGTTGCGGACGAAGAGACATCGCAGAAATTATCGACTTTGCTCCAGGAGATATCGAAGGCAGTTGAACCGTATATTAATTTCGTTCGTCGCTCGGGGTCGTTCTTCATGGTACCAGGAGTTAAAAGCCATCTCTCTCTCTCTCTCTCTCTTTCTCTCTTCTACGTATACGAATTCAATCCGGAAGCCCTTCGAGCTCGCAAAATAACCATGTGCAGTTTAACAAACTTACGTCGATGTGCATGCGCGGCGGAGCACATATATATAGGGGCCATTCGTAGTGATGTGCAATGTGTGCAATGTATATAAACCCTGGCCATGGCGTCCTATGTGCATACGGTAAAAATGCACATAGCGAGTGCGGCAGTATCGCGAAAAGGATACTGGCTGCGCACATAGGCCAAGGTAAGTAACTCGGTTTATCTTTAACCAAGATCACCGTCCGCTGACGAGCTTTACGGCCGCACCGAGAGCCCGCGCGCCGCATTCTCGGGCAAACATCTCTTTTCACTTTCTCGGAAGGGGCTTACGAGAAACGAGAGGCAATGCGGAGGGTGCCAATTTGCGTCGCGTGAAAAAAATTACGATCTACCCTGTGGCCATTGCTAGAGTCGGAGTAGAGTGCTCGTTGGATGCGTTCGCAAGCAGAAAGCTGGATAATGTACAGTAGAGGCTCCGGTGAAAAATTTGCGAGAATTGTATTCGAATAAATCCAATAAATCGACGCGTAATTATTTTTTGTACTAATTACAATTATTATACTACCATATTTACTAGGGATGTCCTGGATATCCGAGAAGTATCCAGTCTTATCCTACTCTTTTTTACTATCCAGCCGGGTAGCCAGATATCATTAGTATCCGACAACAAATCCGGAAATTGTATATTGAAAGTTCACGTCATTGATGTCGTCAAAGTTGACGTCATAGAATTCTATTCTTTTCAGCTTAACTTCTTGCACAATTCATCTTCCTTTTTTTTCTTTTCACGTTGGGGAAATAAAGAAAATTATTATCGCTATTTTTCCCTTGCTTTCCTTTTATCCTTTTTTTTAAACAATGGAGAAATTGTACCGGATATCCGGAAAACATCCGATATCTGGTCAAATAATTACTCTACCGGATGTGCGATCGGATATTGAATATCCGGTGCTACATTCTTTTCGGATATCCGACATCCGGTATCTGGCAATTTTACGATCCAATTTTACATCCCTACTCTATTTGCAAGAAATTTTCTTTTATCCTATTCCATTAAATCGTATATATTTAAAGAGATCTGCTTGCTTAAAGGCCTCAAAAACTTTTGCAGTTAAAACGAGATAAATGTATATTCTGGCATTGAAAAGAGAAAAAGATATTGAGTGCAAAAAATGCAAGTAACGTGAACAGATCTATAAATACAGAAAAGATTTCAGTAAAGATGTGCAAGAATTTGGACAGATCTATACGCAGTTATTTTTTTTTTTTTTGCGATATTTGCAACACTATCACTGTTTACAAGAAATTTTTCCTTACATTATTTACAATAAATCATAATAAATACAGAAAAGACTAATAAAAATGAACAAAATTACACTCGAACAGGTTGACATGCAGTTATATTTGCGATATTTGTAACTATTATGCTATTAGCAATGCATTTTCTTCTACTGCACTTGCAAAATTTATTTCAATAACAGTAATAATTGTTATTGAAATAAATTTTATTAAAAGAGAATAATATGCGAGTTTGTATAATGATAGGAAGATAACGTTTTATAATGAAATTCTTTTGCACATTGAAACAGCTATTTATGATGAAAACAACAGTGCTGGAAGCACGATGGCATTGATTTTACGTCAATGTTGTCGATAACATTATTAGGGCACGTAACTGAGCGAACTGTAAAAAGGATATTGAAAGTTTTTACTCATTAGTATAACATAATCAAATAGCATTCACTCCTTAATTAATATGAGTGCAATAATGAAAAGATGTTTCATTATGATTCATTCAGTTAAATAACATTTATTACCAAAATTTGGCAGAGTAGAGATACGAATAATTCGCGAAGGATTATACCACCTTTCGGTATACATCAAGAAATTGAGTCGGATATTATGATGTAAACGTATTTACATTTCTGTGCTCGAAACCAGCGTCGTATTATTTTCCTAATGAATGCCAAATGTCGCGTTATGATGTCGCAATGTTTCCCTTGCGGTCGCGATGGACTGACTCGATTCAACAATGAAGCGAGGTGCAGTAATGACAATTACACTACGAGCGAATACACTTGACACCCAAATGACGCCAGGCGTGAATTATCTTGGAACGCGTTATTTCGCTGCAACGGGTCATAAATAATAATACTGTCAGGATACTGAAGAGCACCTGCTAATGACGGTTTTTGTCTTCTACACGAGCAGACGCAAAAATCGATAATGTATAACGAAAGGAGTAAAACGAGATAAGATCTCACATTTCCTCTTTATAAGGTATCTAATTTAGTAGACACATTGACGTAATTATTTTTATATCATTTCATAATATTCAAATCGACGAGATATTCATGCCTTTATAATTTAATTTGGACACATTGACCTAAATATCTTAATATTTCATAACATACTTCTTCAATCCTCAGAATGTTCAAGTATTTTAAGCGAAAGACACTTTTTCAAAGTTAGATGAAAATCCAAGAAACATCACGATTCAAGTGTTGTTAAATGCATGCTAAAAGCGGATTGCTAATTGTGCAGCGAGAGATAGACTATTTTAACTGACAGAGACGAACTATTTCATTAATAAAGCCTGTGCTTGTGTCGTGTTACTCTATTTATCTCGAAAACAGAGTCCGTTGCTGCCCGCTCGTAACAACGTGACACACTAGTGTCAATTGCATCGCCAACATGCGCGTCATGCAACCTAGCAATTAACCCTGCACGCGAACTGCTTAGAATCCATGTACTTGGAAATTCGAAACTGTGTACTTTAAGCGGCCATTAACGTGAACGAGACGTTCGTTATTGGCTTTCGTATTTATGGAAACCGCTCGGCTTTCTCGCACAAGCCGAGTGAAAAAAAAAAGGAAGAAATTCTTAAAGTATTTTACTGTATCGACATCGATCGACGTTCCGAATTAATGTAGCGATTTAATATTTGACCTGCATGAAAGCAAGTTCTGAGTGTCGTTAAACCAAATTAATATCTCACTGCTTCAGATATTTCTCTAATTAAAATTCTGTATCAGCCCATCAACAAGTTTCCCAGATGTCTCAGAATCCTTAAGTAGAATTGGATATTTGAAACTGGTGCATTTATTTCATGAAATTGAACGAACAATTTACACTTCGCCGATTTACTTAAGATTTGTATTTACGTTAAAGTCGGTTCAATATTTTGTAAAAGTCGATCGAGAAGTTGCGTTAGGAAAGATGTAAATAAAACGCTGTTTGAAAACGTATTTTCCTCATAATAAAACTTTTAGACGTAAAATTATTCGTTTAATTAATATAATGAATTCATTAAAAAGCGACGATTGTGAATTACATCATTGAAAAATATTATAACGTCACGCTCGTCTCAATGTCAGAATTATCGTGATTGATCGCATACCAATTCTACTACGTTTTCAGCGTCGAGAGATAGATCCAACATATCGCAAAGAGCATACCCGTAAGATATGCCATTAGAGATTCCTCTCTTGAATACTCCATCATGTCAAATAACATCACATGAAGTACGTATTAACTCATGAGAGAAGAGAAAATTTTCTCGAAGGTACCCATTTTGTTAAATAATTTTGCAATTACTTTGAAAAATTGTATTTTTATTTATTTATTTGTTCATTGTGGTCTGTTACAACCTGCAGCTTCCTTCTAAATGCCGTAAAATCCGAAACAGGCGTATCTCTCCTTAAGAATTTCCTCGATAGTTAGATCGCAGGAAGACGCTTTACCTCTATTTCCGATATAAGAACAGCGATGGAACAATGGAATCCGACATTCTCGAAGGTATTTCTCTCAGAGATGTCGGCTCCGCCGTGGCAATTGATCCTTCGTGATACCAAACGGACAGTACGAAATTTTACGAAAGCTTCGATATGGAACGAAATTACGAGATTTTTTCCAGCAGAGCAGAATGAGAGACACGCTGACCATTTTATAGCGCCGTCGATGTACGAAATTGAACTGACTTACGATGGACAACGGACTTTATAAAAAATTCCTTTCGTGAGCTGAAGAATTTCTCGCAACGGCACGTGCAAAGTCAAAGCCTACTGTAATTAACTAATAAAAAGCAATGTAATGGAAAGTTGTATTTTCTCACTTACAAGAGAAGTTTCACAACTGTCCGGAACCGATTTGATTCTCCATGAAATATGTTGATAAATACGAAAATCTAAGAGACACGTATTTTTTAGTGAAACACCCCTTAAACATGAGTTAGCGCACGTATCAAAAAATTCGTGTCTCTTAGATTTTCGTGTTTATCATAATTCATGTTAACATATTTCATGGAGAATCAAATCGGTTCCGGACAGTTGTGAAACTTTCCTTGTTAGATTTGCGTCTGCAATCCGTCGTTTGTTTATTCTTTACCGATGTTTTTCTCATGTTTGGAACAATCGCGAAAGTAAAGGGAGCTTCATTTTCTCGGCAAAAGATGAAAAGAGGTGGGCGCGCTTGTCGCGCTTCGTTCTACTTACCCAACGGATTGGTCCATTTCTACTTAGTAGAAACTGGCGCTCGCCGTCGAGTACGTTCAAGTTTTTTCCACTAGCACTGCGAGGGACGTGATTCACGCAACGATGTCAGCTTATTTTACTGAACGACGTAAACGCGGCCACTCGCAAAAAGGAGAATGGAGACTTTCTAGACTAATGTAAATCTCCATTGTCGAGGAACGCTTGATTTAGGTGTAACTACTGAGATTTCATGTTGTTTGCCACAATTCATCCATTTCTACTTTACGTCGCGCGTTCATTACTACAATTAAACTTTTTAAAGAAACAACAAAATTCTAACAGTATATTATTAGTGGAAATAAACATAATCAATTACATAAAAAAACGCAAATACTTTTTTCGAAACATTGTAAAAAGCGTATTGAAAAAATGTTACAAATGTACAGAGATTGACAAATTGAAATGTTCGATGATACATTTTTCGTTAACTGCCAGAAGTGTAATATGATTATTAAACTTGTAATATGATACGCGTATGAGTCTATTTGATGCCCAAAAATAACAACAACTGTGTTTTCAACCACGAGGATAAAACCATATTTATTAAACTGAAATTGGTACCTAAATTTGTGTACAATATCTCGTAAATCCAACAAAACGAAATCTATTGATTTATCTACGGTAGTCTCTATATGTATACATTAATCCCATCGATCACGCGCGATTTCATATGTACGTTTATTCATAATCGATATAACATTAGTAAATCATTCATTGTTTATAAATTATGACTACTTGTAATATCATCGCGGTATAATGCAAATTTATGCAAAACCGGACTTGTTCAATCTCAGATGTTTGCATTCGTTTTATTGACATTGTAATTCACATTCATATGACAGGAACTATCGCTTGTCTTACATTATGCATGCACTTTATGCATACCGCTACCGGGATAAGTAGCGGCGTAATTAGCGTGGTGTTAATAGTTTGTACTACTTGTTTGATACAATTCGCTTTCTTCTGCCGTGTAACTCGCATTGCCTCGTTGAAACTCCACTTTGTCGTCTCGCGAGAACAATGGTATAATTTATATGATTTCCTAAAAGCACAAAGTGAATACAGTCAGCGTCTCTGGAGAGATTTATTTGCCTCTAGCGGCATAAAATCGACGATAATATTTCAAAAAGCTCGCAACATCCAACATTATTGAGTTAATTACACGATAATTTGCTGAAATATCTTATAAAAAGGAAGAGGAATTTAACACGCAGTATGTCTCATCTAATAAGAATAGCGGAAATATATGAGTCTATATGGAAAGAACTCAAAGAACAGTTTTGCGCTGAAATATCTAAAAATTTAGCTAAATACAGATCTGAAAATAATGTTATTGGATTATTAAAATAATTATGTAGGACACCCATAAGCTGGTTCCTAAAATGTCAAAATATTTTTCAGCATTGCTGATTATATTTGAACGTCCTATATATCTATAAATGTAATTATTTTAATGACTCATTAAAATTATTTTCAAATCTATATCTATATAGCTAAAATTTTAAATATTTTAAAATAAATCCATCTTTCTCCCTTCCTGCGCCACAAATCACGAAGATGTTAAATAAATAAATATTAAATTAACAATTTATTCAAATAATTTGTATCATTGAAAGCTATATTTTTAACTAAATGAGAAAAATAATTATTAAATAATTTTTTAACTCTTATAACCATGTGCGTCAATTTAATTTCATTCGATAATACAAAAAACGAATTTTAAAAATTTAACTAGGTACAAATCTGAAAATAATTTTGTTAGACCGTTGAAACAATTAAATAGGACGCTCAAGCAGTTGCTAAATGTCAAAACTTTTTGCAGCACTGCTCATTATACTTCAGCGTTCTACATAATAATTTTAATAATCCAGCAAAGTTATTTTCAGATCTGTATCTAGCTAAATTTTTAGATACTTCAACAAAATTATTCTTCCCATGTACATTCGAAATTACATTTCTAACCATATATTCATGACGTATTTCTGTGGATTTCTTTTTCAATTTTATTTCTACCTTTGTGCACCAAGCGCACCTTGTTCATCGACGCAACGACGTACAATAATGAGAAACAACGTTTCTTTGATATACACACTCTCATTGTATATATCGCGCAGTGGCGAGCATTCGCTGCATAACAGTTTGAGAGGAACATATTAAACGGAATAAAATAATGAGTGTTTAGCATAGATGAGGAATGCGTGGCCTCTGACTCCTGACTTGCACTTGCTTTGCCGGACAGAACCATGAAGCCGAAAATCCTCGGGTATCCCGCATCCTCGTTGCTCGTACGCTACGGTTTCGCGCGTCTATTCTTCACCCGCTTTGCGGCTCGACGCCGCCACCACAATATGCACGCATCCGACGTTACAATAAACGGATGACGAGCAGTATCCCACGTGTCTGGATCCCGCAGCTACATTGGGCGGAAATTTATACGCTATAAGGCGCACACGCCGAATCCATATATCCAGTTACTAACGAGACAGTACAAGCAAGCCGCTAACAGTTGCGTTAAATAAATTTGTACGTTATTGTTTTATACTGAAAGAAATGTTACTGTATATAACAATTCATTTTGTTGATATGACTAACAAAAATTTTCTTACTTTTTTATTAAAAAATTGTGTTGTCCAAATTTTTGTTACAACAAATTATTTGTTATTCTAACCAAATTTGTCGTTCTGATCAAAATTTGGTTATTCTAATCATAATAACGAAATTTTGGTTAGGACAACACAATTTTTTAATGAAAAAGTAAGAAAATTTTTATTAGTCATATCAACAAAATGGATATACGTACCAAACATTTCTCTCAGTGTACTCGAGTAAGTATTTACATATTTTACGAGATCGTGCTTTTTTAAATACAGTATTAAAATGTCGCGAGACGCGATATTCTCATTTAAATTCTTAATGGAAAAAAATAATACAATTGTAATATCCTTAACGATACACTGAACCAAAACTGTACGTAAATACAATAAAATATTTATTGAATTATGAAAAAATAATGAAAATTGGTCTAATAAATGCTCATAATGAATTAGATTATAAAACTATTACTAGAATTCATTGCAAGAATGAATATATAGTTGTATAAATGAATCCAGTTATTGTATCAATTAACTACATTAAGTCGGACATTGATTAACGATCATTCATTGGACCAAAAATGAACAAAATTTTTTTCAGTGTATATTCATAAACTTTTGAAATAGCTGCATGCGAAACATTTTTGAGATAATGTCTTATGTAGTAAGAAAACGATGTTGTGTGGCGAATAAGATATGTTGAAGAGAGTACTTTGGCGCAGCCTTTATTCTCCGCACCTTTTACATGGTTTCGTCATCGCTCAACATATTGCGAATTTCCTGACGACGTTGTAGTTGGAAGTTTGCGAGTATTTGACCTTAACAACACACCATTTCACGCACCTATCCTTCCTGTATTCTATGACACGACAGGGCCACTGTAAACGTGTATCCGGCGTTATAATAAACGTTGATGGGCCTCATTGCTCGCAGCTACAGCTAAATTCCGCGCGCTCGTTCAACGAAACCCAACCTATTATATAAACTCGTGTTTTTGCAACCAAATTCCCGCGCACGTTTAGCCAAAGCCCGCAAAAGCAAATATTAAATTCTCGCAAGTTGACGTTTAATTATTTCAAGATATATCTGACATACTTGCTACATAAACGTACAAAGTGTCTCAAAATCATTGTTATGATAACGTAAAATTGCTTCTTTTAAATTATGTAAAGAGCCAATACTTTTTCAATTAAAATTTATTTTAACAAGCACTTAATTGTTATATTTCTTAATATGGATATTAAATTTTGTACGTTAATTATTTAATATTAATTAAATATATCATATATTTTCTGTGTATTTTTAAAATTTAATTTACCATAAATTTTTTAATTCTATTTTCTCGTATCTCCTAATATATATTAATGATGCTTCAATATTAATATTATATTTATTAAAAACATCTGCTGAATTTTGAAACTTAAAATATTGATGAATTTGTAATTTAGGCTGTAATTTAACATATCTTAACAATATAGTCTTTTTTTTCTTTAATGTTACATTATGACAACTACGTAAACGCCAAAGTTTTCTTTGTACTTTTATTTCTAAATAAAACAAACAAGAACACAAGATGCGCAGGAAAATATTGCGATCCTAGTATATGAATGTTGTGTTATATTAAAGCATCAATTCAAGCGTCAACTTTATAATGAATGTTAATGAACATTATGGGGAAGGGGATTCCGTTTTCACGCTCACGCGCTGTAAAATCAGTTCATCCTTCTTGTCTATCAAATATTAAACAAGAACGAATGATGCTTACATGCGTTGAAAGCGCAAAACGGAACGCACTCTAAATATATAAAATAACCCAAAATAAAGCTTAGTATAAATGAAGCTAACAATAAGTCTTTCAACATGTAATCGTTCTGCAAAAAAATAAGCAAACAAAAGCGCCAAGACCGCAAAACGAAATCCTGTCGGCGCTCATGATGCCCAGTACAAAGACGCGTTATTCCGTCGAAAGAAAACCTCATAACGAATGTCACGGGCCGATGATTCTCCGGTCGTTGTCTTTGTGCTGGGAAAAATTTGCGCGTTAAATCTCATGCTTGTCAACCGACGCCATTCTTCTTCTATCTGCTCTAGAGCCCGACGCCGCCGCAATACGTGTTCTGGTATCACAATAACCGGATGATAAACTACGACACCACGCGCGGCAGCGTGACCGTACAAACCGATCCAGGACCAACTCAAAGCCGACTGACGATTCGCCAGGCAGTGGAGACGGACACGGGCAATTACACGTGCAGCGCCTCCAACACCAAGCCGGCATCGATCTTCGTCTTCGTCACCGAAGGCAAGTATAAGCAACGTATTTCGTACAAAGCGAACTTCCTTAATCAATATAACCCCATCGCGATTGTCCCAGCAGTCTCTTAACTACCTTCTTCGAATGAATACCCGTAATGATCCTCGGACGAACAAAACTGAAAACTTGCTTCAATCCAAACCGATATTTTATAGACATTTGATAGATTATATTCATCTCAAACTATTTTAAACAGATTTTTAAAAGATTCTCATTGATTATTTAACTACATCGAGATATTTAATATTGAAATTGCTGACATTTCGAAGAAAGATTAGGTACATCAATCATGATTTCATCAAGAATACATCGGCTCGACTAAAATCGTCAGAAAGCCTGACTGGAGAAAAGATACGTGATTTCTAACGGAATTTTCTGAGCCACGTGAAGAAAAGAAAATCCACTCTTAAATTAAAAATGTCACCATTCTGATTGAAAGTATTTATTCTCCTCGCTATCCAACGTTTTTCTTATGTTTTTCTATATGTTTTTAAAACCTTTTCCATAATTATATATAACGTCACACACATACCATAAATATATGTTCTGTAAAGAGATAATACTTTAAATAGAAAAAGGAAACTAGATCTAATTTTAATCTAACGAACACATACTCACACGAGAACTATACTACAATAATAAATATTTTTAGGCAGAGTGCAAAGATTTATAACAATGAAAATCGCATTGTCCACGAGGGGACGTGGAAACAAAACATTTCCCAAAATTGCCTAACGTCCTTGTCCCAATAAAAAAAAAAATACGTTTATTTGACGGCAACATCCCAGATTCCGCTTCAACACACAGTTCCCTTTTTCCGATGCGAGTATTTCTGTTATTTCCACGTTTTGCACACGTGGGTTGTGCGTGGAGTGTACCAAGCGCCGTTACCGCTTATTGTACGCGCGCGTGACATGCACGACGATGTGCGTGCGCATGAAAGAGAACGAGTCTCCTCGGTCCTTCAACGATCGATCACTCGCTGCCGCCGGTCACCCTCCGATGTGTATATATAGCGCGATTTAACCCCTTTCTAACAAAGGCTTGCGACTGGAGAAGAAGCCCAAGGCTCTTAGGCAAAAAGCGGTCCTTGTCGGCTCCGCGTCGTCGTCGGAAAACTTGCGCGCACGGTGCTCCGTGATGACTTCAGCGGCGCCCGCAATTTTAAGTCCGCCAGGATCGCCGTGGTAATTGATGTGAAAGGATGAGGACAGAGTCGCGAAAATCTTAATTGGATTACGAGAAACTCGGTCGGCCGGAAGATTTATTATGCGGATATATATACAGAGAAAGGGGGAGAGAGAGAGAGAGAGAGAAGGAGGGACGGACGTCTCGATCCGGGACCCACGCTTTTGCGGACTTTTGATATATGCACGTCGCCAGTCGTGAAGAAATTGTGGATCTCATGCGATCGTAGTCGCGATTAAACGTGAAACATTACGTTCTAATTACACCGGATAACTAGCGTATATTCGTGATATGTATGTTAAATTTAGTGGAATTGCTTGAATGGAAAGCGTCTTGTTTCTGCTTGAAGGCTGTTTGTATCTAAAGTTAATATTTCATCTGTCATACAACAAATTTTTCAAGTGTATTGATTGATTACAACATATAGAATTTCTGGAAACTTGAGAACTATTTCTATAGCCAATCAATACATTTGAAAAATTTGTGCGACAAATGAAATATTAGCCAGGCTGATATTTCATGTATCATATGTCAAAGCTTTTGAAGTCTATATTAATTGGTTGCAGGACAAAGAGGTTTTCTTTCTGTCCTATAGCCAATTAACACGCTTAAAAAGTTTATCCTACGATACTTGAAATCAACTTAATATGGCAATAGAGGGAGAGAGAGAGAGAGAGAGAGAGAGAGAGAGAGAGAGAGAAGGAAGAGAGAAAGTAAATGGAAGAGCAATTATCTTGCAATGCATTTGATTTTTAAATTAACGAGTGATGTATCGTTAAAAGGACCCTATGTGACGCTTTACACAGCAAAATAGAGCGGTTTCCGTCGAGACGATTGAATGAGAAATCGGTACAGCTCTAGCCTCTTAACGCGCGCGGAGTCGACACGCGAGAAGCGGCGAGTCCATCGCGTGCGTGATAAACCGCTATATGAACGTCCCTTCTGTTCCGCGAAGTACTAAGCTTTCAGGTTAAATTTTGAAGATATGGACTCCATTACCGCGGCACCGACGCACACCGGGACCGGTGCGAGTGTTCGCATGTACATAGAGAGCCGCGCGGCGCGCATCCCCGTAATTCACGGCCCCGGGAACATATGGAGCGACGCTTCGCGTCGTAAATTACAGTAAAAGTGTGCATGCACCGCGTTTCGGAGGAGACACGTATCGCCGATGAATGTTGCAAATCTGACGGTCCGTGCGCAACGTTGCGCACCATGAATTTTGATATTCGAGACACAGGAAGAAGAATCCGCGCGAGCGCACCCCGCTATCTTTTTTTATTTTTGGTTTGCCTCGTTTGGCAAATTTACGACGGGATTATATCACACCGGGCACTCTCCGGGTGCAATGATATATCGATAGGCCAGATTAAAGCGGTCCACAATATATTAATGACGAACGGTGACGTAACGCCAAGTCCAGGACAAATGCGGCCGTCAATGTAGGCGTCGCGACGTCGTGCTATTGTCGAGTCTGCTCGCGATGAAGTCGTGCGATGCTCCTACCGTATAATTAGCAAGAGTTTTTTTTATATGACCTATTCTTGTAACGAGCTATTGCGAAATCCTTCTCTTTCTTGCTATAATTTTAAAATGTGTAAGACCGCAGAGGTATTTTCGTCTCTTTTTGCGATCTAAATTATTTTTCACAAGTGAGTATTTTATCTTATAAATTTAATTTAATAATAAACGGCGAATCTAATATAAATCAAAGAAATTTTATTATTTAGAGAAATTGATGGAGGTTTAATATAATTTGTTGATTATATCTAATGTTTTGATTGGAATGCTTGGAGAATTGTGAGAAAGATTATCATAAACGGTCATTATGTCTAGCCCGATATAGGACAGCAAAGGATTAAACGACTTGAAAATGAACACGTTTTTTGAACGATTTTCAGTACCTTTCCGTTTAAGTCACACACTAATAGTTTTGCTTAGAGACTCTCAAATAAAATTCTGCTCACATAATCTTTTCATGAGATAAATATGACGGAAATGGCTATATATTACAGAATGTGTAGGATCAACCTTATATGATTTACTATACATATATACTTTACAATAAAAAGCCAAATTGTTGTTATGTTTACCTCGTGACTAGACTTACTAGAAGATCTCCAGCTTATTTATAGCTTATATCTTATATTATTATATATGTATTTTAAACATAATATCAGGGTGTCCCATGAGAATGTGTTGAAACTAATCAGCTGTCATTTTCGAAGGTATTCAGTTATTGAAAAAACAAAAATTGAGGAGCTGAAAAAAAAGAGGAAAGTCTGCGATTTTTAATGAGTATAAATAAAATTTAACAAAATGTTTGCGTATCAATTAATTTTATTGATGAAAAATATGCTCATAATCCCAAGGAGTAATTTTTTCGGAGGGTGCACCATCTGAATTTGTCACAAAACATAATTTTTTTACGAAAGCTCGTAAAAACTTTTTCGAACATATCGTTTTTAATATTGCTAATAACTTTTTAAATAGCTGCTACTAAATCTGAAGCTGTTTTTCAATCTTATCTGCGATTTTACATATAATTTTAGCGCTTACTTGATTTTAGCATAATTTTTCATCAATAAAATTAATTGATACACAAACATTTTGTTAAACTTTATTTATATTCATTAAAAATTGCAGACTTTCCTCTTTTTTTCAGCGCAATTTTTATTTTTTCAATAACTAGATACCTTCGAAAATGACAGCTGATTAGTTTTAACACATTCCCATAGGACACCCTGTATAATAATCTATAAATTAATTATTATTAAAAAATACGATATAACAATATTCTTACAATATGATAATTGTATTATACATAATATTTAATATTTGAGCATTGATATATAATACATTTTAGGAAATATTTTATAATAATGTTACATGTAGTGTCGAAAATATCGGACGGAAAATTCAATATGAGGCACATATTATCTTCTGCAGCAAGGAATTCGAAGTGAGTTCGGAAGACAACAATAATTTCACTTTTGTTCGATGTAACAAAAGTAGAATGTTTTTTTCGCTCAATATTGCATAATTTTTTTTAATTTTCATACGATAATGACTTCCATCCGGATTACAAAATTCTTTTCATATCCTATACAGAAACTTCGTTGAATTACTCGCACACACTCGACATCTGCGTTTCATTATAGTGAAGCTTAGTCGCGTAACGTCACGACACCGACACATATCTATTTCACTCTCGCTCGCGACGCGAGATGGAAGATTAATTATTACGGGCACGTGATAATGAGATGAAATCCTCGCTAGCTACAGGGCGCGTTGCCTTTTGGCCGAGATTTTTGACCCCGTTGCGAGAGAAGCGTCACTAGGGTCTCGACGGATGTGCGTTAATAGCGAATTAATAATAGCACAGCTCTTAAAGTATGAACTATTCGGTTATACCCAGGACATTTGAACCAGGTACAATTATGTGTATAAATATTGCTCACAAGATTATTGCATTTCCTGATACTACACGGCGTGGCTGTAATGATAGATCGTCGTAATTACCAGTTAGCTATTCCCGAGCTGGTTAACTCACTGTTCCATCCGCTCTCGAGTTATTTTGACCTACTCGTACGGAGGAACGTCGCAAAATCGTTAATGAATACTATAGAACTTGAGACATCCGGGAAATTCGCGAGCTTTCGCGCGCAACGCGAAAGCCGAAAGAGGGAAAAGGGTAGAAGACTCGGTGTCGCGATAAATTATCTAAACGTTGCGCAACGCCGGGAGTAAATTGGCTTAGCGCGGCGATACTAGATCGCAATCTTGTTAAAGACGGGCGGACACACCTTTCCTACGTCCTGGAAGAGGGCACGTTAAACTCAACTTCTGAACTCGACGAAGCCCCGCAGCGATTCCCCGGTTCTCTTCTCCAGTTGTCATCAGCTCGTAAACCGGTGTTTGCATCTAATGCGTGTATATTGCGACTTTTGTCTTTTCTCAGCTAACCGCGAAGATCGCTCGTAAACTCTTATTTGCGCTTTTCTGCCAATTATAGTGCTTATAAATGATCCACGTTGTCGCCGCGATTTCTACGGCGCGGGCGGCTCTACCATAGTTATTCAGTGGACGATAAAAGCTCCGTAAAACTAGCAAATAACTCGTCTAATCTTTATATACATCGAGAAAAAACATTTATTAAATTTTAATGAATATTTCTTTGAATAGTCCTAGCGGAATATTTATTTACGGTGAATAAATATTTAGATAAATGAAAAAAATGATAATTAAATCAAGTTAATGATTCTTGTATTTAATAAATGTGTTTATAGGTACTTAGTAAATATTCCGCTAGGACTATTCAAAGAAATATTTATTAAAATTTAGTAAATGTTTTCAGTGTGTAAACACAGCCATCTAAGGCCGGCCGCACACATTCAAGTAAACTTATATGTTTGCGCAAGCCATTTGTGCAAGTTTATTTGAACGTTATATAACAGAACTAATTAGAGCCTAAGGTCGGCCTATATATTATATACAATATATATATTATATATATTATATATATATACACAGAATGAATCATACGTATTAAAAAGTTTAAAAATTTCTTGAGCATTTTCCTGGATGAAGAGGAAGAACAAATGTTTCTTAAGACGCAAATATTTTATTATTGAAATAATGCATACGAATAAATTCGAAATAACGATCGAATATTAAATCAGTTGTGCTCAGACATGTATGAAAACTGGAGGACACTTTGTGCATCTCTTGTAAACAAAAAAAAGACCCACCTGTAATATTTACATAAAATAAGTTTTGATACTATTATTATGTTCATTATTTCAATAACGAAACATTTGCAACTTACTCTGGATCTACAATAGAGTTTTAAGCCATAAGAAATGGACGAATCATAGTCGATTATTCTCCTCGAATTCTACTGTAATTGGTCAATTTCTTACGATTTAAGGCTTAAAGCACTTATTGTAGATCTGGGGTTACTATTCATAAATAAATTTGTCCATCTTTTTTAATCAGAAACAAGCTTATGAAAGTTTAAAATATACTTATGATTCATGCTGAATAAAATACTTTTTTAAATTTCAGTTTTTGGTTTACGTTTTCAAGTAAGTTCTTTATATAAGCTACTATATAAATTACTATATTATTTACGTAAACATATTTTTTAGGATAAAGTGATATAATTTTGAACATGATACAATTCTGAATAAACTAAGATTTGAAGATTTTCAAGATTTAATACCCTCTACACAATGAGATTAGAAGATTTAATTAAGCTTAAAGGGGAGGGAGGGTAAGTACTAAAGTGGAAAGAATCAAATTTGAACCTCGAAAATTGAATCCAAAGTTGTTCAGAATTATTACCATTTTCGAAATTGTATTACATTACTCTGTACATATATTGCACATAATTTACGCGAATAATCTGATCTAATTTATCAATCAAAATTCTGTTAAAAAATGTAAATTGAATAAAAAAGAAAATTGAAGCAAAACAGAAATATACAAGAAAAAAAGCAGCGTAATATTATTAAAGGAGAAAAATATATGAGGGTATTTAAAAGAATATATTCGTGATATCAATAGTAGAGAGAAATGGTAGAAAATAGATCGTTGAAATAAATGTAGAAAGCTGCTTGGTCTATAACGACTTCATTTTATATAATAGCGGCGAACATAATAAAATTAACTTCGCCCGCGGCTAGCTCGCTCTTGCTCTTTTGAATTTTGAAAATGATTTTTATAAGTGATGCGTATTCTTTACTGATGTTCAGGCATTTCTTTCCGATTTACAAATGTTGCCCCAAAAATAAAAATATACATAATTTTGCAGAAACATTTTTGATGAATGTGAAGAACTAAAAATTCCGCAATGCAACCGGGAAGATAAATCTCATTTCTTGCAAGATGCAAAATAGAGTGTTTTTCTCGCGGCATAATTTATAAAGAGAGATAATAATCCGTATTAGATGAATAATATTTATCCATCTTCATCCTTTTAGTTGATAGAGCCGTTTCGTTTCATCATGAAAAATGTATGAGCTAGTGAGAATTTTTATTAAACGGTTCTCGCTACGAGGGGATCGGAGTATTAAATCCTCGCCGGGTTGTGCCAGCTGTTTGTCATTAGGTTTTGAAGGTGTCTTTACAACCGATGCACGTAGGCCGTAAATGCTGAAATGCACTCTCTGACCCAAATCACGATTCCCACGTAGATTCTGAATCATGCATCTGAAGCATCGTGTTATTTTTATGAACATGCTACGCGATTCAGTGAATATTCCCAATTATTTCGATACATTCTGATTATCGTTTCTTTGCGGTTTGTTTAACTGGAGAATTTTTCTATAGAAATTAAAATGAAATGATATAATAAAATATATACATAGTATACAAAATTTGTATACTGTTTGTAAATAAATTCTTTCAAGGTTTAATGTTAGCACTAAATAATAAATGTATACATTAATAATATAAATGGACGAGAAATTAATTACATAAATATTTTATAACTTTACGTTATAGACTTTATGAATATTCTGGAACAAGTCGAGGCACTAAAAGCTTCTTATAAATATATAAGCCGGAAGTCATTAAATTCCGCAATCAATGCACGTAATTCTGTAAATGTTTGAATGCACTTCGATTTAATTGACAAAGTTTGTGCAGAATCTTATTCACAGACCAAGAGCTATTCAGTTTCCGCAATCAATACTATTGGCTCCAGTGGATAAGTTAAGCTCTCCGTCATTGTTAATCATGCACGCAGTCAGTTCGATCGCAAAGTTACAACTCACGCAAAAATAATCAATACGACAGCTTACATTATAAATAAAACCTTCCTGTAGTGAATTCTCTCCACAAAATGTTCAGAAAATTCAACTTGCAATGTTCTATTTGTACTGGGGAACAGTTTTAACTTTCTTCCGCGAAGAAACGACGCGTATAAAAGAAATCGTAGAGACATTTTTCTCGTAAGATCATATTTTTAGATTTCGAGGCATCTAAAAGAAGCAATTTAATGACAAAATATACCCTGATATTATTATGGCATGTTAATATTATACGGCAATTTTTTTCTCGCTGCCAAGATAAATTTGTTAGGGTAAGCTATACGGGCGAAAATATAAAAGGGCAAAAAGCATCGTCGGTCGGCCACAAGCGAGACATGACGATGTTTACGGCGTTAACCAGCCTAGCCGAGTGGCTCGTATTTGCGGTTTGACGAGTATGGGAAATAACTCCGTTTAACGGCGGGTCACTATGCTTCTATTTGAGAGGAAACATCATCACGGTCTTCCCAGGATTGGCGCAAAACCGGAGCAAATATCGGCCTGTGGTTAATTAACCGCGGAAGTTTAATCAGTGAGAGTGACTCTATAACTCTGAATACGAAATAAAAGATAGCATACGATCAATAACGGGATATAAATCTATTCCAATGTTAGAAACTGGCATGAGAAAAGTACGATGCTATTCTTAGCGAAATATTGTATTTTTTTATCCTTCGAAGTATAACTTGTCTCGCTTATTCTTAAAAATTAGATATAAAATCTCCACCTTGTGCAAAAAGATCTTTTAGGTAACTCTAAATTAATTAATTTGCGATTAATTTATGAGAGTTTCTTACTGATAAAAATTACTTTAATCTTTTCATAAATTCGTAACTTTTGTATGTATGAAAATTATATTTTATATCAGTTACACAAAATTAATTATTATCAATGTTTGCATTTTTCTCGATACTAATTTTCTCTAGATTAATTTTCTACAGACGCAGAATACACAGAACACGGTGGAAATAATTAGAAAATCATTCTATTAACGACTGCAAAAGAGAAATTTATCTTCTCGTAAACCCCATTGTTTATATGCAAAGCATAGATACGAAGATATTTCGTTTATTGTTTTGAGAGACAAAAAAACAATAAATGATGCCTCTCTGTACTGTGCTTTGCATATAAACAATGATTTGCGAGAAGATTAATTTCTCTTTTGCAGTTGTTAATAGAATGATTTTCTAATTATCTCCACTGTGTTTTGTCTGCGAAAATTAATCATATTTGTAGAAGATTAATTGTATAGAGAGAAAAAAGTTAGCTTTGGTAAAAATTAATTTTGTAGAACTGATACGAAATATAATTTTCATACATACGAGAAGTAAACTTTAATTTGCGAAGAATGACTTCGCGTGAAATTTGTTCCTTTGTTATCGATAACTGCACGCCCGAATACATGGATACGCAGGCGCATAGTAGGCTCTGTGTAATAGCAGTACAAAATACATTTTCGGAAACAAACGCAAAGACCAAGCGTCTTTTGTAAACCGGCGAATAGATGAAAGCACAGCATTCACACAATAGACGCCTTTATTCCGCGTGAAAGGAGAAATCGCGATAGTCTCAGTTCAGAGGTGCAAGCCCGAAATAAAACATTGCCCGTGGGTTAATTAGACGCGAACGAATTATAAGCTCCTTATAATGCGTGCACACAAATCACATAACGCGTGCATCTCCGCCGTTGCCTCGTATCGATGAGGAAAAATTAACCAAATCGAAGAAAATCTATATTAGAAACTCATGCGAAAAGAAATCGATGTCCTAAGCATTTTGGAAAAAAATACAATTATCAAAACATTCTGTAAGTTAAAGAATTTCCATACGTATTATACAATAATTAGTAATTTATTAGAGTATTTTATTAGAATCTCATTGTTAATAATACAGACTTTCCGTAATTTAAAACGGTTGTTTCTCGACGGAATAAAAACCTTATTTGTTGCAATTTTTTTAAGTATACATTTAAATATCCAACATATGGATTAGAGTTTATTTTGCCAACTAAATCTTTTGCCTTGAATTAAAATTCTGGAACAGCTAGTTGGCTACTGAAGGCTGCTTGGATGTACGTCAACAAAAGTTTTATTCTAGCATACTTTAAAATATTCCAT
Organism: Mycetomoellerius zeteki; assembly: GCF_001594055.1. Classification (NCBI taxonomy): domain Eukaryota; kingdom Metazoa; phylum Arthropoda; class Insecta; order Hymenoptera; family Formicidae; genus Mycetomoellerius; species Mycetomoellerius zeteki. The sequence goes on from NW_017257184.1 coordinate 1,436,481, forward strand.
GACATACTTTATATTGTGACTAACAATTAGTGTGTTTTACGTATTGTAACCTACTTTAACGTACTTTGACCTGCCATCAGCAGTAATAAATAAAATATATATCTAGTTTTTTCTGATTAGCAATGAAATTGGTTTATTAATATAATATTATACATTTATATTTTGAGAAATATTCGTATTATTTATTGTATATAATATAAACGTTTTTATAATTTTATATATATATATATATAGAATTTTAAAATAAAGCAATGGTACAGAAACTCTATACATATTGTATATTGTAGTTATGTGTATCTGAAAAAAATATTTGTGTAAAATTATACATGATTATGCTGGGTTTTATCCGACCCATTAACGTTACTTAAATGACTGGAAAATTACATAAATATTTAGATAATTTTCCAATCATTTAGATAATTTTACAATCATATTTAGTAATGTTACATGATTATGCTGAGTCGGAAAATAATTCAGCATAATCATGTAATTTTACACAAATATTTTTTTCAGTGTAGGTATGTGTGAGTATATATGTGCACCAAATCTATTCAACAATTCTCGTATTTTTCTATTATAATTATGTACATACTAATTTCAATCCGCTCAGATAATAGTTTTTGATAAAGTAAATATTTTCTCGACGAGAAATTTGCGAGAAACAATGTAGATTAAGTGCTAAATTACTTTTCCTCCAATTATCAATGAATTCTTATACTTTGAATATTCCTTTTCTCTATTCATTAAACGTTCTCCATTTCAGACTTTTATTTACTCGAAGGAAGAAAAAAGATGTAATCGAATAAGAATAGATTGACATTTTAGTCGTGCCAATTTCTTTTAGCAGTTACCTAAATTAGATCTGAAATAAACACTTGTTTAATGTAAATTTAATTGATCAATTATAATTAAATTATGTACTACACTTTATCTGAAATTCCTATCATCTAAAGAATTTTTAATTTGATTAAAGTCATCATTATGTTTACAAGTTACTGTACAAAAATGATATTTGGATCATAATACATACACATGTGTAATAAACATATAATTTTCCTTCTCACAATTATCATTATCACTATTAAATATCTCGATGAATAAACAATTCATTATGTTGCGTACATTAAGAATGAGACTGATGATAAGAGCGTGATATTGATTGAAAGTAGTTTCCTCGTATCAATACTAATTACATACTTGTCACCCCTCGATTATCTCCAATCTCCGTAACAACGAATTAATATCGGCACACGCTATGACGCACGCGATATTGTATAACACAATTTATAATATACGGCATATATCTATTATCAACATTAATTATTCCGCGGGATAGCTACGACGCACGGCGTGAGTAACTACGACAGTAATTAGCTCAGTAATCCACGGCGTATTCTGTGCAGTTCCACGGAACACAGCGCCGCACGACGCGATGCGTCGGAGCGTTGGGAAGTAATTTTGTATGCAACGGGAGACGCGCCGGCCGAGTCCGTGGGAGTCCACAATTTCAATTGGAAATTATAATGGAAATCTACGCCCAGAATTTATTTCGAATCCTCCGCGAGTCGCTAATCCGAGTGAAAGAAATCCGCGTTACACAACGACGGTCCACGACACAAACGATGTTTACGTCGTGCAAGGAAAAAAGGGAGATCTCTACGAAACCGTCACAATCAACTGCCGTTCGATATCAATATCAGGATTTGAAACGAGCGTCAGAAGAAAATGCAATTTCTCCTCTTTATTCCTTGTTTCTTTGGTATGTTCGACCATAACGATCGGCGTAATCCGATATTACAATATGGACTGATACATGCATAAAATGTAATCGTCTGTATACGGGATGTTTCTTGAGTACTGTTCAATATTTTAGGAGTTGATTTTTTAGATTTTATGATATGAGAAGAAAAGTACATGTGAAAATATGATCTCAAAAGCCTCGTTTCAGAGAGAGAGAGAGAGAGAGAGAGAGAGAGAGAGAGAGAGAGAGATCTAAATTTAAACATTCTATAAAATTATCATTTTTTTTATAACTTCTAAACGAAAAAAGTTTTCTTCAAAAACTTCCTGATACCTAAAAAAGTAAGATAATCGTGCAATAAATAGACAAAGTATTACCTTAATTTTTACTTACAAAATATACATTTAAATTTTGCCTGATGCTTTTGAAGGAATTGAATTTACAATTAACATAGAATGATTTATTTAATTTAAAGATATACGTATTCATAACAAATTCGATGTCAATACCTTGAAAAAATTGGACATAAAAATTAATTTATTTTTAAATTGTTTTTCATTTAAAAGCTTTTAAAAAAGCGATTTTATTTTTCATATTCTATATCTCTGAAATATGTATGTAAGAGACTCGAGATCATATATTATATATTCATATCAACTTTTTATTATAAAATGATCTCAAAATCTTTCTAAAATATTAAACAGTACTTAAAAAAATATTTTATATGATATGTATCTCGCGAATATTAAAAGCAGAAGTCCCGAGCGCATTAATAAAAATTCACCTTTTTATTTATCATATAAATCTCTCAAAAGTTAAACTGATTCCACAAAGTGTGAAGTAGACAAAATCAACGAAAGTAAACGCTTTAGTACTAAAGTTTAAAAATTTATAAAAAACGAAATTGATCGATTTGGCTTCTGAGAAACTACAATGCATGCCCGATATAACGAGGGGATAACTTAATGTAATCATGGAACAAAGTCCTCGAAATCATTATAAAATTCATATAAAATCTATGTATAATCCGATAATTACATATGCAACCACGAGAAATCATTATACAATATTAAATAAAGTCGTATATTTTACCAAATAATTTCATATGTAGTGAAAAAAATCATTTGTAATCAGATGAAATCATATGAAATCATGTAATCTGTAAGACAATATTTCAACTAGTGATTACCCCCTCACGATATAATTTTTAGTTCGACTTCTGTAGAGATTAAAATCCGTGTTAATCCGAATATTGAAATTCCGAATATCTGAATAATAAGACGCATGTATCACGCGGCGCTGTACGACTCGCATTGATCCGTCTTGACTTTCGTTCGTCCAACACACATACACATACATACATACGCGCGTAGCGTGGTACGTTCAATATGAATAATGGATTCAAATCAAACCAGCCGTTTAGCGTGAAAGCGTGTGCCGCGGATTCGCGTCTGTTTGCATATGCGGATTTAATCTGCGTAATTTGTGTAAGTCGCCTTCCGATCGCTCTCTCGTGCGAGCGGCTGAAAGCGCGCGCGTGACGGAAGACGCAATTATTAAATAACAGGCAAAATGGTAACGGGAGAAAGAAAGAATAGAGGGAACGAAAGAGAGCTAAAGTGAAAGATAAAGAGATGGAAAGCGCAATCGCTTTATCGCTGGTTGTACTCTCTCGGCTTTAACATGTTGCAGCGGCAACAACAAACATGGTGCGCCCACGGCGGAAATAACGCTCGACTTAACTTACAAGAGATACGCCACCGTTTCCAACGGGAACGTCCCGTCGTCGCGCGATATACCCCTCGTCGATGTGTACTCGATTACCTCGATAACGGGGGCACCTCGACGAATAACGCCGATCGATTTCGGCAACCGATTTACTAACGGATCCACCTGTCTCTCTTGCCGTTTCAGGTGACAAGATGGCAGCGATACAACGTCGCAAAACGTCGGCAGCGAAGAGGAATCTGGCGGGCGTGCTGGTACCGGTGGTACTCGTCGTAGCGGGCGTCGTTTTAGCGCGATAAGCGTTTTACTTCGAAAATGTCCATAACTATTACGTCATTACTTCCGTTTGTGATAGGTAGGATATTATCCTTCCCCCTCCTCTTTTCCCCTCCGGGACTTTATGGTCCGCTCCATCCTCCTTCTCTTCTTTTTCATCTTTTCCAGTAATCCCCCAGACTCATACCCTCTCCCATCCATTCCTCGCGGGTCTTCTTTCCTCCTCAAACCATCCTCCCGTCTTCCATTCCACCTTCCAACCTCCCTCATCCTCCGCTCGTCCCTCTTATTCCTTATTTACTTTAGTCGAAGTTGCCGCCGGCTGGACTACTTAGATATGCGAGATTTTCGTGGAAGATTGCGCGATTGCCTGCTCCAAGTCATTACGCGCGACGCGCATGCGACTCGAATTATGTAAATACTGCCCGGGTCGAATACGCCACGACGAAGCGGATTACGTTAGGCAAGGCCTGTCCAACTACCGGGGCACCGATCTGCTGATCGTCCATTTTCGACAGACCAGATTTCAGGCCGATCGGATGGAAAATTCACGCGGTCAGTGCAAACGAATCGATCGTGTCGCTAACAAGATGAGACTATGTATCTCGGTAATCGAAATAATTGATTAGGTGGGTTCCAAAAGCACAGACCTGTAGATGTGTGCATGTGTGATACAAGTCGCTCATATCCGTTATAAACACTGCCGTTCCTTTAAGAACATTTTACATTACTTATATTTACAAATGGTACAGCTGTCATCCTCACAATTTTAATTCTTGTACTTGTGTATCGTGGTTTCGAAATTATCGATTCAAAAAAAATGACCAAGTAGCATGTATGAACCGAGATTTGATAGTTTTTGGAAATGTGTCGCTCAAGTGATTTTAAACAGAAATCACCATTTGATACAAATCAGAGTTAGAACAGTTGAATAAAATTTAGTTATTCGAAGATTATTTGCATCAATAAAAAACAAGTGACTGGATTCTTCGTTTATTTCAAAGAAATAACATTCGGCTCTCAAGGATTGGGGCTCTCTTCGGATATAAATTGCACATATAATAACGACTTTATAAGATTCACGATTTTACAGTAATATAAACGACGCAATTTTAATCATAAGATAATGCAATAGCATGAAATTGACTGGTTTGTACATTATTGTAAATTAAATAGATAGACTACAGAAGCTATATTCGATATATTTTACAATTTTACATCATAAAAACAATATATTTAATAATAATAGTGATTGATGCGATAGTACTGCGACCAATTGACTTTTGTCACAAAATTAATTCGAAATTATAAGTTAAAATCAAATTATAGTTTTGCATCGACTATTTACAACTTGTCGAGTCGTAGTAGAAAAAGCATCTGCTTGCGAGATGTCTACTCATCTCGTTAAGACTGTAATAACTTCGTAAGTATTTCAAATCAATCTGAATGTACCGCAATACGACTTCTTTCCATTTAAATCCGCTTGAATAACACATTCCCACGAAGTCTGGAAAATTTCTCTTGGGATACACAAACAAGAAGAATAAAAAGGGGTGAATACATTCAGAAATACCAGTCAAAACACGAAAATTCACGTTGACGCTTGAACGCGATTGCGAAGCGTGCGTTTCTGCTCACGCCACAATCTTACGTTTTTCGTTTCTATAAAAATTGTTATGAAAAACTGTTCCCTTTTACAAGCGAGAGCGCGCGTCTCGTAGAAGTCGCCCGCTCTTTGCGACGTCGCGTCGTGACGGCGCGGGCGTTGCGAGATGGAGATCGCATCGTCGCGTCGCACGAAAACGCGTTTATGGCACGACAGGATGTTGCAAGAGTTTATTGCACGCGGAACAAACGCGAACAAAGCGCGGTACGTACAGCAATTCCGGAGCGTCGCTCTACCGTCATTAAAGACCATCATTAAGGCGTCTCGCGGCGGCGTTGTTACAAGTTATACTACTGGATGAGTCGTCCGCCTGTCGTTACATTCGAAGAAGCATCGGGAAAAAGATTGTGCGAAGTGTTCTTCCGCGTTGTTACTTTTGCAGAATTTATTATTACTTTTCAATTAAAACCGTAACTTCATGAATATTTTGAAATAATCTGAATACCAATATCAACGTAAATAACTTTTTGTTGTTGTATAATATAGCGAATTCGTTTTATAATAATGATTAATAATGAAGATAGCTGCCTTCATTTTGTAATAAAATTGATAATGAAAATAATTGTCTTTATTATATATAGATCATTGTTAGAAAATAATCTCGCTATACAATGGAAAAGTTATTTACTTTTAGCCACATTGGCATCGAAAGAGCGTCATCACGTCCGTTGCCGAATGTTATTTTATTATATACGGTAATTATATGTACAGGGTGTTCCATGGGAATATGTTGAAACTAATTAGCTGTCATTTTCGAAGGTATTCAATTATTGAAAAAACAAAAATTGCGCTGAAAAGAGGAAAGTCTGCAATTTTTAATGAGTATAAATAAAGTTTAACAAAATGTTTATGTATCAATTAATTTTATTGATGAAAAATATGCTCATAATCCCAAGGAGTAATTTTTTCGAAGGGTGCACCATCTGAATTTGTACAAAAACACAATTTTTTTATGAAAGCTCATAAAAACTTTTTCTAACATCGTTTTTAATATTGCTAATAACTTTTTAAATAGCTGCAAGCTGAAGCTGTTCAACCTTATCTACGATTTTACATATAATTTTAGCGCTTACTTGATTTTAGCATAATTTTTCATCAATAAAATTAATTGATACATAAACATTTTGTTAAACTTTATTTATACTCATTAAAAATTGCAGACTTTCCTCTCTTTTTTTTCAGCGCAATTTTTGTTTTATCAATAACTGAATATTTTCGAAAATAACAGCTGATTAATTTCAACACATTCCCACGGGACACCCTGTATATGATGATAGATATATTGCATAATTTCTTAATTATGAAGTACACGCGTAAATATTTGCACGTCCTATATAAGTTAAAGAATCACCATCAGCTGAATATTGAACAATCGACGTTGTAACGTATGCTGCAAGAATCGAGCTAAAATAGCTCTAATTTTAAAATTGCAAGCGAGCGTTACGTCGTCCCTCTTGTCATTGAGCACAATTCCTCTCGGTGCCCTTACAGATTTGTTCTTTTACTTATTCATTATTAAAGTTCTGATCTATTATTCATCTAAAGTTCTATTATTTATCTAAGTTCTAAATTAATTACACACTATTACGTACAAATACATCAGTATGATTAAAATAACACTGTAAGAGACATCATCACGGCATTATTAAATTCTTATGCATAATGAAACTCAATTATGCTGAGTTATGAATAATGAAATCTACATGAACTGATCTGTTATTCTAAACTATTTCGATTTTACGAAATTAGCATTATCATTGTTCTCCTAGAAGTATCGGAGGTTCGTAGTTTTGTACACAAGATTTTTCAAGCGAACGAATACACGAATTTAAGGTATGCATCATTGAGACGGGTTGTTACGATGCTGTATCAATTGGGCATAAAAGCAGAGCTCACCAGTTGGACAGGCCTAATACGTGGACTCACTGAACGACGGCGGCGGAAACGTGTCATACTCGGCCTCGCCGGCGTTATTTTTGAGAGGCCCACGAAACCATCACGTAGCATCGTTTTCTCTCGCCCGAAACACTGTACACATCTGATACGCGTAGCGATTAAGACGATTCAACGGTTCTTTCTGTATATCTTAATTTAAAGTGAGACGTGCGCGTGGAGATACCAAAAGAAAAGAAAAAAAAAGAAAACGTAGGAAAAGTAGGATAAACGGTATTTTGTCGGAAATCGAATCCTTGCTCCATCTTCGTTTGTATACTTATGCGTTATTCAGACGATACGTCTCGGGAAATATTTCCTGAAAAACGTCTCGCTTCTTCTATGCGCGGAAGACTGATACGTCAAGGAAAGCTCACAGGTGGGAATTCAGGAACATATGCCCGACGTTTTAATCCTTGAGGGATACAGTATACGTGAGATTCACGCAGCCGCAATGAAATCTTGGCGGCGCGGCGTGTCGGAAACTAAACGAATAAAAGGTACGTAAGATACGAGACACGACTAGGAGACGTGGAGAAACGTGGGCCCGAAGCTCTCTGAGATTCTTCTTAGAGACGCGAAATCACGTCTAATGGAAATCTTACAAATTTGACACTTGAGAACCACTTTACCGTTGAAAATCACGTATATACGTCGCATCGTCGATATTATGTCTTCGAGAGCGCGGCCTGTATGCGACGCAATCTGTATCGATATAGCGATTTATTGTAGTAAAATACACGATATGCGATAAAAAAAGAAAAAAAGAATCCTGCTGCTAGACTTCCATTCTCCGAAACGTGATGGCGAGATCTGCTGCTGCCAGCATCAACGAAAACGTTTATCGGATAAATCGCATGTACCACGTTTTCAATCACAAATCTGTTACGTCTAAGACTTAATCGACGGCGGCACGATTATCTAACACTAGTTCGGAACGTGAAAGTTAGAAAGGATATTATCTCATTTTTAGAATTTTAATATAGCTATCTTTGTTTATAGAAGATATTTATAGGGTGCATTCGGGGAGATACTATTAGCGCTATTTGTGTCATTCTATCATCATTGTTTATTAGACGTAAAACAAGGATAGATGACACAAATAGCACTGATAGCGCGCTCTTCGAATGCAGCCATAGAAGTATAAATTGTTGATTCGGGCGAAAGCCTTGTAATGATCGTTATTCGTGAAACTTCTAATCAGATTTTATTGCCGTTATTAAGTATACTTTGTTCAATAAACTCATTACTTTTCTTTGGTTCTGTCTAAATCTCTCACCCCGAAAGCGGTTAATAGTTTTACGAGGCAATTGATCATACTCTAATGGCTGGTATAGTTCCCACGGTAGAAACAATAGCGTAATATTTCACGAGCTCGCATTCAACAATTCGTTCTGAATTTATCTGCATTTAATAATAATAAGCGCGCAAATAAATATAGCGCGCATACTGCAATAATTTTAACGGGCCACGCTTTCTGGTACGTAAAACACATTACACAGATTCGTATGCATGAAAGTCCGTATGAACCATGTGCGTAGAATTCGTGAAATTCCTATCTACATCCTGCAAATCTAAAATTTTAATGAAGTTACCCAGGACATAAAAGTGAAAAAAATTCCTTTTCGAATAATGTCTTCGTATGAATGTCATAAAACTCAAATCCAACCCATATCATATTGCGTGCCAGCATTACTTTATTCGTTATTACATGAGCATACATTGTCAAAGGATTTACCCTGATGCGCCACGAAGGCAGACGTATCGTTAAATGTTTGTTCTGTCTCGTGACAGAGAATCTCCTAGCGATATTTATAAAACTCTTGTTCTGACGTCGAAATACAAATAGCCTTCTCTCTCTCTCTCTCTCTCTTTCTCCTTCTCTCTCTCCCTTTCTCTGATCAGATCTATTATCCGTTATTAATAGAAATATGCAGAACGCAAGATGTCAATTCTACAGAATGGAATTCTACAAAGCGATATTACCATGGATCTGTCACCATGTCAAACCGCTCGTTTCCTACGATTTTAACTTTTGATCGTCTACTCGTGATAAATTTACTGTTACGGCTTTATCACTCGCACTATTTGAAATTCAAGTAGTTCTACAAAGCTGTTACCGAAATTCAACAAATTTTACGATCCCTTTCCGACAGCTCTCTAATCGTCCCTCGCGATCACCTTGTTACTGTAAGTTAATAGCTCCTTTACGTGTGCTCGAGTCGTCTTTCTAGACCCAAGTATCTATTTGCACGCGTTACAAGGTATACAAAGCACGTACACAAATGTACCTATGTATATTTATATTATTTACTTTGTTTATTATTTTTGTTTACTATAACAATATACAGAATGGATTTATTAACACTTCGACTGCTATGTATATATGTACAATTGGATGTACACCTATGTGTGTTCAGAGCATCGCCATATCAATTTTAGTGTGTGTAAATTTAATACATTTTTTTACTAGTATCATCTTTATATGAATCAAGAATCAACTTTTTGCATTGATTTTATATACAGAGTGTTTACTGAAATTTTGTAAACAATTTCCCTTAGAATTCCTTGACTTTTTTCTAGATATTTTTTTATTCAAAATTCCAGGCAAAATTATAAAATTTTTTATTGCAATTGTGAAATAAATAGGAGTGCAAGCAACGCAAATAAACTATTGGGAATTAGCAGAAAATAGAGTTTCCACGAAACTATATTATTTTTTACAATCTATAAGATAGGGAAGGCTCACTACAAATAATTATTAACTCTACTCTATTCTACTAAGTAAAGTATTGTTTTCTACTGTTACCTTAATTTTTTTATAAAAACTTGCGAAACACAAGAATATATATGAATGTACGCGACTATACCTATACTGCTAATTGATTGTCAACATTTTGTTAAGAAAAATGATTATAAAGAAATAATGTTTTCAGAATAAGAATTTAAGTTAAAAACAAAATTATAAAAATTGCCCTGAGACCCAATAAAATTCCATGAAAATCCCTGATTTTCAAGAATAAAAAGAAATCTCCTACAAATTCCAGGTTTTCCATGTAGTAAATATTCTGTATATAGTATATCGTGAATTCTAGAGAGATTTTCAATTTTACCAAAGATTTTTATCGAAAAATATATTTTATTGAAAAATGTATTCTAAAGTGAAAAATTTACTTTAGAATTACATCACATAAAAAATAATAGTGTAGTACCAGGGAACCCATTACAAAAATCCCTGCGGCAGTCAAAGGATTAATAAAAAAAAAATCTATAACTTTCATGATCCTCTTCAAAAATACGAACTTTATTCTTTCATAAAAGATCGAATCAATAATAGGAAATAATATTTGATTATTTGTATTTTTAGAATATATCTCAGTATTATAGGTAATCTTTTTTATTACATTTGCTGCACGTGACTATTTCGAGTCTATATATATATATATATATGTATTCTATTGCAATATTTTATATATATATATACATATACATTAATTTGTCAGTACGTTATTTCTGATCGTAGGAATAGACTTTTCAATTATGATCAGTTATCAATATTTCACCGTTCCAGATGGATAAATACAATTCTGTCGACATACATATTCAATATTAATCCTAGAATATCTGATGACGAGTAAAATATATCTGTCATAGCGTAATTCAATTGAACTATTATCTATAACATATTGGCACAATTATTTTTACACTCGTACTATAAATTCCCAGAAAAAAAATTTTCGTATTAAATCAATAATAAACTAAAATATATTTAACTAATTAAAACATAACGTTTTTCAATAATACAATATTTTAACAAACTTCAACGGCGTAAAATAGAAAATTTCAAAGAGGAAAGTGCGGTTTTTTGGCGCTACGAAGAAAAAATCAGAATCTCTTAGAAATAAATTATTCATCACAGAGTTTTAGTTAATAAAACAGCAACTTTTTATCTCAACTTTTTTTATCTCTGTTGAAAACTAGAGAGAACGAGAGAGAGAGATGAGGATAACGCCCTCACCCACATCCTTGTCGCGATGCTCGCATTTTCGGTAAAGCTACAAGCGGTCCCGAGACTAATGGCCGATAACGCGCACGCATGTATTTATTTATATTCACGCGTGAATCGAAATTCCTATCTACGGGTATTTCGATGTCGAATACCGGCTGATGAAGTTATCGGAATAGCGTGGCGCGATACGCCGTAATGAGAACAATGCGGCGCTCCTCGAATATTTACCAACCTCACGGAATTCTGCAATAGCGCACGGCCGTCACGCTGAAGCGACTACTACGCGAATTCCACGGATTAGCGCGCCGATTCCTCGATTAATTTAATTAAAAATGAATACCCGATGGAAATAATCTCCCCCCCCTCCTCCTCCGCTCGCACCCGGATCCGTGTCCACATCCCCGCTCGCGACTCGCGACCGCGCACGCTCGCGAAATCTCGTTCGCTCTCGTAAAAGTCGTAGCTCGTACGTGCTCGCAATTATATCGGGATTAAACCAATTATTATCACAAGCGCGACGTTACATACCGTTATCGACTGGCGTTTTCGAGTCGCGATATTCACATTGTTAATACTAAAATAAGACCATAAAATTACTACAGCAATCTCGCGAGCGTACATAATCGTATTGTAACGTGGATCGTTGACTTGTTCATATTTTTACACAAAACGGGCAAAAGTACCGTTTTCATTACGAACAAGTTACGATATTATTTGATAAAATATTAATTAAAACGACAGTAATAATTATTATTTAAACAACAGCAACAAAATATCGTCCCATTATTGTTATTATTATTTACAGAATTTGAAATTTTACTCAAACACAAAAAAGACTCTTTATTCCATTTCTTTAATTTTCTGATTGCATCCAAACACGCTCGTTTTATTTAAGTGAACTCTCATTCTACCGTAATTGGCATAATCTGAAGTAGAACAGAAAATAACGCTAAATTCGCTTCTAAGCTTGGCTGAGCTTGATGGAAACGATCATAAAGCGAATGACCGTTCGCGGTTGTTGACTCTAATACAGACATCCTCGCCGACAGAGCAATCGATCTTGTCGTATTCCGTCGACAGCAAGACATTATCTTGTAGAAGCTGTAAAACCGATCGATTAAAGCGCTCTAATGACTCTCCATCAACTCGAATCGATCTCGTGCGAGGTATATCTGTCATTAGACATTAACGAGTTGTAAACTGTACAAACGTATAAGTTCACACGCCAAATGACATCAAACTGCAGAGCGCGAACGTAAAGATACTTTCGTTACAAGAAGCCTTGATATTGATTGCTTTCAACAGAGAAAACAATTCTGCGACTATTATAAAATCATTTAAGAATGTTTAGTATACCTATTTTCAAAATATTATTATAGAAATTTAACAAAATTTTTACAGATCGTTTTATTGTTATGTCTCTTAGTATCCATCTATTTGAGCACAATTTTCTTATTGATTTAAAAGTTATTTAATTTTTTGTTTGCTTTGATTCTTATGTAAAATCGAGTTTGATAATACGTATATTTGCAAATTTGATGAGAAAGTATCTAATATTAAGAATTACATCAAATTTTATACACATAAAACTTGTTTTTATACATATAATATTTTGCAAAAGTTCATTTGGATTCACTTATTTGTTTAAAGCTTATTGACTTAAGACTGCAGCAAAATAAAGTCATTTTGCTGCATAAAACATTACAAGCCAAATTATTTATTTCGTTTTTTGCAGTTAATTTCAAGATGTTTTCACGGGCTAATATTATATCAAAATTTCTTAAATGATATTGACTGATATCTATTTTTATTTTTTTTTATTAGTTATTTTCGGTTGGATTATTTGACAAATATACTTTTAGCTGATATGGTATACAGACAAAACATACTTAATATGATTGATCTAGCCCTCTTCACTGAATCTAAATTTTTCTAACTATAAATCGTATGAAAGAGTTACAATATTTCTTTGCTGTACGCAGCCACTCTGGATATTCAAAATAAATGTTCCCGACAAATCTTCGCCACGTGACAATTTTGCTGTGGCTTTGATTACGAGATTGGTGATTACGAAAATCGCGATGAAAATATCCAGCCGCGTGGACACACAAGGTGGTACAACGAACGCAATAATTATCGACTATTCAGTGCTCGCTCTCTCGCGTAATGCTTCCACCTACAAATCTTCGAAAGGATCGGTCTCCTTCGTACAACGGGCCTTTAATGAGTTCCCTTTGCAACGGGCGGTAGGGCGCACTGTTTGGGTCGTTCTGTTAGAGATGGTTGGAAAAGAGAGCAAAGAAAAAGAGAGAGAAAGAGAGAGAAAAAAAGGAAAAATCTGCGCAAAGTAACGTTTGATCGGTGGAGCGTGAAGATGGCTTCCGTGGATTTCGTGGAATCGCACGCAGTCACCCGTGTATTATGTATCCGTCGTTATCTGGCTCGATAACGTAGGAGAGCGCAACAGGGGCAAGGAGGGTCGTAATAAGAAAGGGTCATGGCACACGGGGGTTCATTTCGCCCTCGGCGAACGTAGCGTAGTCTCTTCTTCCCCTAAAGATCTTCTCTATCTTTCCCTCTACTTCCGTCGACCTCGCAAATCGGCGAAATAGCGGTCTTATAAAAACATCAATAGAAAACGGAAAGCCCCACGGAATTAAATCGAGAAGAACGTTCTCCAGACTACGTGTCTTTTGTTTCTTTACTTGCACCGATATCGTTGTTCCATCGCGTTTGTGATTCCTTTTTGAAACACTTGTTCTTTTAATCGCTCTCGATAGCCGCGTTTGGCACGGAAAACGACTTGGCATTCGGAAATTATATTGGTAAACGTTCGGAAATTATATTGGTAAATTATATTGGTAAACCTCTGTTATCAATTTTGTATTATTATATATTATTATTATTTATATATATTATTATTTTGTATTATTATATATTATAACGCGATAATATTTCTTAATCAGCAACTAAATACGAAGAAAAGATAAAGACAAAAAACTTATTTCCCAGTCATCGTTGTACGATTGATGTTATTTTACAAGCGGCTATGAACACGAAATTTCATTAAATCATATTGTAATTTAAAAAAATAATAAGTAATTTTGACACATATACACATACACACATACACACACATCTTTCAAAATTTACAGCTAAAAAGCAATTCCAACTAAAAATTATTTTAGTTAATATTTAATTATTATTTTGAACATTATATTGAAAAATAATCGAGTTATACGCCTAATCCAGCTACTGCCAATATTTTTTCCCTCCCTAATAGGATTCCAAGTGCGTTTGATTTGAATATCGGAATTTATTCGTCCACACAAAAACTATTTGTATTTGATCTGTATTTGACCTAAAAACTGATTGGATTCGGCATTATATATATTTCACGAACTCAGTAATTCTCTCAAACCCGGGAAACTGAATCGCGCCGTTTTTTGTAAATCATAAAATTATTAAAATTAAAAAGAAAAAGAGGAAGAAACTAAAAAGGATTGAGAAAAACGAGAGAAAGGAGGCGTTTGCCACGGGGGAAGAAATATCAGGCTCGTTCCTAATGAAAGCGCATCACGTTAACTGCGCCATAGCTATTTTAATAACATTACTTTTAACAATAGGTGGTTAAAAGTAACGTTATTAAAATTCCATTTAGTAACACAAATCGACACAAACGTTCTGTTTTTCTTTACATTCCATAAGTAACAAAGACAGAACGATAATTGTAAATATTTAAAATATTTAAAAATAATTAAATATAAACAAGGTCAATAATCATCAAGCCTTTTACAGTTGAAGCAAACTATACACACAATTAAACCATACAAGAAATGATTTATATATTAATTTCGAAATACATATAATACGTTTCGGAACCACTGGTTCTCTTCAGTTAATTAAGATATGTTATTAATATAAT
This sequence comes from Mycetomoellerius zeteki, assembly GCF_001594055.1. NCBI lineage: Eukaryota > Metazoa > Arthropoda > Insecta > Hymenoptera > Formicidae > Mycetomoellerius > Mycetomoellerius zeteki. Next base: position 1,451,758 of record NW_017257184.1, read on the forward strand.
AATGACGATTTACATGAGTCGATGAGCTGTTAACAATGAACGTAAAGCACAGTTGAATATCGCAATGTAATTTTCTTCCTTATTGGTCGCTGTCATGTGTACGAAAAGTCATATCGATAAAAAGTGTGGTCAAAAAAGTATGCCAATAGAATTTTTTTCTTTTTGATCTGAGTACACGAAGTAACATGATGTCCATGTGTCTCTTTTTGTCTCTTTGTTCAATGCAGTTGTGTCACTAATCCTTCGTTGCTATGCAAGATTCAATGACATGATATTAATGGAGCTTTTTAAGAATTGATGAGAGAACAAGAATACCATGTCAATCGCGTTCATTCTTTCACGGCTCGAATTAGAATATGATTTTAAAAATAAAAATGTGTCACTGAATGGAAAACATCTAGTATAAGATAATCTTCAAAGTTGGAAAGTATCGCGTTACTTATAACGCTGTTACTATTTTCATTACTTCTTTCGATAATGATCATTACTTTTTTCTATCTGTGATACAGTAACAGTTACGAATTCAGCCGTTACATTTATCTTTACTTTAACCTTTATTATCTTTAGAACTATTCAATAGATTGCATTATTTTTATATACATATATTTGGTTAAAAATATTTTATAATAGAAATTTCAATATCGAAAGATTTTTTGTATTTCATATCTTAGGCTGCTTTTTGATAGTCTCTGCCAATACTGAAAAAATGTATAATATACATACATATAACGTCGAACTATAAATTTTTAATAGTGGCAATGAATCGGAATACATTCTTAATAACAACATCAATGTTTAAAAACAATATTTAACAAAAATTTGTAATAAAATCTGCGTTTATAATTTACAATCTAATCTCCTAAAGATATATAAGCATGTATTTAAAAACAAAAATATTAAAATAAAGAATTATCGAAGGTTTATTAGAAATAAAGAAAACTTTGCTATAAGAATAGCTTAGAATTTTTAATTTTAACATTGATTTTGGCATTTTTAATTTTAATATTGATTATATTAAATAATATAATTTTTAAATCTAATACCTTACATTAACATTACAAAAAACTAATGAAAAAAGTAACGAATCGTTATTTTCTAAGTAATAATAACGCGTTAATTTTTAAAAATTAGTAACAAGTAACGGGATAATGAGTTACTTTTAACAAACTGTAACGTTAACGATAACGCGTTACTTTCATGAAATAACGTTCCTAACCCTGCCTGAATTATATGCTAAGAATGTATTGTGCTCGAGATTGCTCGTCGCATTAACGCACAGACGGTGCATGAAGAAAGGAAGAGATCGATAGCCTTCTGAAGGTGTTTTACGAAACGGCACTAGTCCGGGATGCAAATTACTCGAAGGGAAACTTCATTAGGAACTTTGCAACGATGCCAAGCAATGTGCTAAGGTTTCAATCGTGTTGTATCCATGGCGCGGGTAAAATTTTAACGCGTTCTCTCGACGGCGATCCGTTCATCGCGCAATTACCCGGGCGGCGCAGCGTTTAATTCGATATCTCGGCAGGCATCTCCAGCACCTCTCGGCGTGAACGCACGATGAATTATTGATACCGATTGCGTAATAAATTCGCGATCGATGCAGCGAGCTTGTATTGCGGGTGATTATATGCACGATTTAATGACAAATGCATACGCGATTCGTAAGCGCATCCGCAATAATGCAGCGAGCGAGCTGCGTGAACGTTGGAAAACAGCTCCGACGACATGCTGGTATTATGCATATACGCGCTTATTAATCATTGGTCATTATAGACCAAGCATTTCGCCGGATTATCGGGAAGATGGATATTGTAACGCGATCGTTCCTAACGTTTCTGTATAAGCTCGAAGAGGAAATATTGATAAAGTAATAAAATAAGGTAACCACACCTTAAGAAAGTAAAAAGGGACATTTAAAAAAATATTAATTGTGGTAATTAAATTTTAATAGATAAACATTTTTTTTAAATTGTTAACGAAACACATAAACAATATTATATTATTATATTTGTAAATAATTAATAATATTTAATGTATCACATGGAATCACAACAAAAATTACGTCAAGTTACGAGATCACATTTTTTCACATTTACTATTTTTACACTTAAAAGAGGGACAATTTGATAAAATCATATATATTTATATTTATATAATTATGTCTTTTAGAACAAAATTTGGGATGCGTTGTAAAGTGAGACGAAGAGTTCAAATTTGAGATTGTCCCTCCTAATTTGAAACGTTGATCATTAAGGTCTAAAGGTTCATCCTTACAGAACCGATCGTTCGTGCCGATTATATTGGCTTCTTTTATTTTTGTTTCTAAAAGAAGAAAAAGAAACCAGTATGCCGATTAGCACGATCAACTTCACTGCGATCTTTATACGCAATTTGCTTCGTCAAAATTTTCTCTTTAAGTTTGTGCAGAAATATCGAGCCTTTAAACACCTTGGCGGAAATAAAAGTTGGAACGTAAGTCGAATGTAAGAACAGAAACGTAAACGAAGCTTTTAGAAGGCGAAAATTGAAACAACAAAACGTAAAAAGAAGAGTAAATGCTCTTTTTCGTTGTCCCAATTTTCACCTCCTAGAAACTTCGTTTACACTACTTCTGTCATTCTCTCTTTACATCCGACTTACACTCCAATTTTTATTTTCACCAGGACAACCGCGCAATCACAAATAAAAACGGCAAATAACAGTGAGAACAATTCAAGAGGAAATTCTTGTCGCGATCACCGATTGAATTTCGGAATTCGAGCGATGGGCGACTCTAATCGACGCTGATCTATTTCGAGTTTTCAGCCAGACACACCGCGGACGGTGGACGGCCGAGTGGATTCGAGCCCGATTCGAGATGCGGACGAGAGTGATGCAGGTGCGAACGAGAGACCAGGATTGCGGCCTGCCGGGCGGAAGACTGATTGGCCGACCCAGATGCATACCGTTATCATAAATCTGCTCGAAATCCTCCGTAACCGCGCGGATATACATTGCGCTGCTTCCTCGTCCGGGCCTGCTTCCTGCACACGCTGTCTGGAGTCTGTGCGTTCTTCGTACCGTATTTTCGCGTCAAGGAGAAATCGCGAGATAAATTAATCGTGGTTACGTTTACATCGAGCCATTGGTTGCGTTCAGCAGAGAAAAGAGCTTTGCAACGTTGTAAAATTCTTTAATATGGATTGATTTATACATTTAAATTCAGTGAGGAACTCTAAGGGCGAGATCAATTATAAACAAATAAAAAAATAACACTCGTTACACACACACACACACACACACACACACACACACACACACACACACACTGTATAGCAATAAAATACAATATTTAAACATTTAAACAACCAAATAACCGAGTAAAAAATGTTAAAAAATAATTATAACATTTATTTCGTATTTCTATACGGATAAAAATATGAAATAAATGTTGTAATTATTTTCTAACACCTTTTCTTGCTCGGTTATTTGATTGTTTAAATGTTGTATTTTAAGACCAATTATATTAAGGAATTTTACAACAATTGCAAAGCTGCTTTTTCTGCTGAACGCAGTCAGGCGCCGGCATGGCTCGCATTTTAAATGTCACCGGCAGAGTAAATAAATTGGCTCACTGAGAGAAATGTTCGGTATGAATAATCATTTATTTTGTTGATATGTGACTTACGAAAATTTTCTTACCTTTTAATTTAAAAATTGTATCATTCTAATCAAAATATGATGTATGTTAGAATAAATGGGTTATTCATACCGAACATTTCTCAGTATTGTCGTCCTATACATTCCGACGAGAAAAAAAGGGAAAAAACTTGATATATTGTCGAGCGTGTCGCATAATGAATTTGACTCAGCGTTTGAAACCGACGAGTTGGAGACCACATCGTGCAATTTACAAAATTACTCCGCTACGGATCAACGATAAGAGTTTAAGACTGACGTTGGTGGCGATAAAACTAAATATCGCATATTTAAAAAGCACTGAGAAAAAATAAAATTTAGTTGAAATATTAATGAGAGGTAGGGGGGAGCCCTACGAAGCGTGTTTGCAAGTCGAATATACAATTTGTATGTATTCGGGCGTGATTAAATATACGCGCGAATATATACGCGAATATACGGAATATTCGTTCTCGAATGAACAAATCTTAATGTAGAATCGTACAGAATGAAAGCAGTGGATGAAAACACGGATAACACGCGATGTACGTCGAGAGATTCAGCGAAATACAGCGAGACCGCGGACTTATTTTCCACTGATCTTTTTTTCAGATTTGCCTGCTTGCGTAAATACCAGCGTAGATGCAAATAAACGATTTCTAAAATTCCATTTCATTTTCGATTACTTGGATATTAAATGGAGTCGCGTTCTCATGGCGTGACGGCTAATGAAACTTTGAAACGACTTGAACCAAGCATTTACCAGCGGCGTCTTGGTACACCTGACAGGTATCCGAGTACCTAAGAGGCATTCGTGTCTCTTGACACGTGACAGACACCGCGACGAGTTGTTGGAGGTCTTAAGTTTAGTCGAATTTAAAATTCTAGCGCAATGTGCAGACTATAATCTCGAACTTTATTCTTAAAAAAAACCACGTACGAAGATACGAAAGAAATATACGTAACGTACTTTCTAAAACTGTTAGGCCCGATTTCACTAATGTGAGATTTACTGTAATCTTGGTTTACTTTGCTGTCTATCTTTTTCTAGCTCTTAGAATTAGAAAAAGATAAAAAGTAAATTGAACCAAGATTAAAGTTAATCTCAGTTACATTGGTGGAATCGGGCTCTAAGAGTGAAATCTTACTCTTAAAGCTCGAAAAGTGAGCCACTCTTTTTCAAGACTGGCTCAATTTTTATTCTTTAGAGTGAAATTTCACTCTAAAGAATTTAGAGAGCATACTATAGTATTTTCCTCCTTTTCTTATGCGATATTTTTCAAGAATACGGTCCTGAAGTGGTACGTTTTCCCATTTTGATCAAATCACAATTCCAACGGAGACATCATACTTTTTGATGATAAACGTAGTCATTTCAAAACATTTGAAACTTATCTACATATAATGCTTTAGATCGAAATGTACAGTCAAATGTACGTTTACACTTTTTTTGGTGTAATTCAAACGACAAATTGAGTGTAAGAGTTTCTACAAATTTTTATATCACAAAACGGTTTTTTTTTATACACGTGTAATAGAGATAATGGAATAAATATACACGGAATTGAGTCCGCGCTACCATTGATAAATGGAATAGAATCGCGGGAATTTCGGAACATTCATCGACGTGTTTTTGTTCGTGAAACATTCACAATTTGCGAATTTAATCGTTACACACATTTTTCATAGCATAGAGTATGAGTAACGATTGTAAAATGAAAGAACCACTCTCTTCTTCCGGCAGCGCATTATGTTTCAACGGATATTATACCTGTGAAAAATTCATACACGACGAACGAGTGTAATCGATCGGTGAATATTCGTACATCAAAGTTCGTTGAACAGTGAGAATCAATAATTATCCGCCGCATGATCAGCAGCATTCCTAATAATCAGTCACGTTTGAGTACCGCATGAATACTATAAATATTCTGAATAAACGCCTCCAGAACTAGTGTTGGAATTTGGCTAATGATAATTTGGCCAATGTGCGAAATAAAGCCGAATTAAAGAAATTGACTGAACCCGGACTCATCATTTCTCACATAGGAAATGGAATAAAAGCTATCACTGTGTTGAACAGAATTGCGAGTGTATGTAGCATATTCGAAACATCTGTAAATTACTCTTGGAATTTTATTTAACATCTGTAAATTGCTCTTGGAACTTTGAAACGCATAATTCATTAGAAAAAAAGTCGAGACTTTTAGGTAATTTCGAAAACACACGGGCGAAGTGTTTGTGTGGCGTATTTCAGAAAAGCTCTTCCTGTTGCTAAGATATTGAAATATTTTAATTTCAAATTAAAAATTGGAAATCCCACATCAATAGTCAAAGATAATATTATAAACAACAAATCACTAATTAGTTTTATAAAGTAACTTGTTTTCATAAAAAGAGCAGAATCATCCGTGTCTTTCAACAAATTTTTTAGAATTTTGATACACTATACATCATAAATGTATGCATCTGTTGAACGAGATTGTCTAATTATCTGTAATATAATTTACTTATCAGAACTTGTTAAAATCACTCACATCCACAACGAGGCACAGATGATACTGTCAAACTGAAGTTGCATGTATTATTGTTTTCGAAAGTATACGTTCGATTTATCGTATACATGTAATTTGATACAAGTAGGCAGCAAAAACGAGGCGTAAAAAGAACGAGACGTTTTTCAGCGTGACTTTTGCGTACCAATGGTATTTTCTATTGCGTCGTCTTTACTGTTCGTTATTGTTAAGATTATTAACTTTACGGTGTAACGATACCAAATTAAGACCGGCGTACGATAAACGGGATACGACGTTGTCCACATCGCAGCGCGTTTATCTGCACTCACTCATAGGATATTTATAGGATCTACTGACATTAAAGATAAGACGATAATGTACGGTACATTATACGGTGGATTTCGAATTAATTCTTAAAGAATTAAACGATAAACTCTTGCAACTTAATGAATTTCTCAGTATATGTCTGCAATCATGTATTATAGAAAAGAAAATGATTCGATTCAATAAAAACTTACGAAAATACGTGTGTAAATTATTTATCTCTGACGATTCTTACTTGACCTATGTAGATTCCTCTTTTTTTAGTTTATGAAAAAGGGACGGTTAAACTATTCGACATGATTTGCACGACAAACAAAAATGGATATGAAGTGCATACAAAAGAACATGAAAATACAGATGTTGCTTTACAACGCTACGATAAAAAGTATAATTGCACTTTATTATAAATTGTTTCAAGGTCCCCTTTATCATTGCTGCATTGTTTTGTTTCCTAATTCTAAAACGAACGCATTTATGAATAATTATTTGTCAGACTAGCGTATCGTCATAAAAATTTGGAAAGTTTATATATGAAAATCTAATTGTTTATATTAACTTTAATCATCCTGAGCTTTCATATTAGCAATCCCTCCTTCACAAAATTGTCCTAAACTTAAGCAATATAGTAATAACATGCTCATATGGATATATTCTTATTTATACATATATGTATATATATATATCTCTCTTCTATATATATATATTTAATATAGAGAACCTTACTTTATATATATATGTAACAGGCTCTTAATTCGAAGCTGCAAAGGGACTTGATATATATAACATTTAATTCATTTTTATAATACAAATATGTGTTACTTTCCTATAACACATGTATTATTCAAACTTTTATAAAACCGCAATTTCTTACTATCTAGTAAGCAAAACCAATAGTAGCATTTACATAGCATTTTACAGCTCAATGATAGTAAATATCAGATTTTCGAAGTCACTTTGCAGCTTAAATACAATACTTTATTTCCAAAGCACGATAGATCTAGTAAAATTTGGATAACAAAAAATATATAGTATTTTACAGTACCATTACATTACATTATTAATCTTAAATAAACTGTTATCTGCATACAGAATGTATGCACATAGGTTTGTCCATGGCAACGCTAAAACTAGATCACTCTTCCCGAAGTACAGATAAACATTTCTTGAGCAATTCTGCGTGAGACTGCGAACATAACGTATATATTCTTGATATGTTGCAAAGTTAGAATTATAATTTAAAAAAATAAGAACATTACACTCACTTTAGCATGTTTTATTTCCAGTTCTGTTAGCTCAATCAGGTTCTTCTTAAATGCAGCTACTCGCCTAGTTTTGAAATCCATTAATTCTAAAAAATCGTTAGAATTAGTAACAATGTCTTACTCTGACAATAATCAATATCATTTTGTGAATTATATGGAAACGTTATACAATTTAAAAAAATAGAAAATAAGTTATCTTCTCTTATTTCATTTGTCTACTACAAAATGATATTGAATGTACAATTTCCAAGTAAATGATGTATAATTGCACCTATTTTTACTTACCTTCTTTTCCTTTATCAGACATCTGTTCAAATTTCTCGCATGCTTCAGTTTGTGCTTGTTCCGCCTTTTGATTGATAAAAACAAATTTAAGATATTAAAATGTTAAATACACACATTTTTATTTAAAAACTTTCGATGCAATTATGCAACAAAATATTCATCAGCAGAACTTATATTATTTCTACCATAAAAGTGTTATCAGATTATAAATCATCTAAATTATCTAAATTATCAAGACAATATACTGCATGCAATCGTCATTCATGCACAATACTTCTGATAACTTCCGTGCTGCAGCAACTAACTTGTGCCAATTTCCTTATTTAATAAACGTAATATCTTCATAAATATATATTTTACATATTAATCACGTAAATGCATCTGCATATAATTAAAAAAGTAGATATCTTGCAATATTTTTATTTATATTTTTTCCAATAAAGGAATGATAAAATTATCTTACTGTATTTTAAAAACTCATAAATATTATAAAATTCATAATATACTAAATGTAAAATTCTAAAATAGTTTCTTTTATTTATATATATTTACTAAATCTTGATTTTAATTAATCGTTTTTATAATCTATCCGTTTAATGAAAAGGGGTTGGCAATAAGATCTAATGCTTTTTAAGCACTACAACGGAAAATATATGTAGGACACAAACAACATGACACACCTCAGCAACCTCCAGTGCCTTGAAAAGCAAGAAAAATTGAAGTTCTGATTAGATGCTACTCATGACTGTAAACCATTTCTAGTATCTAATAACTGCAGTTTCAATTTAGCTGCCATTAATTTAAATAAATATTCATTTATATTTATTTTCTGCGTCCTATATTTTTGTATGGTATTTCGTTATAATGAATTAGCTGAGGATATTACATAAATATAAATTTACGAATTACAGAGAAATGTGCACTTACTGCATGAACATCTTTGTTTTTGGCACGAGCTTTTTCAAGAGCACGATTCGCAGATTCGTACTCGTGTAAAGCTTTCAATCTTCTGAAAAGAAGTCTCTTGGCCGCGGCTGTATCTCTCATATAATAACGAAGAGTATCTGATAATTTTAAATCTTCATCCGATGCTACCCGTCCTTCAACTTTCTGTGCAAAAACAAAAGTATTTTTATAATAGATTTAATTTAATTAAAATAGAAATTCTAAAAAAGTATTTAGAAATGTGTTCTCACTCGTAACTTCTCGAAAGTTTCGGCAATTTTAGTTAAAAATCTTTCGAGTTTTCCAGTATCTGTTGTAGCTAATTGTAAAAGATTAGTGGAAATCTTTATATATGAATCCGCTACATCTTTGTGTTTAGATGTTTGACGATCAGCTAATCTCGTTGCTTCTTTTAAATTATGATGGTAAGTTTGAAGGAATGTCATTTCTTGATCGAAGAAGTCGTTCACATCTTTTACAGTAGCTGATAAGTAATATTCGTCGGTAGTTTTGGAGAACGACTTCACCAAACCACCGAACATTTCCATCTTATTCTTTCCTGCAAAAATAAACGAAATATGGTCTATAAGCACCTTAATTTCTATATATTGTAATATTAATTGCAAAATGCAAATACATTACCTCGTACACAAAGATCTTGATCGTATTCTAAAAAGACCCTTAAATTATGATCATTCCGAAAAACTGGATGATGTGCCAACCTAGTCAAGAACATTTCGTGCATAGCAACAGTTTTTTTGAATGTGGCTAAGTATTCCCTGCAAAATCACAAAAGTAACTTAATAAAATTAGATCCTATCCAATCTAACATATAAGGCCTGTTTTTTTGGCTGAACTTTTGCATCAGTTCCGCTTTCTTCCGCTTCTTTCCTCCCGGAGAGAAAAGGAAGAAAGATGAACTGGTGCAAAAGTGCAACTAAAAAGAACAGGTCTATAATTCACATACAGAAACACTCACGCTTCTAGTTCTTGTTTCATTTTATTAAATTCTTCGCGTGTCATGTTTCCTTCACCTTCGCCAAGTTTTTGTAATTTTTCACGAGATGCATCAAAGTCTGGCCTTGGTGGACATGGTGGAATCTATTATAATATAGTGTGTCGGCATTAAAATATCAGTTAACTTTTGGCATTTGAGTGTCAAAAAGCACAATCATTTCTTTCAATTTTATGTTGAAAAATGTTACTAAACATAATAACGATTTTTCTATTTTGTGTCGAACAATTACTGACAAGTGCCTTCTTCTTATATGATCATGTTTTATATTATTACTTAGCTTTCTAGATAACTTAATTCAATAATGGCTAACTAAATCTTGACAATATTGTGATAAAAACAAAATGCTTCAATATAATGGATCTTATGGATCTATTGCTGGTATATGTATGGCACTTCTTAAGTAAATTCCTATGATTGTGTCTGACATTCAAATATCAAAATATCCATCAATGTCAGAATAACAGTATCAGAAGATTCTACACATACGATGTAACCAGCATACTCTTCATTTTCCTCGAATCGATCGTGGAGCCACACAAATTCTTCGTGCTGCCTCACAACCAGATTGTCCGGTTTTTGGAATTCAGGTAGGGTTGTTTTCGTATGTACAGTAAACTTGACTTTGTCCTTCTCGCTGAGAGCGTCTGAGATATCTACCTGCAGGGATTTATCTGAGAGGTCTATGGTATCAGCATGGATTGTCTGAAAGAGATCCATCAACATAAACGGTGCCGAGTTGTTACCAAGAATGCGACAACAAAGGAGGGGAAGCCAGGAAGGATCCACAGCACAATCGCGATAATACGCATGTTATCAAGCAGGAAATAAAAGAAGAAAAGGATATGTTAAAAAGAGAAACGCTATAAATACCTTCTTAGAAGGAACGCTATTTAAAATGTCGGTGGTGTCACATATTCCGTCCTGTAACATTTTTCACGTATTAGAGAGCGCAAGACACATTCAAAGGAAGAGCAGACTTTGTAAGTAATTCGTGCCGATCGTTCACACGTCAAACAAGCAGACGGCCGGTCACCGATTGATAATAGGTTCCACCTACCATCATGGCGTCGACTGGCGTCGTCCCCTTGACACACAGTGGTTAACAGCAACTCGATTAATAGGATCGTCTCGCTAAATAACGTATGTACAACTGTCGCGCAATGAGCGAACAGCGAAGAACGGAGTAAGCCGACCAGACTGTTTCAAATAATCTTCGACATGTTAGAATCAAATAGTGGACAATCTCTTATGATATTTAACTGTCGAAACGAACGCCTCTGGTAGATATAGGTGTGAGTTAAATCAATATGGCGTTTCTGCCGCTAAATTTAAATAATTTTGTCCGATGCTGACAAGTAGTTTTAACACTCTCCAACCCCTAAATGATCATGTATGTGCACATGTATACGAATTATAATTGCACGCTTATTTTGATTATTGTACATCAGTAAAAAAACAGATGGTAATGTAAAGAAATAAATAAATATCTGACTTTACCAATAATGATTTTAAAATATATCATCAAAATGATGTATTAGAATAAATAGGCAGGTTGTAATTTTCTATTAAATTATTTTAATTTTGGTGATACGAGTAAACATATACATGATATATGTAGTTAATTAATTATTTTGATATGTATTATACTAATTTAATACATCATTCTTTAAATACATGAAGCCTGTTCTTTTTGGCTGAACTTTTGCACCAGTTTAGCCAAAAAAAACAGGCCTATTGCTGAAATTAAGATAATTTAATAGAAAGTTACTAGTTAGTTCTCATATCAAGTGCATGTAAACCAGGGCTGCGTTCCGTTTCATGCATGATGCATCTTTTATCCTTGTTATTCACCGAATATTAAACAAGGATAAATGATGCATTATGCACATCATGCAAGAAACGGAACACACCCTAGGACAAAAGGTGTTATCATAGGAGCATGTTGGAGTATATTGGAGCAAGCGACGCGACAAAGCCAGAGATTGGCTGCGTTCAGCAGAACGTTTGTTTTGCAACTGTTGGAAGTTTCCTTCGCGTTAATTGGATCATACTTTTAGATCTAGAAGAATGATCCTATCTCAGCAGACAATCATAAAACGGTTGCAAAACTGTTGAGTCTGCTGAACGCAGCCATTTTCACACGGTCAGACTCTAGCCAATCAGCGAATATTACGATCACGTAACACTTTGCGCATCTCTGAGTCGGTCTCATCAACTCCGATTAACATAAGAAGTTTGTTCACGTCGCAAGATCCAACATGTTTCAATATACTCCTACCATACTTCTTAGGCCGGAATCAGACTACACATTGAAGATTGAAGTTGAAGATTGAAGATTGAAATTTGACCAATAAGGACAAAGAAATTTTAGCTTCTTTCGTATCGATTGGTCAAATTTGAATTTTTCAATCTTCAATCTCAATCTTCAATGCATAGTCTGATTCCGGCTTTAAGACTCCACCCTAAGGGTGGAGTCCCATGCGGTGTATTTATCGCGTATCGCATAACCGCGTAACCAATCAGAAGCGATCTGCTGTTATAGTTTCGCGTTTTACTGATTATTGATTGGTTATGCGCTTACGCGATACGCGGCAAACATGCCTGATGGGACTTCACCCTAATGCCTAATGCCTAATTCACAATGGACGCAGCAAGGATAAAATGATACACGGGGGTACCCAGGTGATGTTCCGAACGCAGCCTTACTCACTCCAACGCGCTTGATAGAGTGAGTAGGAGCTATGATAGAGCATGTTGGAGCATGTTGGAGCTTACGACGCGAACAAACCTTATGCCAAATTCACACTGGACGCAGCAAGCGTCAAGCAGCGAAGCAGCAACCAATCAGTGAGACGATATTTAGGCCCAGTTTACGCCACTGTAAGGTCCAGTTCCACAACTCACGGTTAACTCTTAATCGAGGTTTAACTTATTCACTGTCTCTTTCCAATTTTAGAATTGTATCCTATAGGTTAAACAAAGACACCTATCATATAGGTCGCGGACTAAGTGCACGGTGTAAACGTAGCCAATAGGCGATTTTTGGCGTGCTTCTGGTATAGCAACCAAAAGCAACCGCGACTAAAGTTATCTTCTCGTTTTCAGGGATCAGAAGACAAAGATAGCCCCAACCGCGGTTGTTTTTAGTTGCTATATCAGAAGCACGCCAAAAATCGCCTAATATCGCCTTGCTGGTTGGTTGCTGCCCCGTTGCTTGACGCTTGCTGCGTCCAGTGTGAATTATGCTTTAAGCATTATGGTAGGAGCACATTGGAACATGTTGGAGGTTGGAGCATGCGACGCGAACAAACTTTAAGTTAATCAGAATTGATGAAGTCGGCCCTCTGTTGCACTATATATAGGGTCTCTACTTCCAACAATTATAAAATAAACATTCTGCTGAACGCAACCATTGTATCAATTCAAAACAAACATGCATCATTTGCGACTTTTCGAACGCATCGAAAATTAAAAGATGAACGATAAATTATGCAATACTAAGTTTTGCAATAACGTAAGTAAGAGCGGTATGTCAACTGTTTTAAAGTTTTTTAATAAAAAAAAAAACAATATATGAATAGCTATATAGATGTATTCATGACGCGTTCAAACTGAGAGTGCCTAATTTCAGGCGTGAGGGCGCAACCAGCCGCGAGTACATTTTCGCATCGTGACGAACTTCGCGCGATGCGCGTTTGTTCAAGTAGGGCGATCTTTACCGGCCTTCTACTTCCTCTTCTCGTGACTTGATACAATGGCGTCCGGAGTAAGTAACTTTCACGCGGTTTTTCACCGGTTGGCATCCGCGCCGTGAAGCGCCAACGCTGGCGACGGAATGTCAGAAAACAAAGCCCACACAATGCGTTATCCGCCCCATTGTGAATTTCTTTCAGATCCTTTACACGTACCCGGAAAATTTCCGAGCCTACAAGGCCCTGATAGCGGCTCAATTCTCTGGCACCCAGATCAAAATTGCCGATGACTTCGTCTTTGGCGAGACTAACAAAAGCGAAGCGTTTCTGAAGAAGTTTCCGTTGGGAAAGGTAAGTCGACTCACTCGCGTTACTTTTGTAATTGACTTCCGTACGAATTTTTTTTTTTTTGTTTGCAGTGTAAAATTAACACGCTTTCCCTCATCGCATATGACAGAGACTGTAAAATACTTTGTTAATACCGGTACTTTTGATTTATAACAAACTATCGTGAAGTACTATTCAGACAACGTTTCTTTATTATATTCCAATTGTTTTTACATTTAAAACATTTTGATATACAAAAATGTAGCGATTCATATGGTATGGTTAGAATTGGCGCTCATATTCTTATTATAGGAATATTCAATGTATAATAGATCTGTGTAATATAAATAGAATAATATAAGATGATTAATTTTTTTATATCAGAAACAAGAAAAAGTGAGTGAGAAAAAAAGAAGATTGTAGGAAAGAAGGATGGGGGTGGGGGTAGGAGCCACTTTTCTCATTTTTAGCTGCTAAAGCTGCTATCTATATACATTGTAATATAATAGAACATGTTTTTCAACATATGAAAAATTTTTAAGGTCCCGGCATTTGAAACATGCGATGGAAAATATATTACGGAAAGCAATGCAATTGCTTATTATGGTAAGACTTTCTTTAAAAAAAATTATTTATGCATTTTCCCGTAATATCTGTTTATTTAAACATGTATATGTGCCATATTTATAGTGGCTAATGATCAATTGAGAGGAAAAACTGATATTGAACGTGCATTGGTTATCCAATGGCTAGGGTTCGCTGATTCTGAAATTCTTCCTGCCAGCTGTGCTTGGGTGTTTCCTTTACTTGGAATAATGCCATACCATAAACAGGTAAATTTTTTTCCATTGCATCACATATTCGATTTTGCATACACGATTACATGTATCCTCCTTCAAAGGCAAAATTGGCGCAACATAGCCATTCTTTGTAACTCAGAGAGGTAGATTAAACTTTGCATGTAATATTTACATACAAAGCATATGCGTTTAAGAGGCATGTGCTTTTGTAATACCGCATATACATACATTTATTACTTGATACGAGCGCACATGCACATGTAGCAAAATTATGACATAAAATGCTAATGTAACATTAGTTAGTTGAATTTATGTGATTTCTTTTAGACTGTGGAGCATGCTAAAGAAGATATATTTAAAGCACTCGCTGCTTTGAACTCTCATTTGCTTACACGAACTTACTTAGTGGGAGAACGATTGACTTTGGCAGATATCTGTGTAGCTATGACATTGCTACACTTGTATCAATATATTCTTGAGCCGGAACTACGTAAGCCTTACCAGAATGTAAATCGATGGTTCCAAACGGTCATTTATCAACCTGAATCCATTGCTGTAATTGGTGCCTTTAAATTGGCGGATAAGACTATTGAGTACGATCCTAAGAAATTTGCAGAAACTCAGGGAAAGGTTAATATATCAATGAAAATATATAATTGTTACAAAAGAAAGATTAATATATAGTAAATTTTTATCTTGTATAGAGTTCGAAAAAAGAAAAGAAAGAGAAAGAGTCTAAAAAGGAAGCTAAGGAGTCTAAGAAAGAATGTAAAGTTGTAACGGAAAAGATTGCAGCAGTAGAAGATGAAGCTGACGCAACGGAGGAGGCTTTAGCCGCCGAGCCGAAAAAAAAGAATCCCTTTGCTTCGATGCCTAAAAGCTCATTCGACCTTGATGATTTTAAACGATTTTACTCCAATGAAGATGAATCTAAATCAATTCCTTACTTCTGGCAAAAGTTTGATCCGGAAAATTATAGTATTTGGCTTAGCGAATATAAGTACAATAATGAATTAACGAAGGTATGCAGATGCTTGAGAAGTATTTGGAAAAGTATATTTAGTCATTACATGCGTGCTTTTGTATTTGTGTAGGTTTTCATGTCCTGCAATTTAATCAGTGGTATGTACCAACGATTAGATTCATTGAGAAAAGGTGCATTTGCTAGTTGCTGTATATTTGGGGAAGATAACAACAATACGATCAGTGGCATTTGGGTCTGGCGAGGACAAGATCTTGTTTTCACAGTAAGTTTTATTCGAGCACTTAAATGGAATATATATAGAATATTTGTGTTAAAATGTAAAAATATTTTCTTTTTCTCTAGCTGAGTCCAGATTGGCAAGTGGATTTCGAATCTTATAATTGGACAAAGCTTGATTCGTCTAAGGAAGAAACGAAGGCATTGGTCGAGCAATATTTCAGTTGGGTTGGCACGGACAAAGAGGGGCGCAAATTCAATCAAGGAAAAGTTTTTAAGTAAAACCTTGCATCAAATAAGGAGACAAAATAAAAACAGAAAAATCTATTCGAATGAAATAAATTTAAAGAAATGATAAAATATCATCAGAAAAGATTTACATATGCCCTTTAAAAACCCTGTATTTAAGATAATTACCTGAGGTCTCTTTTGCCTAAATACATGTTCCTTTCTCTCTATCTTAATATGAAATTTCTTATATATATAGGCATATATTGCTTTATATGTATTTTTAGTTTTCAAAATATATACAAGATTTTATTGTGTATATACGTGTGTATGTACATATATGTGCATGCACATACGATATATAATATATAAAAGTACATATTAAGATTTATATATCTGGAAAATTTTAAGGAACTATTTATTTTCGTCTGGATACGATATTTTTCATTATTTTTCGTTTACATCTCTGTCATTCTTGATCAGTTAGTACGAGCTGTTAATTCAAATTGAATGAATCTCGAATAAGAAAAGATATATGCATGCACAAGTAGAGAAAGACATCCATATTTTGCACTGTAGGTTAAGTTTATGAAAAATGTAATAATTTTGTTACAAAGAACCGTTTTATATATATTCATATATATTTGTTGCAGTGATTTAATTTGGAATTCATATGAGATACTATATCTTGATTTTGATATTTATATATTCATATTGAGAGTTAATTAAAAATTGTTACATATGCAACATATATGTACTTAACAGATACTTAACGCATTTTTAAAAAAATGTATGGATAATTTCTTTGATATTGATACAAACGTGTATTTTCACAGAAATAAATTGGATATTGTTGAAGTCCTAAAACTATGCTTTCTATTTTCCCAATAAGTAAAAATATTAGCATGCTGACAAATGAGGAACGTGAAATATGATTCTTCAATTGAACAAGAATTGCAAATCATTTTTTCAAGGCATTAGGATAATTTGCAAGACAATATTAAATATACAATATGTTTTGTAACAAAGATTCAGTGTTTATTGTATATTTACAAAGTATAATTTATTACGGAAACCAATTATTTTTAAAAACCTTTAGTATGCATCCATTCTTTAACACGATTAACATAGTCACCTTTAACTTTAATTAAACCTGCGAATTCATGTATCTGCGTAGCAATTTTGCGTCCCGTGCATTCTTCTACGTATTTCTTTATGTCATGTTCCAAAGCCCATATATTTCCTTGAATTTTAGTTATTTCTGTAACTTTTTTAATTCCTCTGGGACTTCTATACAAATACACGGGCTGCATGTAATTTTTCGTACGTTCTATGAAGTAGGGATTATCCTTGGGCGAAGCTGTTAAAGTAAAAAAAAATACATTACTTTGAGATAAAATTTCAGTTCATGTATTTTTGGTGCAAAAAATGAAACTTGCAAATGAAATATATTTTATAATTGTCGTACCAGATGCTGGTTTATAGCCAGATGGGAATTTATTTCCGATGGTTGGTGGTTTAGGTATAATTTTGTATGGAAGTAAACGCTCTACATATTTCCATTCGTTTTCATCTTTGGTAATCTCGTAATCTGTGTAATCTTCAGGTGTCATATATTTTGAAGATGATTTGTAACTACCCCATCTCTGTTGAATCTGAAAATGACGACAAATGATTTGTGGAAAACTTCACATTTTTTCATCATAATAATCAACTTTGTCATTATCAAGTTAAATGAATATCGCATTATTAGGTAAGAAATGTCGAAAAAATTGCATTTTCACTTTAGACTTATAAAAATTACAATTTTCATACACATTTGTAAAAGTAAATAACAATAACATGTATCATTTCATTTACGATTCATCGATACTATTAAACAATTCACATAATTGTAACATACAGGAAAATTTGGAAGAATTGAGTCGAAAACTACAAACAAAATTGACGACCAAAAGATTCTTGAACGAAATTGTTTCCAATAATCTCAAGATAATAAAGGAAGGACATAAAGAATTGTGTGAAATCGTCTGGAGAAACCTGACACGTACCTGAGAGACTGAGAGCGTCGTCGTGACGACGAGGTTACCGCGTGCGAAAATCCGAAGGGCCGCCATTTTGAAAACTATAGTAAATAAGGGTCGGCGGCCATTGAGATGAGCACCGTACGGACGAGACGGGCGCGGACGCGTCCTCCCTCTCGCGTTCTCTCTCCCTCTCCCTCTCTTTCTCGTCTTAACTCGTCATTATTCGTCAGCACTCGTCACCGCAGCCGAGTCGAGCCGAGTCTGGACTGTCTGGTCTGGACCGCGGCGAGTCTCGTATCGCGGGCAACCGCGTGCCAACTCGCGGCGCTATCGTGACATTCGTTTTTTTTCGTTCGGGTATCAGGCCCGTGCGGGCCACTACTACCGTCGACGAGTCGACGTCGACGGGTCGACGGCGACGAGGTAGGTGAGGTACGTGGGTCGTGCGCGCTCGGCAGCGCCAGCCAGCGCTCGCCACGCTACGAGCAGCGGAGCAGCTACGAGCTACGGTACAAGATCCGCGCTCTGTAAAGTACTGTAACCTGTAACGCGGGGTCAGTTAGCGCGCACGTACCGTAGCGTAGCGTTTCCCGAGTGGTGGAGTCGGAGGCGGGGCGACGCGAAAAGGTGACGCGACGCGGCGGGATAAAGTGAAGTGAAGCGATTAGCGAAGTGAAGTGAGGTGTGAACGTAACTAGTGGTCGTCGTTGTCGCTACTCTCCCGGTAGCCGGCGTCGCGACGTCCCCGACGGTGCTCCTTCCAACTCGCATCGTTTCGAGAGTCGGGCGCGACCGCTCGGTGTCTACCATCTCGGGGGGTATCGGACCGGGGGTAGCGAAACCAGGTGAAACCTAGTGAAAACTGACGAGACCGCGCAGGGGTGCGATCACGACCAAGCGGAGCAAGTAACGCCTTGTTATCGCGAACGGACTATGCTCCTGGGACAAATCGCACGCCACGGCCGTCAGGTGGCGGTAGCCGGGAAACAGTGGGACGGCGCATAGACACCCTGCAACGGGACTGTTCTTTCCACGGGGATTGTTGTTCGCGTTTACTCGCGATCATCACGGACCTACGGCAGGATTTTCAGTCCCCAAGGTGAGTACCGTCGTCGGGGTCGCGAGGGGGCCTGCGATCGATCGCCGCTTCGGTCCCGTCGCGGCGCGCTACCATCCCGAAAGTTCGAGACGAGCTCCGACCTTTTGTTTATTCGTGGCGATTTTTTCATCATCATTTCTCGCGACGATTTCACGGCCTTCCCGTAGAGTGCCGAGCCGATTTCTCGGCTCGATAGTTAGCGTGTGACGCGGGCTTTCTCGCGAGCGCGAAATTGTCGCGAACGGCTTAACGCGGGCCGAGATATCGCGCGAATCATTTCAGCCGTGCGAGAGCGGTAGTTAACGCAAAGTTTGTCACGTAATTTTTCTGGTCGCCAGGGCCGCATCTAGCAACCCCGCTATCCTCTCTCCTATTCCCTGTCCTCTCCGACACGACTCCGACTCGACGCTGCGCCGCGTCGTGCAGCCACTTTTCTAGCTCCCTGTGTGTTGCCCTTCCGTCGATGTCTCTCTAGCCTCTCGCGCTCTCCCTCGATTATGCCTCGCTAAATCGTGCGTGCGTTTCACACCGCGAAATGATATCGCGCGCCCGCGCGCACGCTACGGCTCCTTGCCGTTGCAAAACGTGGATTTTGACTCGCCATTTTACTTTTACGCTAGTCCATCTTTTCATGGATATTTACAAATATCAGATACTTAGATAGTTTATTTTCGTAATTATCGTTTTGTCTTTTACCAAGTGTTTTGCTTCATGCTTTTTTCTCTTTCTCTCTGTCTCAACGATTTTTCCATTGAGTCATTCGAGACTCGTTTTCTACATATATAGTAATTTTATAATGGTTGCAACTATTGTAATAATTTGCCAAGTAATTTGTCGACGATGAGTTTAGATAGTTGTTGAGAAAGTACAATGTAAATGACGTTACAGGAGCCCAATGTGGGTGGAAGTGAGATGGCATCCAGGGAAAAGAAACCCTTAGCGCCTTCCAAATCGAAACAGAAGGCGAGTAACGATTCCGTCTTGCCATCCAATGAGGTCAAGAATAAGAAAGGCAAGTCATTGCTGAATGTAAAACAGCAGCTTGCGGCACAAGAGATTTTTGATACAGTAGCGACAGGTAGTCAACTTCCTGTAAAAATAGAGGCGAGCTTACCGCGTAGGAATGCTCTTAAAAATCTGAAACGCAAACAGAACTTAAGAGCAACCAAGGCAAATCTTATCAAGTCCAAGGTTACCAAGAAAGTGACCAACAGGATAGCTCCTGACATTAAGAAAGGTGCCAAGGGTGCGAAAAAAGTTCGACAGCCAGAAGATTCGACCGCCAAGACAGCAGATATCGCTCAGAAATTTTCAGAAAATCAGACAAACAACGGGGACAACGAAGGCAAAGGAACTGAAACACCAAGTAAAAGTGCCAAGAGTAATCTCAGGACCAAAAAAACCAAATCTGACGTTCAAAATAAGGAAGAAGCTGGTGCTGCGTCAAGTGCTAAAGTCAGTCCGAAACTTGGCAAGAAAGGAAAGACAACGGAAAGTCCAGATTCTTTGTCTAAGAGTGCCAAAACAGTCAAGTTAACGAACTTGAAAAAGAATAGTTCCAGTCTTGTAAAAGTTACAGAGACTGATAACAAGAGTGGAAAAAACCGGAAGAGCACTGGTAAGGAATTAGATTGTGGTACTAGTGCAAGAAGCAATACTAGTGTTGAAAAATTTCCAAAGACGATTTTAGATAACAAGAATTCTATCGATCTTACCATAGACGAAGTCATTGCTTCAATGTTAAGCGACTCCGAAGTTGAAAGCCAACAAAGCGTTACAGAGAAGGCTGAAGGAAAGGCGAAGAGAAGTAAGAAAATGTTGGTAGATGAAAATATCGCCTGTGACATCGAGATAAAGAAAGAACCTGACACCGACGACACCAAAGGTACATCGGACGGAGAGTCTATAGAAACGGATCAAGGACTTCAGAATGCCATTCAGTTGAGAAAAAGATCGAAAGTCGGATATATCGAGCAACCGTCTCAAAGAAGTTTGCGAAATGGAAAACAGCGTCAATTGTCAGATTTGGGAAATTCTGCAGATAACGATCCCAAAAAACGGCACAGGCTAAATTCGGATGGAACTGTTATTTCAGATAATTCGATCGAACATATCTCGGATTGTAATACAAATATCGACTCTTGCTTTTCGGATCCTGGTTGTAATGAATCTCAAAATATAGCAGCATCGAGCAAAGAGGAGATTTGTTCCAAGGATGAAGCGTTTAATTTTGAAGAAGATATTGAGACTGGATCGGAAATAGAAAACAACAATAACAGCGATCGCGCAGACAGGACAAGCGAGACCGGACCTACACTACGTTCTAAAACTAAAGCTAAAACTACAGAATGCGAAGCAACGAGAGACGATGATATCAAAATCGAAGACGTGCGAATAGTGCCCAGATGTACAGAAACGCAAGAAGATTCAAAGAAACTCAATAATTTCGAGCAAGTGAAGAGGGACAATATTTTAGCCAAATTCACAGACAAATCTAAAGGTCGCAGAAGTAGTTTAAACATAGACATGAAGAAAACAGTCAATTCCTTTTACAGCACAGATAAATCAGACGGTAACTCAAAATCGCAAATAGATCAAATGATTGAAGACATTAAATTAAATATTGCAAAATCCATTGAAAATAAGATCTTTGGTCCGGAAAAAGGTCTTGGATTAAGTAAAAACTTTGACGTGCCTAAGATTGAAGAAATTGTCGCACCACTCAGTACAGAGTCTCAGAAAATGGGACTGGAAGACAATACTGACGAGGATAAGTCCACAGTTACGAAAAATGAAATCACGTCAGAAAATTCTGAAAATTCAGTACCAAAAGTGGCCGACACTGCCAAAGAGATTGAAGAGAAACTAGTCAAGTTTGATATTGGGGAAGCAGAGACACATTCGCAGAATGTTCAAGAGAACAAGTCCTCCGATAATGACGGAATTAATGACGTACATAGTAATTGCGAGTCTACATGTAATATAAATAATAGTAATGTTGCGGAACAATCTTATAAGAATGTAGATGAGCCAGAAAAAGAAAACGTTAGTTGCAGTACAACTAGTGGCGCCAATGTCAGTAGCACCGAGTCAAAGATATTAGACGAAAATAAAAAGATTACGAGGAAGTCTTCGAGAATCAATGATAAAAATTTTGCTGACAGTGTCAGCAATAATGAAACGAGAAAATCGAATAAGACGCCAAATAAAACAGTTTCAAGATCGGATAGCATGGAGGATATTATAGCGGATATACAAAAATCTACAAACGAAGAAACGATTTCAGAGGATCAAATTTTGGATGATGATATTGTAGCTTTACCAGTGTCTGCACCGATGTCTCCTGAGCAAACAGAAAAGAGACTTACAGAAGAACATATACAAACAAAAGAAACAGAAGAGTCAGAAATTGAAATCTCTCTGAACGTTACAGATAATTCAGAAGAAGCAGAAACATTGGAAAGTATATCTCGTGAGGTAGAAAGATTAGTAGCGGAAGACCACTCTGCCAAACCATTATCAAATATTACAAATGACACGATACGAAATAAAGAGATGATATCCGATACAGAGATATTGGATCAGGAGCAGGAAGTTCAAAGTAATCAAGAAGCACCTGAGAGTTCTACGCCATTAGAATCAGTTGTCAATGACACAAACGAAGTACCAAGCAAAAGTTTAGACGAGAAGTCTGACACAATTGAACTATTACGAGACAACGATGCGTCTTGTAAGATGGCGCAAAGTGCAAAACGTCCAAAAGTTAACAATAATTTATTACACGTACCAACTACTGTAAACTGTGATTCAAATAGTAGCTCTGTAAATTCTTCGTCTGTACAGTGCACCTCTGATCGACTGAATATTGAAACCAAGGAGGACCTCGACCATGATAGTAGTTGTAAAGAATTAAACAAATCTAGCGTTATATCAAACATGGACGAGAGTACATCGGAACAAAAACCAGAACATAATGAAGCTACTCTAATGGCAGATCAAAGCAATAAGTCCTCGGACAGTAAAAATCCTGATGAGCCGAAACTTCTTAACGAAGAAAACAAGAGAGTATTACGAACTCGTGACAAACAGAAGAAGATTGAATCTAAGCAAACCACATTTCGCAGTCGAGAACCCGCCGACAACGTAAAAATCAAAGAAGAATTGGAAGCGATTCAAAAAACGCAGATTTCTGGTGTACAAAACGACGCCAATGAGATGGCACAGGGCTCGGTGGATGATGCTGAAAGTTCTCAGAAGACAGAAGATGTAAATGATTCATTGAACAACGAATTAGATGTCGGCGAACTCGAGCCTCAAGCTCGCAGCCGTCGCGGTAGAGAGGTGAAAAAACGCAAAGAGGAATTGTCCAACAGTTCCAAGACCAAACGTGTCAAGCGAGATCGAAGATCCGATCAACAGAACAAAGAGGAAACCCTGCTGGACAACGAGGTTGCCAAAATCAATGAGAACAACAGATCATTCTTGAGTAAATACGGTAGCGCCAGCGACGAGCGCACAGATAGTTTTCATGGATTCTTCGAGCAAGGCGGACAAAATGAATTGATGGACAAAGTCGACAAAGATCCTAATTTGCGGAGCAAATCGGAAAATGATATCGAAACGATCGTTGGCGCAAAGATCGGCAAGAACGAGGAACGACAACTCTCACGGAACCTATCCGAGAATCATGTGTCGCAACAAACAGCTGACAATATAGATATACTGGAGAACGAACGCAAGACTCTCAAAACACCAGAACTCGCGCACAAGGATTCCGACGAAACCTCCACGTCCGGCGAATCATTCAACAGCGGTACGCCGAAGATTTTGGAAACGCCTGAAGATAAAGAGAGGAAAGAATCCATTTTGCGATTATTGGGACTCGAGTCTCTGGAAGAGGCCGCAAAGAGACAAAATCAGCAAAAGAAGAAGGAACAATTATCCACAGGTACTTTAAAGACGATCATCAGAGTATCGCAAAAGGAGAAAGACAAGGACAAGAGAGGATCGCGATCTC
This sequence comes from Mycetomoellerius zeteki, assembly GCF_001594055.1. Lineage (NCBI taxonomy): Eukaryota > Metazoa > Arthropoda > Insecta > Hymenoptera > Formicidae > Mycetomoellerius > Mycetomoellerius zeteki. The sequence goes on from NW_017257184.1 coordinate 1,476,159, forward strand.
CGTTGAAAATGGTTCTCAAGCAGCAGGGACGTGGGGACGGAGAGGGTGATTCACCCGAATTCTACACCATTCAAAAGGAGGTGAGATTTGAAATTTTTACTCGCTCGTATAGAAAAAAATGTAACTCATTCGCTTATCATACAATTGCTGCGTTCAGCAGAAAAAGCAGCTTTGCAACTGTTGTAAAATTTTTGAATATGATTGGTTTATACATTTAGATCCAGTGAGAAATTAAGGGTAAGACCAATCATATTAAAGAATTTTACAACAGTTGCAAAATTGCTTTTTCTGTTGAACGCAGCCATTGTTTCTTATTACATTTGTCTTCCTTTAATCCCTCCTTTTTTTCTTTTTTGTTTCTTCATTTGATTCTAAAATTGTGACATCGGGATCATATTTAATTGTCGATCTAGTGACAAATTATTTCTAGTATGCGAATTATGTGTCACTTTTTACGAGATTTATCCTTGATTTTTATACACGTGTCAGAACGCGTGGGCTTCATAACACGGTTTCTGAATTTCGAGATTTCTGTTTTAATCCTGCGTGTATGAAAAACAAAAATTTAAAAGAAAAGCTGAAAATTATATTCGGGAATTGAATAGTAAGCTAATGAGTTAGTTAATTTGATACGCGCTTATATATTTTTTATCAATCCAATTATATTTTATTTCTTTTTTTTCAGTTTGGAACCAGTGGTTTGGGAGATAGCAGCTCTGGTGCGAACCGAAAGTTCACTACTAACCACAGACATTCTTGCGGTAATCCTGGTTGCGGGAATAACTAAATTGATAATCTCACTTATTATTTCCTTGGTTACCTTTTTCCAAAAATCTCACATTTTCTTTTATTCTAGCTGATAATTTAGACTAGTGCAGTATAGTGAGTGATTGTTCACATTTCCATTTCGGATATTTTAGAGAATACTTGATTAATTAGAATTATTAACAAATTAAACATTTTTAAAGACCGTGCTATGTGAGAAACACAATAATAGAAATTAAAATGCCTTTAACGGTCGAAGCTAGATCTATAATGCTTTAAATAATTCAATGTGAATTATATATATACTATATATGTACTTGCATATATACCATATTTGTAGTCCTTCAAACTGCGCGCCGAATTGATTTTCCGGACTTATAAACGCAATTAAACTACTGGAATAATATCACGAAACGAACTAATTTTTGATGCACAATCAGGCATCATATTAGCAATTTTAATTTCTATTAAAATTATTAACATTCCATGTTAATTTTTTTTCTTTCATTATCTTTAAAGTTACTTACTATGTGCTTAAGACAATTAAGAATACAATGTGCACTACGCAAAATCTTTAATATGATATATGGTTTAATTGAAAAGCGATCATGTTTTGCTTATCTTTCTACAATCTGATATGGAATATTGTGCAACACTTGTTTTACAGACCACTAGTTCCAAAAACTACACTTTAGCCTAATATTTTTTATAACAATGCATGCTATTTTTTTATGCTGTTTGCTTTTCAAATTAAAAGTCACCTGCCAACTTTTGCATTCTCACTAATATCGCCGTGTTTACATTATCTAAATCAGAAAAAAAGTTTTACATTGAGACGCAACGTTCGATAAAATATTACCTAACTTGTCAATTTTATTATCGTAGATGACGATAATGAGGAAGCTACGCCTAAGGATCGTCAGTCGCTTGTTATTCCAGAGAAATCATCTTCTTTCTCTATACATCCTGGGCGCGTATGTGCCGACGTATGTTGCTACTGTTTTGGAAAGTTTGGTTCTTTGGATACACCAATGCATCTAGCTCAAATAAAATCTGATGAAAGACGCAAAAAGATCTTGAACATAGAGAGACACCTTACAAAAGATTCGTGTCTGTGCGACGCATGCTATCGTCATGTTGATAGAAAGGTTCGTTATTTCTTAATAATGATGACAACGATTATGATATTTGCAATTTACAAATCGTTATTTATTTTTATTTACTCTTACATTTTGTATTACTTATAAATTAACACACATACACACTAGGTGTATAATTAATTTTGATACTTCTGACTAAAAACTTGCCTAAAATTTTGCTTCTTTAGGCGAACACTAGCCCGGCAAACATGCAGCAGAAGCCGCAGAAACAACATAGACAATTAATGATGTCAAAGTGTTCAGCTCGTGATTGTCGAGATCCCGCGCGGCATCACGTTAAACGCCGTTGGTTGCTCAAGATAAGAACTGGCCTTCAGAATCAGGTTAATATTTGTAACTCGATTGCTTACATATCTAATATACGATGTTTGTATGGTGGTGAATGGCGTGCCGATTTATGCATATATACGAGAAATATTATTATTGTAGGTCGACATAGACTGGGATTCGAGTCAAAACACCACAATGTCATTCTGCGTTAATCATTACGAAAAGATCGGACACTTCTTGACTTGTGCGCTCTGCAAACGCCGACTTGCTCGACAACACACTCATCAATTGAGTATCGCAGAGATCGACGAATTAAATCACAAGCTCAGTCAACAAGGAATCCCCGTCTTATTAGCGGCCGGTACGTTCGTGTGCAAGTTATGTCGTTACTTCGCGCAGCTGCAACTCAAGTATAGGGAGGTCGAAAATATGAGTACGAATCACAGGGCCTTCTGCAAAAGTTATCGAAAACGGTGAGTATATAGGCTCAGCGTGATCTCTAATCACATATAGCAAGCATAGAGATTAAAGAAACTTGATCGAAAAAAAAAATAAGTATCTAATGAGGAATACTTTCCAATATAGGATTCTGCATAATCTCGGAATCGACATCGAGGACGAGGACGACGATTCATTGCAACAGATGAATCAAGCGAATCAGACCAAGGACAAGAAGAGTAAAAAAAGCATTAAAAATTTACAAGCCAAAAGTGGGAGCTCTAAGTCTCCGGAACGTACGACAAGCGGTACATCGGACAAATCGACCCCGGAACCAAACAAGAATGAGAGTACGGTGGAATGCTCCGAGATGGATAACGAGAATCGCGCCCCTAAATCGAACAATGACGAGAATGATGGTATGGACGTTCATTATCTAGAGAACACAGTGGAGAACCTGAAAAAGCGCAAGATTCTCGATTTGCATGCGTATACGTCAGGCACATCGATCTCCTCGCTATGCGACGGGATGATGGCGAATGGAATGACGCTCGGAATGGATGAGGTTACCTTAACGCGATTGCCAAAGAGGCCAAGACTTAATAACAGTAATAACAATAACGACATAGCGCCTGTGGTGCAGAGACTCGGTGCAAATCCCTCCATAAGCGAATGTAAACATCGAGTTTCAGAATGTGCGCGAAGTCACGCCACAAGGATGGGAGAAATGTGCAACGATGATCCAGTACGATCGCGAGACCAAGCATCTTTGGCAGCAGTTACAGCGACCGTACGGCAACCAAAGCTCCTTCCTACGACATTTGATCCTTTTGGAGAAGTATTATAGAGCTGGCGATCTGATACTGGCGCCAAACGCTTCGCGAAATGCGATCAACTACTCTACATCGGTGCAAAACAGATTGATATCGTATGAAGGTCCGGAGAAAATGGATGAACCTATAATGGAACCGATCGCGACAGAGTACAGTAATTCGCGCCGTTTGAGCGGCGGTTACGTTTTGGAGAAAGACAGACTATCCGTGCCCGGTACAAGTTTGATGTCCAGACCATTGACTAGCGGCGCGACGTCATCGCATTCAGCCAAAATAAACTCTCCGCGAATGCTCAAACTCAGCTCGGGGGTGTCGATCATTAAAAAATCTCCAAATTTGCAACGATTGACTATACCATCTACTAGCGGCAGCAGTGGCAGCGGTGGTGATGCCGGTGGCAGTAGCGGTAGCAGTGGTGGTAGTGGTAATAGCGGTGGCAATAATAGCAGTATCAGCGGTACTACCGCGACAACAAACGGTGGCAGCAACGTCAAACGGAAAGACGGTCTAAGTTTGCCCTCCGTTTACGGCAGCGGCGGCAAGGTGTTTCAATTGTGCGAGTCGGACATGAAGCGAATGCAAACATTCAAACGGCAGAAATTTAACGACAAACCTGTTACCGGCAGTAACAACGGATCGTCGACTAGCGGAAGCTTCAGATCGCAATACCAAAAGACGCAAATTACCGTTCCCGGTCACAATCAACAATTTCAGAGACACTTGCGAATGCAGCAAGAGATGTTGAATCGTCAAAGCCGCGGTGATTTTGAGCCACTGATATGCGACATGACGCGTACCGCTACTTGCACGAATGAAAACAGCCCAACAACCAGCCAGAATATTCTTCACAACCTCAATCTGCCCAAGTCGATCCAAGTGACAACCAAGCCGACGTCGACAAGCAATCCGATTCCGATTTTGCCGAAAATCCCGAAATCTTTGACGGTAATACCGCAAACTGTCACGAGATCCGCTGAAAAATAAGAATGAGAGACGTAAGTAGACGTTGTGTGTGCGCAGTCTTTTTTTTCTTTGTTTCTTCTTCTTTGAAAGAAGAAAACACAGCGGTAAGGATGAAAGGTCGATTATACAAGATTGTATTTGTACGCTTTTTTACGCGTTGGCATCGATCAATCTCGAAATTGCCGCCAAAGTGAAGCAAAATGATAATGAAAATTATGGTCAATGCTCTGAGAGCAATTTTTGCCTTATGTGAGCGCATAGTGATGCACTTACTGAGCCTGAACGCTCAAAAACACACACATTGATTTTATGTTACGGTTAAGACGAGACAGATTATAGCGATTTATACATACTTGTTGCATCGATCGTGATCACAAACTTGTAGATAGATTAGTAGGATAATTCGAGGAAATTGAGATACTTGGATTCTAACGACGATATATTATACATATATAACAACCAAAGTTTCGCTATAAAATGCATTAATGAAAAACGTATTAAACAATGCTGTTTTCACAGAAAGTGCCTAAAGTGACAGGAGGTAGGTGAGAAACCGTTACTTTACAACCGTTACATTAATTACGTAATTATGCATATGAGATTCGGATTCTCGATGCGATAAACGTAGGTACGCTGCGAGTCTCTAATAAGTATTGATACAATTCGCAAATAGAGTTATCTTTCGTGAAGAAAAATCGATAGAAAGACCGAAGGCCGAAGCTTACAGTGACAATATGAACAGAATAAAATTTCAAAATCTAGAACGTTTTGTATTATAGAAGGAGTAGGGGACCATAATAAGATGATTCCCCAAGCAGAAGTCTTTCTAATTAGATGCTGTTACTTGTAACTATTTTCAAATACAATTAAGTAGACGTGCTTGTATTTTAGGGATTTTGTAATTTCATTGAAAATTCTTCCTCGAAGATTAATTGAAAATAATTTTTTTACGCAATCAGAAAATTATCTTTTTCTCGATTATTTCTCACGAAGGATCGCTTCCTTACTACTGGCTATACCATCGATTTATCGAATGTCCTACACATACGTAGAAGAAATTCATCACTTTAACAGCATTGCATTGATTTTGATTTAAACGTACAGCTTGCGTCTTTTCTTTTTTTCTCTATATTTAGTTAATTAATAGAATCGTAGTGGGAAATGTGTGTATTAGATGAGTAGGCTCCTTTATGATTTATCACACGAAAGAATTTAAATTATAAAGGTGACATTATTCAATTTGCTTATTTGACTTTGTCTTAATCAACATATCGAATATATCTATTTTTTGAAAAAGGAGATTGGTGATTAGGGGGGAAAAGAGAGCACGAAAATATATATCGAATCTTGTCTGAATGATTGTTATTGCTAATTCGTTCCTCTTACCGTGTTTAAAGAGAGAATTGGACATACAATAGTTATGCGGCAATTGCATGCTAGTGGTGCAAGTCATTATATTTTATCTACATAAAAATCCTTTTTGGGTGTTCGCGAGAACGACTCGAACAAATGTATATTATACAATATAATATTGGCCTGCTCTTTAGGAGCGTAATGACAAGATTATAAATAATTAAATAACAATTTGAAGGGAATGCTTTTCAAAGTGTTAAACTTTTAAGGGAATCGAATAGATGCAAAGTGAGCGTAGATTTAACATTCTTATTGAGCTTATTTATTACGTTACTATCATTAATACGCATTGTACATATAGACCGATAGAGTACATTATTCTAGTTTTTAATCGATTTATAATGAAAACTTATAATATAATAGAGTTGAAGCGTTCAACTCGTTTGTAGGATTGCGAACGATCGGACGGTAAAAATCGACGATCGAGATGTGCGTGAGACTGTGAGGATTTTCTCTTTTCGTTTCTTTTTGCGTACATCTATCATTCGATATTTGACATTCAATGCACATCATTATCACACTACACCACTCCACTCCACGTTCCTGTTACACATATGCGAGATTCTCTTCGCACTGTTCGTATCAAACGATTGACAGAAAACCTTATCATTCGCATTATCAAAAACAGAAATATGCCTTTGAACAATCAGTAATAATGTCAAATAGTTTTTATATTGTAAGAAATATTTATTGATGCGGACTATTCTAATTATGATTGTCTGTCATTAGTGTCGCAATTGTTTTATTACTTTGCGTTATTCATATACTTATTTGTCTAAATAAAAATATCAAAATGCTTGCTAATTTGACATAGTTCTATTTGTGCTTAGATCACAGAAAAAAGTTTCACTCTTAAAGATTTTTTTATCATACATTATAATCAGACATTCATATATATGATTATAATCATTACTTTATTATGTGATTATCTCAGTGTCCAACTGCTTGCAAATTTAAAAAATAAATAAGACAACCATTTTACCGCTATTCTAACTATTTACAGTCAAGGTATATTATTTTGTATGCTATTCTTGTAGACAAATATTTCTGAGATATTTTTTAATATATTTATATTGTTTTATTGCTTTTCTATAATGTCACTTATTTGTTAATTGAATCGGCAATATATTTAATTGTCGTATTTTGATAAAACTATAAAGTTTCTTGTAAAAATAATTCTGTGCGAAAGAATCTTGCATCTGCGAAAAAAATGATTCCTCTTTATCCAATGTGTACATAGATATTCTTTTAAAAATTGAAGAACTGTAGATATACCACCATTTTATCGCAAAAATATTCAATATGCGTAATTAACACGTATATACACATACTTCGCGTACACTCGTGTATTCACATTTACATATAAACATAAAACACAAACACATTTAATAAATGTACGCTTAAACGCGTGCAAATGTACTAATAAAAACATAGATTTATTATATGTATATTAATTATATATGTATATGTATATACATATTATACATATATATATGTGCTTTCTTAATATTGTAGTTTACTGTATATTATGTTTGTGTATATATGTATGTGTGTATATATATATATATATATAATATGCAGACACACTATATATAAAGAAAAGTACGTGACGATATGTTATATATATATACATACATACACACATATACATACATACACACACACACGCACACACATACACATATATATGTATATATATAAATACTTTATTTTACTAAGGATATTTTTGATATACCTATATATACATATATTCATATATGTATATCGAATTAAAGAAAAAAGGAAAATCACTGGCAATATAGTGATCATGAATATAAATATTGTTATATCGTTGTGCAAAGACATCTTCGAAATCGCAAATCGTGATGGAGTGTGTCGCAAAAAAGTATATGTATACATATATATGAAAATATGTGTGTATATATATATATAAAGATATATATATTATGTAATTGTAAAATAAAATGAACCAATTGTGACACATATAGAATATTAATATCGATTTATCTATACGTGTTTATTTTAATTTTTTCATCCTTATAATTAATAAAATGTCAATAGTAATTGATAATTGATCGGCTTATAATTTGTCATCGAGAAAAGCATAAATGGATCGCAGATTTTATATTGCGTTTAACACGTCTCAATTTCATTTTTCATTTTATATAAAATCCGCTTCTTCATTATATTGAAATTATTATCGATAATCTGTTTGAAGTTTCGATAAACTCTTCTGATAAAATACAATTTTTTAATATTTAAGATATATTGTTAATCTTTTTATATAAATTTTAAATAATCCTGATTTATAAATTACGATTATAGGACTTATTACAGGAAATGCATGTAAGTCTGTCTGTCTTTATTTTTTGAGGTAGAGAAAGCGGATCTCATTAATTTGCATTAATTTGTAGCGTTAATTTGATTTTTATATTCATAATTTTTTTTCAAAGTACCATAGTGCGTCATCATGTCTTGCGAAACATTAGTGAAATATTAGTGCACGAAATAGAACACGTACACGATCCTTTAAAATTTTTATCGAGTATCACGAAAGTGAGACACAGAAAGAAATGCTTATTGTTCTTGACAAAAATTCACAATTGTGCGTTATATTAAATCAGATTTCGAGAAATACGACGAAACTTTTCTATACTTTGTTGCACTTGTATACTTTTTTGTCTTTTTTATTGTTTATCGATTTATTTATCAGTAATATTAAATTCTCAAAAGCATGCCATTCAAGAAAAATCATTAATCATTGTCGACGATGATTGGAAATTACGGTATCCACGATAATACTAAACTTTCTCATAAACTCTAATACTTGGAATGCTCAAGAGTACCAATACGAGTCTACTCGTTATTTGCACGTATTTTGTACTCACGGCACACTCCACACGACGCAGCGCGACACACATACTGCACACGCCTGTGATGCGATGAAGGAGGAAGAATTTGCAAATCGCGAACGAACAAGAACTGAGTTTAAGTTTTAAGAGTTCTATTTTTCTGGCGGAAAAAAAGTGTAATTATTGTAAATGCATGTCGAATGGACGATTTTGACTCTTGGTTACCCCGACTGATCGCGTTGGCATCTGTCCAGTAATAATCACCATTTATTAAATTATCTTATTTTATTATAATTGTCTACATTAAAAGATAAAATTTTAAATCCTTTCCATAATTTACCAATAAGAAACAACCATTGTCAAATTTTTAGTCAATAATCTGGCGCAAAAATAACTTTCAGATCCCAAAGAGAGAATTCTCTTGCGTATGGATGATGGCTAAATAAATTTCCTGTTTCTCTATTTACAATTAATCAAAGTCGTAACGCTAATTGTCCATTTGCTCGATCTCGATTGCTCAAGTATCCAATTAATTTCACACGTACACCCCGTGATCGACATTGTGTATCCCAAGAGTCAACGAACGTCCCGAGAATGTCGGAGGTTGATCTTATCCTCACGACGAAAAGTTGTAGAAATACGAATGGATGAAGGTGATGCTACCGATATTTTGGATTAGTCTCATTGTTCATTGCGAGATATGTGATTGCACAGACCACGAGTCATATCAGGACTAAACGGAGATGTTTTAAAGACGAAGAGAAAAACTGTTAGTGACGAACGATGAGTGAGATGAACAATTTTGTGTATATATAACGCAAGTCTTTGTAGAATTAGGAGAGCGTGTGTAAAATTATTTTATAATAGTATATTTCTAACATTGTTAATTATATTCTGATTAGTTTTTTTTTTTTGTGGAAGAAATGATTTGCACTATTGCAAAGATACAACGAGTTTGCTCAAATGTGACTGACGCGTCAAAAAAATTGACACTGATGCGTATGTATCGATCGCGGTCATAATAGCAACAGCTTCATCCACTCGTCGATCGACTATTTCACTTTTTTGGTGACGAGAAACGTCCGCCACGTAAATGATTGGAATATGAAAGCTAGTTGATTCGCGCGATTGACAACGTTTCGGCGTTTTTTACGCAGAGATGCTTATTCTTTATGCACGTTTCTTACAGTCCGACTTGGAATCGCTCTGCTTTCGTGCTTTCGTCATGAAAAAAGTGAAACGAAAAATAATATCGCGGCCTTGATAACGAGAGCGGATCTCGAGGAAAAATGCGAGTCCAAAAGCGAATGTGATGATAAAAAAAAAACGGAAATGGCGTCGCGTCACGCAAAATGTTTCAATGTTCTTTGCGTGTACGTGAACGAGAATATTTTTCAGAAAGGTGATATTTTATTAGTGCGTAACGATAAAACTGAAGATAACCGCTGCGCGCAGTCAAAAGAAAGGAAAAGCAATACGAACGCTTATTTGGATTTTTAGACAGGTTGGGCCTCTCGAGGAGATGACGTTTTACATTTTTTTAGACGTCGGGGACATGTCGCCGACAACACGTCGCGGTTCATCACTCTTGTTTCTCTAATCTCGGATAAGTTTCCCTGAGAAAACAAAGAAAAATGTCAAGGCGACGACCGAAGCGAATTGACGAATTGCGAAAACGCACTCTCGTCTCTGTGCGCCTCTCTTTCCGATGCGTTCTCTACTTTCGATCTCGAAAATATATAATCGGAGATTCTCAGTTTCGATCGCCGTAAAAATTACAGTTGCAACAACTCGATCGCGGAAATTTGGTTCTCGAGAGTTTTCGAGGTCGAGTCAAGTAACAACGGTCCGATCTACCCTTCTTAGAAATTAATTTAAGCAAGAATTTGACATTTATTTTCTTCAACCTTTTGGAAAAGAGAGTTTAAGTCTTTACTCTTAATCTTTTATCGAGTACTTGACGCAAATATAGGCTCACCTTTGCAAGTTTATCTTTATCGAAAATATTCAAAGAGTATCAACACAATTTCTCCCAATAACTACATGTTTTGACATCCCAAAAGTAGGATGTGTAGATTACGAGTGATCTATAATTGAGGATAGTATATTAAAGTCATGCACTGATCTGACCGGCCCTTTTCAGTCCAATGAGCTTTCTTTGGAAGCGTGGTACTTCGATTTCTGGAAGTGAAATTGGAAATCTACCGGCCAGAAGAAGAAGAAGAATTGAGAACAGACTTATATTTGCGTTAAGGGTATCTCGATAACTGAATTAAGAAAATTATGGTGCAAAATATAGAATCGTAGAACAGTGATATTGAATTGAGCTGAACGTGATCGAATGATACGTCATCTTGATCATCTGTAAAAAGAAATCTATCTTCTGTTCACATTTTCTCGTAATGTAACGTTTATATTATTCAGAGTTAACTTCAGTCCGAAATCGTGTCTGAAGATTAAAGCAATATGTAAGATATATCGCAGGGGGATCGCCATACAAATGTAACGAAACGCACAACACTTATAAGACGAAACGGGGTTTAAGAATTTAAGAGTGTTTCTGTGTAACCACGATGTGCCTCGTTTCGATCGTTTGCTCTGCGCGCGACCGATGCCTTTAAATAATTCTTCAAAATATTAGGAGCTATTACTCTGCGATGTAAGAATGTGTGAGCACTGCATTGTAAATTTCACTGGGCTCTCGATTCAAACTCGTTACTGCATAATTTATTAATTAGGATCTATCTGAGATTTACCAGTAGCAGTATATACGATTAAGATCTATCGTATTTTTAAATAATATCAATTTTAATCATTAAGAATTACCATTGCAATACTCTTATACGCATTTACGTCTTATACCGGCAATTAACAATTTTACTAATCGCTTCTATGTAAATCTACACGAGGTTACATTTGAAACTATTATAATATCATTACGAGTGTGATGAAAGCGAATTATAGATACGACGTATAAGAGTATTGCAATGGTAATTCTTATTAATTTAATGTATCGTTAACGCGCAAGCGATCTGAATTGTATTGCTGGCCACCGCAATAGACGACATCCAGTATTTCAGTAACGATGAGCATCGTCATCGATGGACCGTCCCCGGTCTGTTAAGATAAAATGATTTCAAAAGATTTCGCGACAAGAATATCAAAGTGATTAAATGATGACAAGCGAGCAATTTTCCCTTTTTGAGAGAAGTCTTTTTATTCGAAGTGTGTAACATTGAGAGAGGTAATGCGGATAGAAATTGGAGGGATCTAGAAGTACGATCACGAGAGGCGCACTGAGTGTTTAGAACACAGAATGAAAGAGAAAGTAAAGGACTTTGTTAAGTGTCCGAGTTCTGATCTTGACGCGTCCATGCTCATATACATATATATATACACACACACACACGCTCACGTGCGCATACACACACACATACATACGCGCGATGTTACTATTACGTTATTTAAATTAACACGTTAATGCTAGTATGATAATCTTTTGTTTATTTAGTTTTTAAGCGTAATAGTTATTATATCATTAGTTCTTCATCCTTTGTGTATGCGTGTATATATGTATGTATATATACACATACATATATATTATATATATGTATGTACATATATATGCGCAAATCTCAATAAAAAAGTAATAAAGAAAAGAAAAAAAAGCCATCAAAGTGTGCAGCCTCCCATTTCATTACCACTGCCATTGCGATTTACATAATGTACATGATGATAATCATATAATGACAAATAAACAATGTATAATATATATAATCTTGTTATTGTTTCTATGCGCATGTTCTTGTTCTTGATTGCAGGAGAAAGGAAGGAAATCGAATAGACTGCGGTTGTTGCTTTTGCAGTTTATTTGCAATTTGTTCATATAATTGGTAACTGATTTCGGATATAACTAATACTAGAAACCTAAACAACGTATGAAACTTTATACATATCTAATTATCTTAGTAGTGCTAAGGCGACTATTTACAAGTAAACGCATTGAGCCGTTTTTCGCGATGTGTAGCACAGGTGTCGGGAAAGCTATACACATGGATTCCGTTACCTATATGCATATCGTACACATTTTTCAGAAACGTGGCCCAGGCGTCCGAAGGAGGTTTGGATCTGTCTGTGCGTTTGCGTTCAGACTTTGCCACGGAATTGTCTCTACCCACATAGTGTTTCCTCTGCTTTTTCCAACTTTCTTTTGTTATAATCGTACTTTCTTTTTCTCAAATGTTAAAAACATCACAAATTATCGAAAATAAAATCGTTGACAATGATGGCTGGATTGTACAGCAAAATTTAGTTCAGTAGCGAACAGTATCATACATGTCTTCAAAAAGCAATCTCTTATGAGAAAAACTTGATACACGTTAGATGTTTCTCGTGATAAAAGTAAAAATTTGCATACGTGCGAAAAAAGACTCTTCAAACTTGGAACAAGATGCTTACGAGCCGATGGCAGAAGTGACATGTATATGGGAGACAAATCATTCCGAAACATTATCCAATTCCTTTTAGCACTTTTGTGAGGGATAAATAAATTAGACAAAAAAAAGAGGATTGCGTGTTTGCTGATAGACCAACGAAATGTCGCTGCGACGTACGCTGATATCGATAATGAGCATCGATAATCGTAATAAATCAGCAAGTTTTTCTTCGTGCGCTACTTTAAAGGATAATACAATCGTTGCAACTTGTGTCATTGCGACAGAACATTGTGGAAGAATATTACAAAGTACCGCGTTCATAAATTTCAGCATGTCGTTTCGTGACATTAGACAATTTTGTAACGCAAACATACGTATAAAAAAAGATTAACATTGTATTCGTGCGGCACGGACAGAGAAATTTCTCGAAACATTGAAACGCGGCAATTTCTACAAGTTTAAAAATCGCCGAAAAAAATTATTGTGAAAAGACGGATTAACAAATATATCAGAAATCAAGACATTGCACAGATTGCACTATACAAAATCCGTCAAGAGCTCCTGAAGAACTCGTAAAGATATTTGGCCGCAATCTTCAAACAATTGTACGGTATGTATTATACATATAATCTGCAGCATTAACATCATCCGATGCGTCTACATTCTCAAAGAAACTGTACAAAGTATAACGATTCAACTATTCCTTCCCTTCTTTTGCGTAATAAAGTAGTTGAGTTGTGTTATCAACAGTTCCCGGTAAATAAGACTCTGTCTCTTGAATGTTAAAGCGCATTGGATGGCTTAATGCTCTGCATGTACACCGTTTGTGTGTACAACGTTACAAATAATATAGACATTTCCTTAACATAAAACTAAATGTTCAATTTCGATAAAAAAATTGTTTAACGCCAAGAAAAAAGATTAACAATCATTGAATTGAAAATGCTTCATTTAGCATGTTGATAATAAAATAATAAAATATTTTTGCGCGCTAAATACACAATTTTTTCTAATAAAATCGATAGTCTATTTTCGGTCAACTTTCGCGTTAATCGCCGCGTTGATTCTCCTTCGTCAGACACTATCGCACTAAACGCCATTGTTCTAAGGAAAGGAGAAAAACTTGGCGATAAATAACGATCGAATGTACGGCCACTGAAAAACAAATTTATGACGCGCTTGTTACAATATGCTAAAAAAAATTCTCCTAGGACATAAATTTGCATTATCGTCTGCGGAAAGTAGGAAATTGGAATTTTCCTCTCCCATGTCTGAATTTTGTCATTGATTCTATAATAAGATTAGTGGAAATCAAATTTTGTGATTTTTCTGTCTCCAACTTTTCAATAATATATGTATGTATATAGAATGATTTGTAAAAGAGAAAAGAGAGAGAGGAAAGCATCAGTAGGAAAGTACAGCTATTGCTTGCTAAGACGTCTACTCCTCGAACATAAAGAAATATCATTAAAAATAATGTAATAACGTACAACAGCTAAGGCTCGTTGTGGCGTTACGCGATAGCGTGTCTTTCGTCGCGCTTACAAAACGGCTTACGGAGGACTGTGCTCCGGAATGAATTGCACCGCATTAGAACCACCGTTGAAAAACAGTCATTCGTATCCGGGAGAGAGTGCCGAAATTTATATTGATAACAATACTAAATTTCAGATTTTTCCACAGAGAAAACTGCATTGCAAAGATGCAGATTTTCTATATGGCTAATCGGAGAGAATTCGCTGTAGAGCAATGCTCTTGAACGCAACGCAGAGAAGAAATTGCGCAGAAAGCGCACTTAACACCATTTGATATACATGGAAGATACACGGTTCGCGGCATTTTATATCTCATCTTTGAATAAAATAGCGGCCAAAGACATTCGCGGTAACATACATTTGCGCTCAGCAAGAAATATTGACATTTTAACTTTTAACGGTACTTTCAATGCCCGAAAACGTTTTCCAAGTTTCAGATCTTACTGGCGCTAAGTTGCTTTTCATGCGCGTTCATATTTCTATCTCGGTGTGCTATCTCTCTCGATATATAATTCATCCTATATCCTTAACGTGTTATTAAAAATCTATCTGTGTATATACAAACAATGTGTGCACACGCGCGCGCTTATGTGTGCCATGCCGAAAATTGTGTCAGTACCGAAAGAATTTGTAGCGGTGGAGAACAGCATGCAAGCACGTATTCTCCATGACGCTTCGGCACTGCGCGAGGTGCTTCAACGTATTTCAGGCAATTCAGGCCGTGGGCAAGGTTGGGCGAACGACGCGAAGGACAAGGAGTCGCCAAGAACATCAGCACTTGACTCATGATTGCGCATACAAGATCATTAGCAGCATCGACAGTGGTAAATTTCGAAAATTCAAATTAGAACTATACATTTGCAACTAGACTTATCACGATTTATCAAAAAGTTTTACAAAAAAATAAATTTGAGATATCCCTGGTGGAAAAATTTCGCTGAAATTATTTCACGTTTTGCAATACTTTTCAGCAAAATTTCAGCATTTCGGAAAAATTTCAGTTTAATTTCAATGATATTTAGCTGAAAAAAATTCATTTTCAGCGAAATTTCAAAGTAATTTCAGTTCAGTTTCAAAGAGTTTTCAGTATATTAGCTGAAAAATCCATTTTCAGTGAAATTTCAACAAATTTTCAGCAATTTCGCTGAAATATTCCAAACGTGAAATAATTTCAGCAAAATTTTTTCACCAGGGATAAAATAAAAGAAAAAGGAGAGAGAAAAAGAGATATTATTTCATGAAAAAGAAAACTATTGTTATAAAAAAAGCATCTTCTTATATTACAAAGGAAAAGGATTAAAACTATTATATATACTGAGTTGGCTGAAATACGTCGTGTCTATCAGCCAACTAAACTTAACTTTAAATATTGAACTGATATTATCGCATATAAATAGATCAAGTGTGGCATTTAAAGAGCGAAGCCTTGTTTGCCAACATAAAATCGTATTATAAAGACCAATTCTTAATTTTGTAATATCATCATGTTAAAAACAAATGATACAAGAATTTATTCATGATTCTGTGTATATGAGTCGTTGAATTAATAAAACACGTTCTCACTAAGATTATTTCTAAATAAAATGATCAATTAAAGAGCAGTGTGCATTCACTGTGTTATTAGGTATCTCGTGTGGCTACGCGTTCAACGTTGAGTCAGTGCTGTAAGTAGATTATTACCAGCATGAGTCAGACTTGCAGACAATATATGATTTGACCGAAATACCATGCATATATTATGGCGGTATTGTCTATCGTACACATTACTTAACATCTTCTATATGATAACTAAACTTAATTTGAATCCTTAAAGTTGCAAACAAATTAAAGTTAAACAATAAAACTTTCAATTACAATTCCGACATTGAGTTGAAATTGAGTTGAAAATATTAGTAATAATCGATTACATTTTTTAATCTTATTAACATTGGAATAGCGGATGTTATTTTCGTTACACACATTTTGAAATTTAACTTTTTGTCGACTCTTGTCGTTTAATCAATGAAATTTGGATATTTCTAAATTTTTTTGCACGTTCTTTTAAAATTTCTATTGCGGATCTAATGTCGATAGATGAATAGTGGAATAGCACACGTCCAATATACAATTTAGCCCATCTGTTTGCCCACGGTAAAAAATCCTTCAGAGTACTTAACGCATCGGCATGCGTTTGATCACGCGTTTTTCATCTACGAGCGCACGAGGATAAGGCCAACGCAAGATTCACATGTGATTCCTTATCAGGCGACTCTGTGTATCGTGAAACTAGCATCACCGTCGTCGTTGGCGTTCTGCAACATCGTTGGCTCGAGATATAGTACCGTCGTCTAAGTTTCCAGACCTGGCACGAGGCTGTGGAAGGTCTGTATGTCATGGAAGGCGCGGCCGCAACTCTGATTGTTGTTACGCTCGAACTTGGTGAGGTCGAAATGCTCATCCAAAGATTGCAGCTCGGCCAGTCGTTCTTCCAGCGTCTTCGCCGAGTCGGCGAATCTAGAAAAGTCACAAAGTCGATCGGGATCGACTACGTCGGCCACCTCCATCATATCGGTTCCTGATCTCGAGAGTTGTATGCTCGTGTCGTCGAGATCTCCGACGACGGGGAAAAGCACGGAATGGCAGCTTGCCGCGCTGTCAACTCCAATGCCGTTAGTCGTTGTGGAGGTGCTACTTGTGCTGATGATCGTGCCGTTCGATCGCACGTCAGCCACGCCGCCGCTCAAGCGATCCTCCGGAAAGCCCAGATGGTGATTGCCGTTATGATGTGACACCACTGCTTCTGGCTGAATTTCATCGATATGCGAGAGCAAACGTGGCGTCGGTGGCAAGATGTAGAAGTCACTGAATACATCGTCTTGCAAGTCCAAGTCATCATGCCTATGCCGCTTGGAATTGAGTTCATCGTTTCTCGAATCGTCAGCCAACCTACGTTTCATCACAAATAATGTCGACATGAGGATTAGTTTGCTATGGTAAAAATGTACTTATTCTATAATCAAAATTCAGAACAAAGAGCTTTGCAAAGAATTCTTTAACAGAAAATTCACACACTTTAAAAAATATCGATGTGGGTTTATCTTCATACAATATCTATATATATATATATATATATATATATAATTCTATGAATTTAACACCATGAGTTTTAAACCCAGATGTTGATACATCAGCGGTTATAAATCCATACCATGGTTGGTGTCACGTTGATGTTAATATTAACGCTAATACGATAAGAATTATATTAACACCATACGATGTTAAATTCACACTGATATTTTTTAGAGTCCCAAGCATGCAAAAGAGAGTCCCAAGTTATAATTAAAATTCTATTAAAGTAAAATTTATTCTAAATTTATTCGAAATTATTCTATTCAGCCAGTGCCATACCTTTTCCTAGAAGAAGTTTCCTCGTCCGTTACATCGGCGATGAGACTCCCGACGATGTTATTTTCCTTGCTAGCGTCGTCCATGTATGACGCTACTACTGGAAGTGTACCGTAACTCCGTGTCTTCTCGTCCCGATTTTCACGCTGCAGCCGTCGTACCGCGTTATTTATGAGAACCGATCGGCACAAGCTCGCTTCGGGGTCCTCGATCCTCCTCAGCTTGCCGGCGGAAATCTTGAGCAGACGGCGACGTTCCTCGCGGGCGCGATATTTGGCAGAGATCATCGTGGGTCGGCTCCTGCGGATCACCAGATCCTCTTCTAATCTCATTTTAGAATCTGTGAAATCAGAAAGAACACAGCTATTATTACAATTGTTATTTTTATTACTATCCTTATAACTATATTGTCCATAAGCTAGGCTTGAGGACTTGAGTGTTCTGTGTATTTTACACTTCCAAATACACATATCTTTACATATCGCGACAGCGATATTTTCTCGCGACGATGAAATCAAATACAAAGTACTGTGCGATGAAAAACGCTACTTTATGATAAGAGTACCATACTTTTTCATATATGAAAGAAGTAGGTGGAACTCGTGAACTTTTTTCGCAATTAATATATATTTGTAAACTGAATATTTACAGATAAAAACAAATGTCATTAAAAATTATCAGTTAAAAAACTATTGAAACTAGTTTTTAGTAATTCAACAGTCATTCGCATCAATGTATCTAAAAATATGATAAAAATATTCAGTGAATCATATAATAATCTAAAAAGGACATCTAAGCAACATTGTCTAGAAGACCTTTTTATGATGTCTTTATGACATCTTTTAGGCATGTCTGAGTATCCGATGCCAGTTTATTTTTCATTGAGTAAACAATTTCAGGGTGCAATAATTCATTTAGTGATGGTATATTGATGTATTTCGTAAACTCATAAAGTATCTCCACAGAAAAATATTCTATCGAACATATAATATTATCCTTTATATATTTTAATAGGTCTTAATGATCTCGGTAAAGTATCTCATTACTATTTGTAACTTAACAGAAATTTTTACACGCAGCATCAAAACATTTTTATGTTTGTTACAAAGAGAGGGCGGAGGGGGGGAGGGAGAGAAAGAGAGATTAACTCTAACGGTACATGGAGACGGTAAAACACGCAAGCGGTTTTAGAAGGCAGGTTAGCGGTACGTAAATACGCGTTTACGCACTTACGTGTAGTGCGCTCGCGTATTACGCCAATGATGGACGAGAGGTCTCTTTTTCTTTTCCCCTATCGTCATCGTCGTCGTCTGCGACTGACCCAGTTACACGGCGATGCTTCCGTCTTTCCATCGCTTCGTGTCGGAAGGGGAGAAAATACGCGTACCGTTATCACAGCAGTTTTATAATCGTGTCGTCGTCGCCGTCAACGACAATGATGATGACGACAATGCACTTGTTTCGCGAATCATTGCGCGACTCGGTGAAATCGCGCCAACGGTTGCCAGCATTGTCGATTATTTTTATTACGGTGGAAATTCTATCCGTGTGATTTCTTGAATCTTTAAGATTTTCCTGATTTCTGTGCGTCCAAATGTTTTCGAGAAAAGATTGTTTACTTCATTCGCGTACAAGAGCGTTAATTTTACGACGCTTAAAGCCTTGGCGCACATTTTCGTAACGTTGACGTTACCTTGGGCTTAAGGTAAAATATAGAATATTGAATATCGAATAACAAAGGCATGAAAGGTATCTTGATACCGTTGTATTAACCCTTACGGTACCAGGCACAAAACAGTGCCTCACTCCGAAATCCGCCGTCTATTTTTTCATCTACTTAAAATAAATCAAAAAATTTCTAAAAATTCACGAACACACACATACTTTTAACTTTCTAGAACAAATGTTTAAATTTCACTTTGGAAAATAATAAAATGTATATAATTTATTTGTCTAACTTGCAAGAAATTTATATAAACAAAAATCGATCAGACACAAAATACTCACTAATTTCGTTTCCAACCTCATGAATTTTCAAAGAATGTTTTTACGAACAAATATGTGAAACTCATTCATTTACTTCCTAGTGATTGTGATATCATTTCCGGTTTATGACGAGAATAAGTAACATTCTCTCGTGATCTTCGCTAATTTCCAATTTCTGACCGATTCTACACTTTCGCGTGAAAATTATTAATCCGTCGTTCCACTGAGATTAGCTGATAGCCACGGTCATCTATTTTCTTGTAGAAAGTCTTTCTTAATAGATCTTAATAGATCGCGTACACGCCATGCACCTCAAGAAAGCCGATTAGAACGAGCGTGACAAGGCTCGGAGATCGATTTTCATTTCATCTAACGCGATACATTTATAGAGACAAGTGCATTAGAAATTGCATCGTTAATTAACTTGCAACATTTCATTTAAAGCTTTTGTGATTTACGTCAGGTTTTCCGCTTTGTGTCATACATAAAGTCTGGAGTAACTGTTTTCTAGGAATGACCGCGTTTGAGTCACTTCGCGCGCGTACCCGGAAATGATCACCAAAAGCGAAGATTCGCTACGCTACTGAAAGATGTCGCGTCGAGTACTTCCCCGCGCTTACAAAGATGGCCATCGCGCCAAGCTGGTCGCGTCCAAGGAATTCAGTGACCGCCGCACTTGTTGCTAAACCGATCATTCGTGTCGGGGACTTTCCGATTCTTCGACTCTCCGAGAACGACGGCGTGCCAACGCGGCCACGAAAACAATTTACGATCGTTTCTCGAAAGTAAAGCTTCGGCAAGCCTCTTTGAGCGATTTAACTATAATCATGAACGACTTTTACACGCGCGAGATTTATATTCTGTCCACTGGCTATCGGCAAGTGGAATCGAATAAGATACGAGAAATGCTTAAATTCTGAGACTATGCCAAAACAAAATATAATTTATATATAAAGATTTATGTTTGTGCGAGATTCTAAATGCAAGATAAAGTCGAATAAATAAATCTAGCGCGTTTCGATCATTCAAATGAGGCGTTTTACCGGATCAAATCTCGTATTTTGATGTTACAGTTAATTTGACGAATGAAAAGATGCGATTTGAAAGTCGAGCGTTATATCACAAAAATCCAAGTATTGTTGTGCGATTTTAGGAAGGGAGATTTACTCATTCTTGCAGAATATGACGCGATAGTGAGAGAAAGTAGAGAAAAAAATTCCTCTAATTTTTATATAATACCGTCGAAATAATCTCAAGCCACAAAGATGATACAATGATCGTCGAATATTGAATAGTCTATGAAAAAATGATCGGATTTTCTATAACGTAATTAAATATGAATATATCTGTGTAAGTAAAATTAAAAATTAAATGATAATAGAAATATTTAACGAGAATATAATAAAATAAGTGAAGATTATAAACTTGTCATAAATCCTCGCGTCTTGATCTGAGCGAAAAAAATGCCACGCAAAAAACGAAATCAATTAATTCAAATTGTGTAATCTTTTAAAATCAAAGAGGATTAGAACAGAATAACGATATGAAATTAGGAAAAATTTTTGATTAGATAAGTATTAGTCCTATGAGAAATAGTGATAGAGAGAGAGAGAAAGAGAGAGGATGGAGGGAGGAGGGAGGAGGGAGAAGGGAACGCTGTACGCCGAGAAGCGATTTTACGGTCGAAGTGCGCCTAGACTAACTTTCTCCGCGGGGGAAAAACCGTCATGGATACGCGTTACCTAACCTGACGCGCCAAGTCCGCCGTGCAAGCGCAAACTCTCCCCCCCCTCTTCTACCCCTTCTCCGGAGTTCTTCCTCACCCTTTCGCTTCACGACCATCGCCCATCCAATTTTCCTCTCCCCACAGTCATTTATTTACATATGCTACCACATTGTAGTCATCCTGCCGATCTCGCGTGCATTCCTCTTCGTCACTACTGTTCTTGTTAATTTCGCTTTAATCCTATAATGAATCATCTTAATGCAATAGATAAATTGTTTGAATTTAAAAGATAAATTAAATCTCCAAAATTTGAGAATTTATCGGTTAAAGGATGACGTAGAAAAAAGTAAAAATGTTAAGAATCGTGAACGACGAAATATTTTTATTTGCTCTCTCTCTTATACGGATACTAGAAAAGAATTGGAAATTCTTTCTTTAAAGATGTTCTGATTAAACTCAAATGTTCAGAGATCATATAACTGTCATACTTGACGTCGCAATAAGATCTGAGTAAAGTTGCTCCAATTGACAGATAAAGAGTAAGCGAAATTTTGTTTTGGAATTTTATAATCCGGTTACGTTAAATAGATTCCAATTATAGAAAATTTGTATCACGTCTGTATGTTTTTTTACGACGTCGATTAACACTGCATAAAATGTCACATAAGTGAAAGTAATGAAATCAAAGAAATCAAATTCTATAATAGTAATTTTTAGAATTAACTTTTAAATATCCAAAGAATAATTTGCACAGCTATTAATAATGCAATGTATAATAATGATATCGAGTTGTTAAACTATTGATTGTTCAAAGAACAATACGTGAAAAAATGTGATTCCCGTCCATGTTTCACCAAGGAAGAAGCGTGTCGTGTCACGTACTGGATATTTATCATCGTCGCGTCTTTGGCAATTAAACAAAGCTCAGAACTCGACTAAATTTAGATTCCTTTATACACGCGCCTTCTTATTGAGCCATCGAAAACAGACAATAACAAATGGTTAATTAACGATATTAACCGTCCAAACAAAAATACGTTAAATCATATTTTGAAATGATATCTCGTATTCTCGTGTTATATTATTCATGTATTTATTACGAAAAAATATAAAAAACATATACGTACTCTAAAACTTTTAGAGTCTCACTTTTAGAATCTCACTCTGAAGAATAAAATCTCACTCTTAAAGATTGAAAATTGAATCACTCTTTTTCTGATGAAGACTGGCTCAATTTTCACTCTTAGTGAGATTCTACTCCAAAGAAATTAGAAAATACATTCAATAAATGTATAATAATAACAAGCTTTATTGACGTGCAAGATATAAAATTATAACGCAGTGTAAAGTAAAGCGGCACTTGAAAAGGCATCACCAATAATATTGTTCGTGAGCCTTACTAGACCTTATTATATTTAATTAATTAACAGATGCGATCAAATATATATTTGATAAACTTACAATTTTGAAAAATGAAAAATGAATACAATTATATCTTCATTGAAGTTAAACGGAGCAAAATTTATAAAGGTACGAAATGCGACATTAATATACCTATTTTCCAATAGTTTGTATATTGTGGAATCGAATTGTTTTAAGCAATATCTCTATGTATTCGTGGTATAAATAACACTTTGGTCATACCACTTGCCAAAAGTTAATGGCGATTTAGTAACAATGTCGATTTAGTCACAACTGTTTGAAAGCGGCAGCAATGGGGTGAACTACCCTCCTAAAACCACAATACGAGCTTCGATCGGTGCACAACCGTAAACGATGTTTCTCACTGCAACCATGTTCGCACCACTATACCGGGTGTATTTTCATTGCATCTTAACGAGATAGAAACTTGTATGTGTTTCAAAAAATTTAATTGCAGAAACATTAGTTCCGAGGATCGAGACTTTCGCGAAGAAAAATATTTACAGTTGCATTAGAAATCTTAATGCTTTTTCCGATTTTGCGTAACTTGAGTTTTTTAAACAAGATGACTTTAAAAGTTGCAGATTAAAATCACTTTAATAGAATCTGATATATATATATATATCTCGAGAGATTTTTTGAGTGACTGTAATTGTTATAGATATCTAATCTACGATGATATTTCATCCAACGTGTATAGACCTGGCTTCTCAAGTATCACAGACATCGTGCGCGCTCGTATGTTTGTACAACGTTTAATAATTCTTTCTCCACTTTCCACGAGAAAGCTGGATAGTAATCGAGCTAATTTAGTAAAAGCGCGAGAATGTCCCGCGTTTTGCTGCACTTTTGCGTCCGGGGAGCGCGCCAGTCAATAGTCATATTACGTATGCTCCGGATAACTCGGATAATCACGTAACGGCGTAGCAGTGTAGGGCGGCAGCTCATAATTCGTGAGCGTTATTCGAGCGTACCCCGTCGTTCGGTCGACGTACGCTATCGATATTTCGCCGAAACGAGAGACGTCCGGCGTCGGCAGCGTCGGCAGAGTGGTGGTAGGGTAGCAGCGGCGGCGGCGGGCGGTGCCATATTGAACGAGAGAGACTCGAGAGCGAGCGGGGAAGAGAGAGAGAGCGAGCGAGCGAGAGAGAGAGAGAGAGAGAGAGAAAGAGATAATGAGAGAAAGAGAGAGAGATAGAAAGCGATCTCGCGCGGGAATGAACGAACGGCCATGACGACGGCCCGTTGCCCGATCTGTTCTCCGTTTCTCGGGGCCTTGGAAGGAATGCAATGGATAAAAAGAAATCGCGCACTTATAAATAAATCTCGCGGACGGTGATCCGCGAGAGTGCTAGCTGTTGGCGTGATGTTACCGTCATATCGCTCATTTCAAAAGGGACTCTTTTCCTTTTCCTCTTCCTCTCTTCTCTCTCTCTCTCTCTCTCTCTCTCTCTCTCTCTCTCTCTCTCTCTCTCTCACTCTACCTACCTTTCTATCTACCTATTTCTCTGTCTGAAGACACATTAACGTTACATTATTTCGAAATTTACGCTACGTTAAATATAGTAACATTTGAGTTAATATCTACTTACGTAATTAGGAAATAATATGTGACGCACGGAAATTTACTTGAAGAATGAATGCTCAACGTGTATTGGAAAATTAATCGCAATAAGCAACGCTTTCAAACGTTTGAATTATTGAATATTCAATATTAATTTGATATTATATAATAAGACAGACATTGATAAGGCATTTTATCTATTTGTTTACATAATTGAAATAATGAAAAAATTGTTGCAAAGTTTTAATTATTTTTTTAAATATCTATCTGTACAAACAAATTAATAATTGCTTCTAAAATGTTGAAATTACTGTATCCTCTTAATTTGTAATTCCTATATTTTTTCTTGCTTTAAGAATGAGGAAATTATATAACGATAAAGGGTGATAATTCCTAGACATTCTGTGTAATGAACGTACGCTTGAACATTGGCCGGCTGATGGGTTATTAAGTAGTGGTTTCAAGTGCGTCGTAAAGTAACTGATATGCGCGACAGAGTTGAAAGTCAAACGTCAGGAATCTTCATAAAACTTTATCCGTTATCATAAAGGTCTATGCGTCAATTATTCCTTCCAAATAAATACGCAAATAATATCGATGATTTTGTTTTCGAAGAGAAACGTAAAAAGAAATGTATACATATTAAATTACACGATGCACAAGGATCGATACTACTTTTTATATCATGTACGTCTCTCTTTCAAAACGTCAACGATAGTTTTTTTTTTTATAAATGGATATCAATCTAATGATATTAACAGCTAATTTTAATATCATGTAATATCTTTATACTTTCTCTTTAAGAAGAATTTATGATTATTTAGTATTTACGATAAAATCTAGTTAAATTTCGAAAATTTTTTACGCATAGAATTTATCGTGTATAATTAAAGTCGCAAAAAAATTATTTACTCTTCATGAATAACTACATTATTAAATGCAAATACATCGGATCTTGATGTTAAGCAGACATATTCATTTAAGCTACAAATCTGCTCGTTTAAAAGACTAAATCAATGATTTAATTAAAATACGCGTGCCATCATATCTCTGTATTTGCACCTGTATATTCTATTTATCTCACATATCATCGGATGTTGTATTAATCTTGTAGAACAGACCTGTCCAACTTCAGCTCCGAAACGTAAAGTCGATGCAAAAAATCCAATACAGATAAAATTTTGGATCTGTAATGTAAGCCAACGATAATACATTATCGTAAATGATAAACTTCATAAATCTTTAAAGAGAAAGTATAAAGATTTACACGATAATAAAATTAGTTGTCAATAAAAACGTTGATATCGATTTATAAAAAAATGTATCGCTAACGTTTAAAAAAAAGATATATATTTTATGTAAAAAGACGTATCGACAAATTATAGTTGTATTTATAGATGTTTCATTTAAACCGAAGTTGATTTTTTACGATTTACGTTTTCGTCTTACGCTAAATAAGTTTAACATTTTCTATTGGAGATATTATAGCACTATTATTTACATTTACAATTAATGAGACATGTATTTACAGCCCTAGCTTTATTTGAAATTGTGTATTATAATTTTTTGAGAGAGAAAGATAGAGAGAGAGAGAGAGAATTCTTAATAATTGATTAAATAAGTTGCGTTTCAAAATGCATAGAAAACTGTAAATGAATTTAACAGAGACCTAAATAGTGATCTATCCAGTTCTGATTGTAGATGAGGATTCCAACAAGTTTGCTCTAATTACACGCAAGAACTTTCACTCGTAGTCGCAAACGATAAAAGAAACAAACCTTTTCAACGCACTGTAACGCGACGTACATTGACGCAATGCTTTCGCAGCTGTTAATATCTCGTAAAGTTTGCAAAGCGAGCGTACAAATAAGAGCTTACTCTTCTGGAGTAAATAAAGCGTATTGTCGCGATCAGCATCCGAGGCGACGTTTACTTAAGATATTTCTCCTAGTGTCGTGCCTAGCCTCCCTTTCGCGGGAATGCGAGCAATCGATATATCGGCTCTATCACGATAAGAATTTCGTTGTCGTTTCGCGGATAACGAAGCTCCTACGCGGCGTCCTGGAATAGAATGGCGTGTCTCTCAGCTCGTGAGGAGGGCGAAGAAGCCGGGAAAGGAACGGAAAATCGTAACAGCTCGCAAAACGAACGGTACTGCGTTCTACATGGAAACGAGTCTGCTCACGACGAAAGAAGTTTTACATCGTTTTCCGGAATTTTCGAACCTGCTCGAGTCTTTGCTAAAATTATTTGATTGGACTAAATCATCACCCATGCCTCAGAATCGATTGAATTTACGCACTGGTCATTTTCTATTCGCAGGTTCAATTTAAATTCATTGTATCTAATTGAAATTTGAAAAAATTTCTCTTAATTATGACGCGTATAATATCAATTTTTTTGTTATGATTTAATTATTATATAGCGACATCCTGTAAAGATCTATAGTTGATAGCTTCACTTCTCTTTGCGAAAAAATAGTGATGCCAGTGTATTCCGTTATTTTACTGCTTTAGAGAGCGTACATATGTTCTCTTTGAGATTGTATAGAGCTGCGCGACTAAATAGGCCGTGACTATTCGGACGACTTTCTCTCACAGTTGCAATAAGCGAAGACATCGATGTGACTGGAAAAAAATTGTATTTAGAACGAAACTGTGGAATCGCCGAGTTCAGACAGCTTGTCTAACGAAAGAGTACTCCAACTTCCGTCTTGTGAATAATGGTCAAAACTGCGCTTTTAACGTCGTACGTGACATTAAAGCAAAAACAAAATTTTTGCGGAAACAAAAACTTAAATATAAGTATAATGATTTCGTGACCACGTGTGTATCGATATAACATATATTTTATTATATGTGCCGATAATTATGAGTGTGGTCTAAGTAAAAATTTGAAACATAATGAATTTATCCCATATTAGAGTAGAGATTTATTTTTTCACTTAGATCACTTTCATAATTTTATATATATGCATTTTCATGTGATAAATATATAAATAAGCAAGTAAAAATATAAAAGGATAAGAATTTTAATATAGAACGAATTTTAGATCGACTAATAAGATTTCTTTTCACGCGCGTCCATACGGTATTATATTTTACACG
Organism: Mycetomoellerius zeteki; assembly: GCF_001594055.1. Lineage (NCBI taxonomy): Eukaryota > Metazoa > Arthropoda > Insecta > Hymenoptera > Formicidae > Mycetomoellerius > Mycetomoellerius zeteki. Next base: position 1,504,013 of record NW_017257184.1, read on the forward strand.
CCAAACGTGAGCTTCTCTTTTCCGCTTGTTTTCTCTGCCGTTCTCACGATAGATACGTCGAGAATAGAGGATGCAACTTTTCCTGTTCCCTTAAGATTCCTCCAACATCCATCATTTTCAGACAATTTGCCGTGCTACTTCGTCAGCCAATGGTTAAAATAGTAAAGAGGAAAATAATAAAAAGGAAAACGCGATCATTGGTGAAAAGTTCATCAAAAAACTCGTCATAATATTACCACTTTAGTTTTGCGAAACATCGAAACTGAGTCGACGATGAAAGAAATTATGGAAGTTTCACGGTATAGTACAGTTAGTGAATGAATATTTCAATTTACATAGACTGCGCTATTATGGTCTTTTGTTGTAACATTTTGTGAGACGCTCTGCGAATTACATAAATAATATTCTCATGGTATAATAATAGGAAATAATTCAATTTTGTCAAGTAAAAAGAAAAATTACAATTATAAATTTAATAGAAGAAAATAGAGAAATTATATGTGCATAACTATTTGCATTGTCTTCGTGATACGCAGAGAATATTGTAAATAAACAGTACGCAATCGAAAAATATTTGTGGACGTTATCATTGCCGATATTTCAACTTGAGTCGCCAGTTTAGATACATATCAATATAGTGACTTATCAAACGTCCGGAAACAAAAATCAGGATATGTTGCGTCCAATTCAAAATTTTTTATATTTTAGTAGTTATGCAACCTCCAAAAATGGACTTTGATGGTGCGGGATAAGAGACTTGTAGTGTTTCTCATTTCATTTTCATTAATCTTGAAGTAGTTTTTTTTTAACATGGCCGGAGACACTACCGCGTCTCCTGATACAGATTTGTGAAGTTTCATTTTCTTGTATATAACAGCTGCGTTGTCTTTAAGTTTAACGAGGATCGCGCAACAGGTTAAAGAATTTAACGAAAGCGGAAATCCGCTCGGATTCACTGCAGCGCGGAATGTGCGTGTGCTATTGCATCGTCGCTAGCAGGTTCCGTAACATCAAGAGCGCGGGAAAGCAGCGTAGAGCGTAGAACGTCTCGTCAGTCGTCGTTGCCAACGTCGACGTCGACATTGTGCTCGTAATACTTTCTCCGAATCACTAATTTCACGTATCGCACCTCACGCCGCATTATTTGTAGGTAGTTCACGACAGAGGTTGTATCGCAAATAATCTGCCAAAAGTGCGTCACGGCCAGCCAAATCGTCGATTTATAAAAGACAATTCCAACAAGCATATAAAGAGTAACTAACCCTTTGTGTTATATATATGAGAAGATTTAGATATTCTAGATTTGAATTGATAAATGTATGCCAATTTGCCTCTTTTATCATACATTCGAATTTTTGTCTAATACTTCTTTTTTTCTCTCTCTTATATTTTTCTCACTTAAAAAGAGAAACAAGTTAATATGAAATATGTAGAAATAAGGTAAAACGTAAGGGATTCCTGTTTTCTGAAAACTGTTCTAATTTGAAGTACATTTAACGAACAATTATAATCACCAACATACTCATGAATTAATCGATGAGGTATTAAGTTTCCATGTTTGAACAGTACGCGATGATCCGCACACCATTCAAATGCATGAATATACAGTAAAAATGCAGAATCATCCATGTTTATTTTGAAACGAGACGAGAGCGCGTGATGGACGGAGAATTACGGATGCTTTTAAACTTTTAATTGATTAATTGCGATACACCGTGTAATTATCTAGAGCATATTATTAAAATACATTCTCTTTACAGGAGAAACTGCCGCAATGAAGAGTTTACTCCAAGATGCCCATAAAATGTTTTCCACTCACGACGTATTTCAATTTTTTATTACACAGCTCATTGTCCACATTTATATAATACCCTTGTAATTTATATGCAATGATTAATATATAAAATTTCCCTTTGGTAGTGATAAAAAAGCTCGATATATGATATAATCATTCTTTCGAAGGTCGCAGTCGCGAGAATTGGCAAACTTAGACGAACACATCGTTGACACGCGCGTGTTCGCGATGTGTATGTCGCAGCGAAGTAAGAAATCCGATATAAAAATAATAGACATTCGTCGATTCTCTTGACCAATCGAGAGAAACTCCGGCTATCCGGAACAACTCTCTCGTGACCTTCCGCGAGCGCGGTGGCGCGCGTGCTACGCAGCGTCGCAACGGCCTCGAATTTCGCGGCGGCGTGGCACATTAAGGATCATACGTTTACTTTGTTGCCCGCAGCCCGCCGCGCGCCATAAAGCCACATCGATACACGGCAATCACGCTAAGAGCAGATGTTATCCCCACCCGACGTACGTCTTCTCTAGTCTGCTCGCTGCTGACTCTATAGAGGCCGGAGATCCGACGATGGTGGGGACGAATCGGCTCGTGTCGTCGATACTCGACCATCCCCGCCGTCGTCTCGTTACTCCCACTCTCACAACTTGGCTCGGGGAGAGGAGGCGGGGGGGGGGGGCAGCCGCGCGCGCGCGCTGCGGCATTGCACGCAGCGTGTTCGTGTGTGTGATGTATACTCCGATGTGTCGCGTGTAGCGATGGGATTGAGACTGATTGTGAGCCAATACTTGCTCACGATCGTTGAGCGAGTTGCCTTCGCTCACCACGGTCCTATCGTAAATATTTCCGTAAGCCTTGCGTACGGAGGGGCTTGTCTATGGTACACGTGCACCCGATATCAAGAGCAGCCTTGTATTCTTAGCGTCAAATAGATATCTCTTCCGCGCTTGTCTCGAGCAAATTAATGTGCGTGGTGTAGATGCATAATTTTCACTCGTTATAGACATGAAGGAAGATCAATGAGTTTCTCAAAATATTTGAATGTATCATTTCGAAACTGCTGTAGCATTCGAAAATTTTGAATCGTATCTAATGAATTTCATTATTTTTCCCACGCCTAACATATACATATGTATGTTTTTTTAAATACAAAAGTATATATATATATATTTATTTAAAAAATATATGTACAACGCATATATATCTATTTTTTAAATATATATATGTATTTTTTTTATTTTTTATGCGCGTGGTGTGTGGGGGGGGGATGCGTGCGTGTAAGTTGCCACGCATTAGTAATTAATTAAAATGTATGATTTAATGCATTTTAGTATTATTCAACTTGGCCTCCCAAAATTCGCTTGCCCTGTTACTCGACTATTTCTATCTCATTGTAGCATTTGTCACAATATTACGAGTATATATCAAGCATACGAATTGTCGTAGTGACAATTCGCTGTGTCAGCTCGCTAGTGCTACCGAAACAGCATCGCACAGAATTTACACGTCCGAAACATCTGTACCAGCGACCGCGTTAATGATTATATCTGAAATTCCAGCGACACTAAAGCGTGGCGTTTCGGCTATCGCTCGCACAAAGGTAATCGTGCCTTCATCGCTCGCTTAAGTCTCGTGCCACACACTCTCGTGAAGGCGTGCGCACGCCGTATGTGTGTCGAGCGAGAGTCGTCGAGTCGCGCGACGTCGAGACGATGGTGGCAAAGGAGAGGGGGAAGGGAAGGGAGAAAAAGAGAGACAGAGAGAGAGGGGGGGAGAGAGGAAGAAAGAGCAGCAGTTTACAAGAGCGAGAGTGTATAGATAAAGGGTGAGACGTGTTTGTAGCACATTAGTGTAGGTAAATAGTAGGCTCGTGACGTCACGCATTCCACCAGCTGGTCAGGAGACGCCGGCGTCGTTTGCCTTGTTGCCATGCCCATCTTTCTTCGACGATGTAAAGCATCAAGAGCAAGGGGAAAACGAAACGAATTTTTAGGGGACTTTAAAACGAGCTTTCGGAGATTCTTGTATGTGTGTTACTAGATATTATCTGGTAACGCAAAACGAGATAGATTCCTCACTGGATATCTTATAGAAACAGAAAGAGGATTGTAAGTAGGTATAAGAGAGAGTTGTGTGATAAAATGCTCATAGATATAATTCATATTAGATGCCTGTGGTATCGAAGATCTCGAATTTCTTTTGCAATATAAATTTTTTTACAAAAATATAAAATTTATCTAACAATATAATGTATAACATATTTTGTTTATACATAATTTTTGACCGAAAGACATTTAATATTTGACGTATTTTGATTGGTTATGGCATAGATTTTCTAATCAGCAAGCGATTAATCCTTATAGGATTTACATTAAAAACATCATTAGAGCATTATTAGGATTAATTTAACTTATGTAATCAATTAGACTTTCCTATGTAAAGATGTGACGCACACCGAAAAAGAATGGCTCAATAAGATACAAAGTCGAATATAGATAATGAAAATTGATAATAAATACTGCGTACATGAAACATACGTAATTCCACTCTGAAATTATTTATCTGAAAGCTATAAATAATTCTGTCTGATACTCAGTAAGTAGAAACGATTGCGGAAACCATGAGTAGTTTCTCATCGACCTATTTTTAACTTTTACTGAGTTAACTAACTCTTATTAGCGACTACCTATTTTTTTTCTAGGTCGAGCAGCTATAGATAATGCAGGTCGAGAAAAAGATCAGTTAACCGTTGGTTAAATCTTATTGTCATTGTTAGAATTTTTTAAATTATTTATCCAAGTTCATCGAAGCTTCATTTTAACTTTAAACATGTATAATCCACATGTGGAATGACAGATCGAAAACTTGTGTTTTTAAGGTTTGCTTTCTCAACGTCAGCCTCAGTCATAATCTTTGTGTGAAAATATGTACAAGGAAACGATCCGTTTTAAGGGTAGAACTAAAGAATTCAAAACATCCTTGGACTAAGAATCAAATCCTAAGCCTTTTGTCATTTTTCGGACGACCGCACTGTGAAAAAGCAATGTTTTTTTTGTCCCTACTTTTTAAACGCTTAAAGATGTTTTAGTTTTGAACTTTTTCAATAGACACTACAACGCATAATGTTTTAAATCCAAACGCGTGGTGTTTTGTATATTTAAAAAGTTTAAAACTAAAACATCTTTAAGTGTTTAAAAAATGGAGTCAAGAATAAAACATTTTAATATCTTAAAATTAAATACTTCTTTTTCAAGTACGCTCTCGACATTAGGGAGTTTTTGCAATAACGTGAATTCAGATACGGTGAACGTTAAGGTTATCTTCTTCTTAACAACAATTAAGAAAAGGATAACATCATTTTAGCGTTCACCGTATCTGGATTCACGTTATTGCAAAAACTCTATTAAGTTAGATATAGACTTTACACATACAATTTATTCTCGCCTGCCAACACTTACACGCCGCTACTTACAAGTCTTTTTATTTCAGAATTGTCATAATTGGATATTCATTCATTTGATTTGGTTGTTTATATAAACATTATTCTTTTAATTGCATTTTATGAAATACAACGTATAGAAGCGTTAATGAAATAAAATATATAATAAAGAGAATACACAATTCTCTGTACAATTTCAGTTAACGCGCGTTACGGAATTATTTCTCTTTTCACGAAATCGCGTTTCAAACTTGAAAGAAACATCTTTTGTAAAACGGCGCTGATTCGATGAGAGAGAGGGGGGAGGGAGAGAGAGAGAGAGAAAGAGAGAGGGATGAAAACATCATCCGTAAACCGAATTCATCTTCTATTTTCGACCAAGTGTTAAACGGGTTCTTTGTCCCGCGTAGCAATAGCATAACCATGAGCGTTTTATTCGATTTCATCGACTGGTAGCGCGTGTCATTGCATTTCTACGAACGCGCAATAGTCATTCCGCACCCACTGTATTCATATAGTCGAATATCGGGGCCAGGCTATCTCGCGCAATCAGACCCATATCGATAGTCGTGGCCCGGCGAGGCGGCACATGCTCGATTCGCGTATTATCCGTGCGACGTGCGTTCAATCTTCGTACATGTGCGTGCATGCGTGAGTGCGTGAGTGCGTGCGTGCGTGCGTGTATGCGTACGCCCGCGCGCTTTTTCGTCTGCCTATCGGCATTCAAATCGATCGTACGGCAAATTACACGGGACTTGTATCTCTCCAGCTATTGTTGTCAGTATTGTCAGTAAATCTCGACAGATCTTCAAATTAATGATCGCCAATTACAGCATTTGCGGCCAATTACGTCGGTAATTGGCCGTAATGCTGATAACGTGTGCGTACAATTCTTTCATGCGTTTACGCTCGTAAGATAACCAACACGAAGGAACAATAGACTAGAAAATCGGATACTGAATACATGTTATCAATCCTTTTGATATTAAACGGATTGCTGTGAGACATATTGCACATTAATTGCAATCTTGTGCAATTTTTACTTATTCGAAGATTGTTACACATTCAAAAATAATTTCGTTCGTTGGAATTATAATTTTTTTTTATTGTAATCTTGTATTCTTGTCGATATCGAAATGATTAAAAACTATTGAGGCCAAATGTTAAAACAGATTAACGTTACGTGGCGAATGTTGTAGAGAAAAAGTCCCGTACAATTCAACCCTTTTACGATTCCACGAGCGCGAAATCCGTCTGAGTTTTAAACGCGATATCGCGTGATTAAGCAAAGTTTTGTAATACCGACACACAAATTATGTCGAAACGACTTGATGAATTAAAGGACGGTATAATATATCGTGCTTTTCTCATAAGATAATAGCACTCACAACTCACATAAATATCGAATCGTTCCTGGTACACTCCTTCGCTTATCAATACTTTATCGACAATATCTTTCAATTCACATAAATTTTTCGAGAAATACTTTTTTAATTGCAGCATAAATAACTCGGAAATGGAAAGGTTGAAAATTTAGAATAATTGCCTAAGATAAAATATTGTAATCGTTATAAATAGCAATAAGTCAACTTTAAACGTTCAAAAACTTATTAAAAAAGATTAATGTATATGTCTGCAAGTTGGTTCTACACGGATTTTGGAAGCTACTCAAAGATCTTTTTTTTTTATGATTCTATCAGGTATTGCTTTTCTTCGAATAATTTAAATAAATGAGAGTAATTTGAATTGGGTGTATAATTTCAACTCCTTTTCGACTCCAAGCGACTTACTCACGAGAAGTTGAAGTTTTATGTAGGCAAGGTCTAATAAGTAGAATATAAACTCTAGGCCAGTTAGCAATTCGTTCATGTTCGTGCTTGAACTTATTGCTTCGAACGCTAATACTGTACATTTTCCTCTTCAACTTTAGGATCGCCGTTATTTTATACATATATTTATTAAATATTAACTGATATTTTCGTTATCGACTGCATTGATAAATTATAAAATAAACTATGCAAATGCTGCAATGATATATAAAGGTATTATCTTTATCAAGATTGTTAAACATATCGTGACAAAAGCATGAGCGTAGCCGCGCGTTACGACTAATTAAATCATGCATTCATTAAATTATAGTCACACGCCAACGTGCGCGCGCGTGCGTCCTTCGTTGACCTCCTTTACATCTTGGCAGTGCTAATAATTTCGCAAAATGATACTTTATTCTAATATTGTGTTCTGACACAATGGCTCCTAAAGGCAACTCTTGTACATTTGTTACAATATGCCATAGACATATATATATATATATTGGCGAACATTGTTATCAAATATCCAATTAATATTTTCTTAGCAAAATCTTTCTTTTGACGGGACCTCAGAATAATCATTTTGCCTTCCATTTTCTATCATCATCTAATAATTTACCTTTAAAATTTAATCTCTCTCACGATTCAAAGTTTAATTAATTTCGATTATTTTCGCAACTTGGATACTTGGCTATCTGGGAGCCGCCATTTTTCTTAATTTAACTACCAATTTTCGCGAGAACCAAAAGGAGATTTCGATCGTTTCAAGGCGTGTCATAACCGAGGTTAGGCGCCAATCTCGGGGAACGAAGAAACATGAACGTGTCAGTGATGACGCTAACGAACAGCGAATTTCCGCGAAAATGCGTGTCATCGTGAGCCCAGCAGAGAGACGTTGACGTAATAAACGTAGTATATTAGTAATTATTCGCGGTGCGCGCGCTTATGCCTATTCGCGTCAATGCCTAGTCGTGATACATTTTCCGTCTCTGATACATACTCTGCATGATACGTAAGCTATGCAAAACGGAATATGTACTTTGAATACACTTCGGGTTTTACCGGACTGTCTTTGAATATATGCCACGCAACGAGAATATCTTTATGTTTACTCGGCTTGTCACGCGACTCGATGACGACTGCTTCCAATTATTGTCTTTAAGCGTTTCATTCTTATCTGTTACACATGTGGATTCTTTTTTAATGGGTCGCTTTTTCTCGGGCATATGCAATTTTATTCTACATAAATTTTAAAGCTGCAGTTTAATACAAAAGAACTCGAATTCTGAAAATATTAATAGCTATTGTATTCATATTTATTATTATTTTTGATAAGGAAAAGTTATTTCTAACAAAAATAAATTTTTCTAATAAACGAATATGCTTAATGAATGTATCATTCAACATTACGTCAAATCAACGATAAATATAAAATAAATTCTTCAAAATATTGTTTTGTGTTTTCTCTAGCTAATACTCTTGAACAAACTAGATACTGACAAAAAGTTTCCTCGCATGGAAGTCTGTCGTCATCACTATTTGTGACGAATTAAAAACGGAAAATACGCTGTAACGAGTACAAAGTGCACAAAAGACGTCATATTTATATTACTATCGTGCAAGAATCACAGCGTGTTGCGGCTTGAGAAGAAGGGGTTAAGACGCGCTAATCCCCGATGTCGCGGATAACGGGACATCGTTCTAGACAGAGCGAGCAACGTGCACGCGGCTCTGGCGCAGACAGGCAGGTAAGCCGCAGGTAGGTACGTAGACAGGCGAGCGAGCAGGTAGGCAGGCAGGCAAGAATCGTCCTATCGCGTGCCGCGCGCGGCTCTACTGGCGGAAGGTCAGTGACAGAAAAGCGGGCGTCGCGTCGCGCATCGCGGGATTCTCCCAAAACAAAGAGTCATCGGCCTTTATGCAGGATCTCCGCGCCGCGCCTCCGCCCACGGGATATTCGTACACGGGTCGGTACCGCGGGGGATGATTTGCCCCCTCCGACCCACAGTCGCGCATTCCAGGGGTAAATGCGCCGAAGCGCGTGCGCCTCGTGAGCGACGCGAGCCGCTGCGGCGTGGCCGCTCCGAGTCGCGACTCGTCGCGAGCGCATCGGTTGGCAGTCGCTGCTATTTTCGTCGACGGATTCACCGTGGAATGAGATCAGTGCGCTAAATTTATGACGAAGCGCGAGTAGCACGCGCGAACGAGCGAGCGAGCGAACATCCTCCGCTCCATGCATGTCCTAAAGCGCCGTTACGTTAGCGCTCACTGATCTCCGCGCCGCGCTTTAGTACTCGAGTACGTCGTTAAATTATTCCCATGCGCGCTTCTGCCAAGTAGTGACTCAGGGCTGTACTATTAATTGGCGTATCTCTCTCGAAGTAGAATCTTTTAATAAAATACATTTTACAAGGATGCGTAATTAGATGCATATTGAACTAATCAGTACACCAATTTTATTAATTATCATTAGATATATATATATCTTATTATGCTACATTTTGTTTACGTCTTGTTTTATTATTCTTCGTTTCAAAACAATCTCATTTTCTCTCTCTCTCTTTCTCTCTCTTACGATGTTGGCTCAGGTGAATTCGTTGAAAGATGCTATTCGATATTTTTCTGAGAACAACATCTTTGATAGAAAACAGAAATACACGTGTATATATTTCGTACTAAGTTAACACGAATCTTTCACATGCTAATGTGTAAAGTTTCCGCTTGGCGCCAAATTCTATGTTTCTGCGATGCATCATTCTATACGCGTTAACATCGCAAATTCGAGGTAAAGACTTGGTTCCGAGTATACTTTTGCCGAGTATACTTTACTTGAGAAATTCAATTGGAATAATTTAAAGGCATGCACCTTGCGAAATAAAATTTTTACATAGCGCGATTTAAATGCGTATGACTACGACTTTTTTCTTGAGTCTCAAAGCTGACGAAATGAGCTTGATAATAATTACGTCTCAGTATATCCGTTACGTTTTTCAAACACACGCCGCGTAATGCAAAGGCCGCGTGATAACTACGCATCATTACTCGTTACGCACGAATATATGGCAGCTCCAAGGTAGCACTCCGAAATAAATATACAAACGTAACAACGCGTTCATTACTCGCTATCAATAATGCATCGTAATTTATCGTCGTAGATAAATTTATATTGTTCATATTATTTATTACTGCTTGAATTTTAAATTCAGATACACGAGCGCGCCGCGAGCATTCCGTAAATGTCAATAAAATAAAATTTTTCACTTTTCATTCTTAGTAATTACTCCATATTTTCATCTAAATTTAAAACATTTTGTAATTTGAAAATTTAGGTGTTGAAATAAATATTTATCGCGATTTAAACACTTTCTCAATTACGTCAACTGTGATACAAAGAAATGATTTAAAGTGTGCAAATGTTCCACGCACTGCCAATCGACAGGTTAATCGCCTTTAGGAAGACGAGAGAGAGAGAAAGAGAGAGAGAGAGAGACACGGCTATCGCACATTAAATATGCACACACATGCGCGTTATAATGAGCCTTGTAAGATATATAAGCGTGTACATAAACGCAAATGTACGCACACACTCATAGTTAAGATTGGTGCAAAGATTTTTTCTCATTCTCGATTGAATATGAAGATGTTTTTTTCTGTGGTTGGACGCTGACTAGAATGAGCCGTTTTACGGATATATCTCTGCCGAGGATAGTCAACGGAGTAATATCGAATGCTCGACAGCTGCACATTATTGTAGAAAATATTATAAGATTACGTTGGCATATATCAGTAAAAAAATAATCTCCATCGAAAAAGATTAGTTATGCATATAAATATAAAAACAATTCAGTGCACGTGTACGCGTTACGACATTTAAGAAAATTTTAATTTTAAAAGGCTATACTAAAAAAATATGCTAAGATCCAAAAGTTTCTTCGTTAGTTCTTTAAGATAATACCAGTACTGTGTTTAATTTTTAAGACTTTAAAAGTGTATACGAGTAACTTTTACAAATCGAGTTATCACTTTAAAACGTTCATAGTCAAGACTACCATTATCGTAATCTTATCAGCAACAGCATTCGCCACCGTGCGCAGGATATATGTGCATATTCCTCGGTCGTGCGTCCGAGATATCGCATACGTCATAAGCGAGCACGAATCCTTCGTAGTGCAGTACGTGCAGCAGTTTCATGTCACGCGACTGACGCATGAAGAGCCTATATCCGTGAGATAAAGGCCACGGTTTTGCATAAGGACACAAGCACGCGACATAAATGCCTCGACAAGTGAGACACCGGGTATATACACCATACTGTGCCGCGCAACTTATTTACACCGGACATTTCGTTCGCTCACTAGTACTATTAAAATCATAATATCAAATTATACTCAATCTGAGTTATTTTTAATCATTTCTATAGATCCCCACTGCTCCTATTCAATATATCGTTGACTCAATTCAAGATAATATATTAAATTTTACTCAAATTTAATTTATTTATTAAGTGTATACGTTAATTTATATACGTTAATTAATTAATTAATATGAACATTGTTTACTTTGAAAATAATTACAGAAATGGATTGATTTACATTTTGACAAACATGGAAGTTAAAAATAATAAAATTTATATGTTATTTAACTCAAGAGATTGGGTTGCCGTTGCTTTTTTAATATGCCGTTGCTTTTCTAATAGTGTTGTTCGAAATAGTTTGCAAATTTGAATAGTTGAGCACTAAACTATACAGATAATTTATCGACGAAAGATGAATAGATTATAATTGGCCCCAATAATGTTTGCTGGCGCGCGAAATTGCACACAGACTCTTAGATAAATCTACGATCGCAAATTATCAAATGTTTCCAGTAGATAACGTATGTATGTATATCAAATTCTACGATCTTAATCCACCAGTGAAATCGAGCACCACTGGCTTACACCGACTGTTTAGAGTGTCGGAAGAAGTCACGTCTGTGTCAGTAAATTCGCGCTGCTCGGCAAATATTGTTACACGAACCCTACTTGTTATAATATCCGCTACGTATGCGAGTCCAAGTCTTCGCGCTATCATATTTCGCTCAAACTTATAAACGATCGGAATCCTTACGGAAAATGTTAAACATAATATTGTCAATCCTTTGCATTTTACTGAATTTTTTAAATTTTACCGAGTTGTGAGCAAAAAGATGCGTCTTTCAGAAACACATTTGCAATAAATAGGAGTTATGGAGATGCTGTACGATAAAATAAATTACGGAACACCCTTTTATCGATCGCGATGGAGTCTCCGGGTACGAGCACTCTTGCCGAGCTACCGATCAACGGAGACGCCACTGATCTTCCTTCGTCTCGTATTGTCTCGTTTGTTATACACTTCTTAACGGACGAATGTGTTTTTTAATCAGTTGCGTAGCAACTGATACCTATCGGCCGGCATATTGCAAACTTCGTGCAAGCGTATATAAACTTTGTAGCTGGTTCTCTCTTCTTTCACGACGTATAAACTCCCCGCGCAGCGTGATAATTTAAAAAGTTACGCGAAATTACAAAAACTCATAAGCGTGCTTGCGAGATCGGTCTGGTTGTCGCGAAAAATCGAAAATGTTCGCGTTCAAATACAATAATTTCGACGTCACCGTGCTGTGGTTTACAATATCGCGGGCGCTGTAAATAAAATCTTGACTTTTTTCCCCGATGATATATATATTGCGATGAAAGGTAATACATATGAATAGCTTTTATTTCGAAGATAGCAACGTACAATTGTAACTTCAATTATAGCTCTCAAACAAAAATCCGTTTTTGATTATCGAATGAATATCGAATATTCATATGCAATGTTATAAACATGCTTTTGGCAAAAAAATATTGTTATTGCAAAATTAACTTAAATCATTAATTAAAATCATGATGAAATTCGACTTCAATAGTATTAATGACATACGCGACATGCAGAAGATGACGGAGAGCGAGCGAATAGTTCCAAGTTCAGTGTCAATCATAAATATGATGTCATCATAAAAACGATCACTGTTATTAATATCTTTCGCATAATTTATCATATTTTTCGACGAATCGTTCAAAAAAACAACAAAGAATTCATGTTTTTCGAATTTTAATACGAATGAGAGACTGAAGAGCCAATGCTGACCAATGCTTTCAACTTGAGAAAGAAAGAGTTCATAACAATGATTGCCAAACATTTTCTGATTACGTTACGTAATCAACAAAGTCAATGTTTTCGTCGTTGATGAAACTCAAACTGATATAAATAATGTCATGCGATCTCTCCAATCTCGCTCCACTTTTGATAGTATTAGCGAAATAAAACATGAAAGGGAGTAGCAATTATCAAATCACAAAGAGAAATTTTTTTAAAATTATCATATAACGGTGTTTACGTTTTACACCGATTTATTCATACTCATTTTGCAGCGAATGTATAAGATAATTTGTAATGTACTCTCGAATGTACTTGTATCTCTGACAATGAGAGACACGCGCGCGCGCGCAAGTGAGAGAGAGAAAGAGGGGAGGACGAGATTATTCGTTCTGTGTGTTCGTTGTTCGCTCATTAAAATGCGCTATCCGCGTACGTATATACGTATATCGATCACAAGTCAACGGGCTCATAAAAATTCATTCGATCCCGGAATAAAAATGCGTCTCGCGAGTTTCGTTAAAGTTTAAATGGGACGCGCTTCTCTATTTCGATGCCTATAGTACGAACTATTTAAGCTACGATTCTACGCATCTCACGATGTTTTGAACACCCTCACACGAGATATATTCGAAAATATATCTGCGGCAAATGTTAGTAAAAAAAAATTTCTCGATTTGTTCCGTTTTAATTTTTATTCTTACAATTTTTGAAAGCTCAGTTATCGGCGTACAAAATCGTTTATGTCGAATGCGCGTGATTCTCGACGTCGGATAGTTTACAGGGCGCACGCAACATTGATGTTGGCTGTGTTCCAAACTTCGTAAGAATCGCCTTGACGACAAGACTTTCTAGAACTTGATGGTCGGCGATTAATTTGCATTCCAGCATTACGTGAATATCGGTATGCTGCCGGACGCTCCTGGGCAAAAGTGACACGCGCGATCGGAGAAGCGATGCGAAATTCCGTCGTATCGCCGCCGCGCTGCGCGCGCCAGCCTATAAATAATTCCTAATCCAGTGATCGATCGTCTTTTCCTCTCGCGAAGCGCTCCGCCAAGCAAACGATCGACGGGGTAGCCCTTCGCTTTTATCGTACGAACGGAATCGGAGGATTAAGCCGCCATATGCGTGTCTTTTATGCTTTGACCCTTCGATGCATAATACGTCGCGCATGAGGGCACGATTTAAACGGTTTTAATTATACGCGAACGCTTTGTCGGGGCTTCCAGACGGCTTTGATGAACTAGAATATCAAATTAATTACGAGTGTAATACAAAACAAATTTACGAACATAGAACGATATATTGAACATACATAAGACATGTGTTACTTTTGTTTTAGGATTTTACTTGTTGCCGATAGCATTGTAAAATAGATTACAAAATCTTTATTTGTTCGATATATATTTAAATTTTGACTCGCAAAATTTTCGTTCATGGTGTAACAATAATAATAACTTGATTGGAGTACAATTTGAATAAAAAGAAGATACAAGTACATAATACTGTCTTAAAGTCTAGACCTGACTGTGCTAAAAATTATGGCATACGTTAAAAAGAAAGGGGAAGAAAGCAGTATATATATATATATGATAAAAAATGTATAAAATATATAGAGAAATAATAATAATAATAATAAATTGCTTACGTAGCGATATAAAAAACACAGTGTGCCAAAGAACACAGTTAAAAATCAAAACATTAATACTAACAAACAATTATCAGAAGAAACTGACCTAAAAGTGATGTGACATAAAAACGCAAGAAAGAATGACATCACATGATAAATTATATTATGCAAAATAAAGACAAACAAGGGATACAGTGTACAAACAACGTAAAATCGTCGTGTAACGAAGGTTTCCGAATTGTTTCGACGAGCAACATTGAGCGGAAGGAAGAGAATCGCGACGCTTCTAGGTTAAAGACTACTTCAAGCGGCCCACTTTCTTTACTTTCACGCTGCCGCCGTTCTTCTTTCATAGCATTTGCTGGCCAGAGGCTTCGGGTAACTCGACGACATGAAAACTGTGAGGGACTCCTTGTACGTAAACTTGCACGCGCACGTATGTACAAGACAGTGCCATTACAACCGTCATTACTGCTTGGCGTTTAACGACATGTATGATAACTAATTTTGGAACTGGTATATCTTTAACGAAGTGACGAGAAAATTTCTCGATAATAAGGATATAGTCGCCGAGAAGTTTTTTAGTAAAGAGCTTTATAGGTGCAAAATAGAAAATTGGAAAATCTATATTCTCCATTTGATCTTACGTACACTTTTTAAGTTGCACCTTAGAGTGATAAAGATACGTTAATAACGTGATTGACGCGATGAATCATCCCATTGATATTTCTATATTAATGTAAAATCAATTTAAAATCAATTTAAGTATGTATATATGTATATGGTGTGTGTATGTGTGAGGAAAATACTGATAAAGAGGAGCAGAATACTTTGTATACTTGTCGTCGTTCGACATGCGAGCTCGAAGTCGAACAATTTCTAACGGGTCTTAATTTCCTCGGCCGCGTCGAAGGAAGAAGAGAACAGAGCCTGAAGGTTAACTGACGTTCGCGAAGTAAAGTGCGAGCAGTGCCCTTCGTCGGTGCGTTCTTCATCCGAGAATTGTGTCCGGTATTCCACGAATGAGAACGGATGCATATGTTTCGCATTAATCGGAGAGCACGCACATGTTTTTTTTTTTATGTGAACGCGTGGCGCTCCGTTGTGCCATTTTTCCATTCACGAAAAAGTACAATTAGTGTTAAACATTGAATCACAACGCGCGCGCGGCTCAAAGTTTTATCGATTTTTAAATTGTACGTAATATCTAGTTTTTCTTCACGTCAAATAATAATTGGCTGAAAACGCATTCGTCACTCATGAAACAAAAAATATATATTTTAAAGTTAAATCGATGAAAGAGAGAGAGAGAGAGAGAAGTTATAACGTGACAATTTGGACAGTCAAAGCGTTAGTTCCCTGTAAGAACATAACATTTCCAATATTATATGTTATTTACTCCTTTTAATATTTATATAACATTCTAAGAATATTGTGTCTTACAGGACTACGGTTGTATTCGATCGGTTGTACCCGAGTGTTTATTCCACTGCTTTTTAAAAAATAAAATTTAATTTATTTGTAAGGCGTTTTCCGCTTTTGATGTTTCTTTATATTGCGAAAAGTTGAAATGTGCCTGCAAAGAGCCATACTTTGCATAATCTCGCTTCAAGATGGCTACGCCCTGACGAAGTTGCCTCGACTTTCGAGCGATAGTGTACATCGGCCGGCGATCGATGCCGGATGCCATTTTCGAATTCGAATTCCGGCCGCGGACGAATATCGGAGAAACACGCTCGAACCTCGAATTATCCCAAGTTGTCGGTGCGAATCGACGTCCCAATTCCGTAAGTTATATTATGCGAGTACTTATAAATAACTGCGAGATAGGATTTTAAAAGGGAATGCGTGCGCTGATGCGTATAAAGCCGATATCTCACGCGGAGCTCGAGCACCGGAAGTGTGTTTACACGCAGGTGTCCGTTCCGTCATAATACGCGTGCAGCGAAATAGATTATAATGGAACAAAGTCATGCGATTTTACGTGAAAAAAATTTGTTCGATGATTTAACATCGAAAGAGAGTGATCGAGCAATCACGTGTGCATTGTAACGCAAAGTTTGATTACGGAAAGTTGTATTACTTTGTAAATTAAACGATCCTAAAAAAGTTTCTTTAATGTAGCGCATAGTTACCCTCCCCCTCTCAGAGCAGTGTGACCCTGTTTTACGATATCGAAAAAAAGTTTTTCATCTTGGGGATTCTTACATTATTATTCGCGCGCGCGCAAGAGAGAGAGAGAGAGAGAGAGAGAGAGAGAGAGAGAGAGAGAGAGAAAGAAATCAGCAGACATTTCATCGGAGATCACATAATATATACTATACATGTTTAATATCCACACTATGTATATTTATATTTATATGTATATAAAAATAAAGAACGTTAGAATACGAAACATGTCATGTGTGTTATTTTTGACAGCGTTTACCATCGACGATTTTATTGGACGAAGTAATGAATTTCCATCGGAAAAAATATCGGAAGTGACTGGATGCTTCGCGTCGTGAAACGTTAACATTGTTGTTTTATATACCTCGAGATAAATTCTCTGAAATATAATGGATGGAAATTCACCATCAAGATATAACAATCGTCGACAGAAAAGTTTGGAAATCAATGACTGATATTCGTATGTATATCATGACTTTTATCTCTAGCAATTTCTTGCGTTTATACATCGATAACGGGAAATGTTATCCGTATCGAACAAAAGGTCGCTGTATAAAAAGCTAATCTTATTTTCTCTTTCTCTAAAAATAACTTTATTTACGCTGTAAAACTTATTACATTATAGAAATTAATATATTATTCGATGTAAGCTTTCCAAGTAAGGAATTTCTTTGAAAGAAAACATATCTCCGGTTTACAATGAAAAATTAGAAATTTGCGATATTCGTGCACAAAGGATTTCTCACATCCCAAGTTAATATCATCGACGATATTGATTACATCATAAGTATCGGGAATCGATAACGAGATGCGTCACCTTCTCTTTAGGTACATATATCGATCACAATACGACCTATAGTACATAATAGTGATTCGCATTTTCAACAATAATGTTAAAATTATAATATACATGATTTTTGTTGCATAATAAATGTAACAATAGAGTTAGAAAAAATACTGGTGTAATGTTAGTATCCGTTAGTAAAATAAAAATATTTTACAACACAAGAATGTCTTAACACTCAAACTATTTTTCTCATGATCTTCTTAATCCAATAATCTTATTGGAGCTCGATAGCTAAATCTTCTCTATATATTTTTTATTTCTTATAATTTTGAAATAATTCAGCAAAAAATGTAAATGTAAAATTTAAATTTATATTAAAGCTAAATAATTTCAATAATTTTCCAAGGTAAGAATTAATCGGTATCGAATTATTAGTTGCAAATAAAATATCGAGACTTGTTACGTTCGCAATGTCCTTGGATGTAAACGGACATAACACAGCGTAACACCGAGAAGAATGCGGTACTGTCGAACGACCCATTTTCTACGATTGTAAAGAATATCCGTAACTTTGCTAAAATACAGATTTCAAAGCAGCATGAGTTACCGATTCTCTAAAAAAAATCCTGCTTTTCGTCATCGTTATGGATTATGGAAAGTTTACAGAAATTTTATTCCTAAACTATTTTCTTACTACTTTTTATATAAAAAACTTATAGAATATATTAATTATTTTCCCCATATGTGTCTTGATTTAAAAAGTTATGCGTGTATGTGTGTGTTGAATTTGTGATAAATGGTAAAACCAGAATAATTTGTATGCGTTTTTCAATCCACACCACAAAATATTCCATTGTATTATCGGAGACAAAGTAGCACAATTGCGAGGCGCAATCATTATTTGACAAAATGCTAAATTATAAATTGAAAAATCCAGACCACGAACACTCTCGGATTAACAAAGGGCATGTTTATGAATTTGTAATCGTCGTTATTCACCTATCGAACATTTCACGCGAGTAAGCTCACAATCAGTCGGCAGCTCCGCCTTATGTACCAAGTGACAGAGTTAACGTGAACGGCAAACACGATAATAACTGGATACCTTGACGCGGTTGTACTTCCCCCGCGTCGATAATCGATGCGCGCGTCGCGTCCCACGATAAAATCGGTAGTAATGCGCGTTGACGAGTCTTGCTCTTATAAACTCTTGAGTGGACATTTATCGTATCTTCGCTTCTAAGCACTCGTTGATATACAATGAAAGTTAATTCAGTTTACAGAAATTACAGAAATTCGCAAGAAAAGGAATTTGAAAATATTTTCGAGAGCCAGTCAACATTCTCAGTGGAACACATAAAGGAAAATGTTTCAGAAATTTTACTACCTGTAAGTATTAAGTTACTCTAAAACCGTTTTTCTCAGAAAGCTAAATCGCCGAGAAGCGTGAGAGTCTTTCTATTATACGTTGTTAGAAGGACAACTTGACAATCCTACAAAGAAATTGAAATATGGTCATAAATTATCTTTCTTCTTTCTATTTTTCTTTTCAGTACTCGACAGATACCAAGACTATTCGTGCATAATCAACAGCAGGACTACGAAAATACTATCCGAATAGTTTCGGGTATTAGACACTTCAAAAAAAAGATATCTAAACGGAATGTCTTGAAACCGCAAATGTCAATAACTGGTTAGCTAAAGCTTTAACGATCTAAGTTAGATCTTTATAATGCTTAATAATGTTTTCGGTGTGAATTTATTTATGTAATATACATGTACCAACATACACAACACACACACACATTCTGCAAATTGTTCGCCGAAATCATTTTCAGTCTTGAAACGCAATCATAAGCCGAACTAGAGTAGTAATATCACAAATTAAATTGACAAGCAATCTCTTTGACAAAATATCTCTTTTTCCTCTTTCTCCTTTTGATTTTTTCCAGATTTACAAAATCTATTCGACGAATAGCGAAAATACCTCACGCGTTTAAAAGGGAATATTTCGCGCGCTTCGCATTCAGAAACTTTGAGTTTCACATCCTGATCGATCTTATTATCGGTGGCTTATCAGCATCAGCAGGGAGGGAAGAAGAGGAACGTATGGATTTACGAAAGATCGCGGGGGTATAACGCGATGTATAGCTCGGAAATCGATAGCGGGCAGTGCAATTCACTTAATGGCATCCCCTAAGCAACAGATCCACTGGACGTGATAAACCGCGAAGGTTGCTAGACTATTTATTGTTAGATACGTCGTGTGTTGCGTGCGTGCAGAGATGGGGCGCGGGAAATGCCATTTCAACGAGCGATATCCGATACTGAATGAACGAGAGGTAATAAACCTTGCGCCTTTATGTTAATCGCGAACGAAAAGAAACGTGAAACTTATGTCTTAAGTTTGTCTATCACAATTCAGATTGCTTTCTCTTTCTTTCTTTAGTTACCTAAACCAATAATTCGCTGTATTATCGTAACTGTTGCATTATTTAGCTTTACCTGATACTTAAAATGACCGTTTGCGAGCGAGTTTGTAATTTCGTAATGCTTAAATTGACTCAATAAAGAAACAGTCGTACATCGATATATTTTTGAAAATTAGTTAGATTTAAATCAAATTAGTATTAGTGAGAATTCATCTCTAATTTTTAGAATATATAATAGCATTTTTTTGACTCTCTAAATTTTTTGGAGTAGAATCTCACTCTAAAGAGTGGAAATTGAGTTTCTTAAAAAAGAGTGGCTCAATTTTCAATATCTAAGAGTGAGATTCACTCTAAAAGTTTTACAGGATAAGGAAGAAATTTTAAAACAAGCTTATTATTAGACTATATGATAATATCATCAGCGACGATTAAAACCCATTTCAGGAACACTTGTATATACAGTTAAGCTGTTTCAATTATCTTCACACAAAATACGTATTAAATCAGCAAAGAGAAGAATATTTCGTACGTCAAGTACGCGAGTAATCGACCCATATTCATGCAGATCAAATACTCGCGGGGCGTTTTCGGATTTATCACACGCTATATAAAGAGGGAGCGTTTTTTGCGTATATACAGTGTGATAAAAAAATACCCTGCGCGGATCAGAGTTTCTCGACTGACTCAAAGAACCTGACCAGCCGCGCCCTTATTCAAGTTACGCTCGTTGCCACACAAAAACCACGCGTTTTGCCATCGCAGCGGCGTTTAAATATCCAGGCGATATCTTGTCCAGCGTTTCGCGCTCGGCGGGTCAAAGGCGATGCGATGCAGCGAAGCTGATATTTTCTCTCTCTCTCTCTCTCTTCCCCTCTTTCTTTCTCTGCTGCGAATCTCGTCGAGTTAAATTCCACCAAATCACTCGTCGTGAAGCTAACTTTACCTTGTCTATATTGCGAAATTAAAACAAGTTAGTTCGTAGAATCGATTTCTCTTTATTGGCAAGGCGAAGGATGGATAGTAGACAGGTAACGTTTTCAGCAACGCTGAATATCTTCGACACTGGAAAGTGTCGAAACTGGAAAACTTCTAATGATCGTTTATAATTATATTTGTATTCGTTTCAAAATGCTATACTTCAAAATTTTTTTTTGCGCTATCTTGGAGCAATTAAAAAGCAAAAAATTCTCGTGTAATCGATTTTATGATACTATACCTATACATTTTTTTTCAGTATGGGGAATTTAATAACAAGCTGTCCCCTCCCTAACTTTAAATCTGAATTCCTGCTAAACTGCTTGAGCGCAAAAATTTGGACTATAGCAAAAAATTAGCAAACAAAGAGCACTAAATGTTTTACCTATTCCGATTTTGATTTGCGATGAAGGAGGTCCAGATTAATGGGGTTTATCAAATTTATGAAAAGGCTTCGAAAAATAGAAAAAGTATTTTAACAACTATCTACGCTCAATATATCTCCTTTAAAGCATCGAAAGATCGAAGCGTTGAAAATACATTCTATTCATTCGCGTGATCATCGATATTTATATTATCGACGATATGTTTTTTTTGCCTTTGTCGGACACCACATACTATGTGAAAACGTCGGCTGTCGTTCTCTCGTTGATACGAATACTTGGGCAGACATTATTTCCGGGATTACGTTGTTCATCGGCGAATACGACCAGTCGATCTCGTCAGATTGCGGATCGCGATGCAAACCTGGCGTCGAGAGTGCAATGCATATCGACCGTACGCGTTTGGCATTGATTCACGACGAGATCATGAAGACCGCAACGCGAATAGCGAGACGTTTATACCAACGGCGAGTCTAATTTTTAATTACGGATTAATTATTTCAAAGTTTATTCCTAACACGTTTCTAACACGGTCATTACGTTGAAAATTAACTCTTAATACGCACAATTGAATCATTCGTGTCATGCACAATTCTTTCTTTCAAAAAACTAGAAGCAACGAGTAATTAGTTATAAATTTATGTACAATTTTTTTTAAATATACAACCTTCCAAATATTTCCTGAAAATTAACATCTTTAGTTAAGGTATATGTAAGAATTATTTAATAATTTTTGTATATTTGTTGAAGCGATGGAAATTAATTCGGGACACGAATGACTCATAATGTGTATTCTCTAAATTCTTCAGAGTGATAATTCACTCTAAAAGTTTCAGAGTAGTAAAGGATCAAAAAATCGTGTATATTGACGGTTAATAAATAATAAAATATTTCTGTTCTATTGATAATTTCAAAAAATGTTTTATACTGTTAAAGAACTTTAAAAAATCACGAAGGAATAAAATGATTCCATTGCTCTTGCTCTATTCTCAATGCTACAATTACAAAAGAATGCATCTTTTGTAAATCATCAACGCAAAAATGGACGATGGTATTAATTCTTACTGTTCAGAGCAAACATATTAGAGTCGACTTGGATATATTTATTCGAGTATCGAAATTTGGTACCGAAATTCATCCAAGTTTTTCAGTTTCAATCCCCGCGAGAAACTTTGAAGCGCGATACCAATTGTAAGGAGAAGAGAATCTCGAGGGGATTTTCGTCCGTGATATTGTCGCAATATTTCGTCGGTAAAAAAAAAGCACGAGTGCTGGTGTTCTTGAAAGAGGCCGCGGCGGAATTCCCTGATCGAATCGACGCTGTCGCGACGAGCGATCAGGTGGCAGCTTGGCTCGGCTCCCGAGTGATTGTTCATCGCTCGACGAATACGCGCGTTGTCTCGTTAACGTATCGGTATCATTGGCGAACGTTCGAAGTTTCTCTCGCGATTATTCCCTATAATTACATGACATTGATAGAATAAAAGAAAGGTTGAAAGAATTATCCCTCTATTTTTATCACGGCGAAACGCTGCCGTTTATAATACAATAAACCCATAATATCTCGCGGTTAATCGTTAGCGAGGACGTCCCCCCTGGCGCGCAAGCGAACGGGAGTAACGGAGAGCAAGAGCAGGAGGGGGAGGAGGAGGGGGAGGGGGGGCAACGCTCGGTGGCGGACCGTGTGGACGGAGGTTGCTCAACTTGACATCGCTCTCGTCGTGACGTCATTGAAAATCACTTTACCTCAAGCACCGAAACGGAGTCGCTCCCGCTGCCCGTTGTCGTCGTCGTTCGCACGTAAGTCACAGCGCGGTGAGAGCGAGCGAACGTCAGCGAGAGATAAAGTTATCGAGACGAAGAGAGAGACGGCCGGTCCTCGCGCACGTAGGCCCCACCGCGGCCTGGCAGTGGCACGTTGTCGTTCTTTGTTCTTCCTTCCTGCTCGCGCGCGCGATTCCTCTCGCGTTTCTCTCCCTGTGTGTGCGCCTCTTCTCCTTTTCCGTCGCTCCTTCTTCGCGGGTTAGCCGCGCACGTTACGGCTAACGGAATTAATTCGGAGCACTCTGGTTTACACAATCCTTTCGTTGTACGTACACATATATATATATTTGTACGTATATGTGTGTGTATGTATATATATATATATAACATTTAGATTTATATAAATATATATTATCTTTATTATTTATATGTCACTAGAAGGTACACGATTGTACACTGTATATCAGCGCGGACCAACGTCAGATACGTTCCCGTTAAACAAGCGCTACCGCTACACGTGAACCACGCGGTATACACACGTACAACGAGATGTACACAGCGTATATACACTTGCCCTCCCCCGCGCGCGGGATTATTGCACGTTTGTACAATTTACTCGTACTCATACACACGTTTACTCGGAGTTATACGCGTCGAGGGAAAACTCGACGTACTCGCGCGAGAGACTGTCTAATTTCCGTTATAGGTGCGCGCACGCCAAATGTGATACTGCTCAGCTCGGTACGCGCGAAACGTCCGCACGCAAACAATACCCGAGCACGACTAAAGCGAAGCGAACGTATGCGAGCATCGCGAGCCGACACCGGCCGAGCGTGTGGCCCACGACGCGGAGATACCCGACCGAGCGTCGTACCGCTACGACACGAGTTCCGAGTCGTTTTCCCCTCCGTTCTGACCTCTCCTCCTCCTCCTCCTCCTCCTCCGCCCTCCTACCTATCGTACTACCCGCGCGTACGGGGCCATCTATACGCTTCGGTCTTCTCACCGCTACCACTTCACTGCATACGTATATACAGACACACGTCTCTCCACCTCTTCCACCTTCTCGTCCTCGTCCTTCTCCTCCTTCTCCTCTCATCCTCTTTCTCTCCTCTTCCATCGGCTTTTAAAACCGTACGCGTCCTTCGGTATACCTGAGAAATATAACGCGATTTTTCCTCGAAGCACATTGGCGACAAGTGGACGATTTTGAAAGAAATAATTCTTACTTCGTTATATATAGATTAATTTATAAATAAGGAAATAGGGCTAATGAAAGTGCGGCGTAGTATGCGGAGCACAAAATTTTAAACAATGGCAATGGCTGCGTTCAGCAGAGAAAACTGATCAGTGAGGACTCGATGATTCTTTAATATAATATGATTGGTTCTTATAACTTGTTGTCAGATCTAGCAAAAAACACTAAAGGCAAGAACCAATTATATTAAAGAATGATTGAGTGCTCACTGATTAGTTTTTTTCTATAGAACACAACCAAGTACATCTAATACTTACAATTAGTAATAGTATTCGTAATATAAAGTAACGTTCGAACGTTTCGACTAACCTTTGGAATCTTCCAGAACAATGAATAATTCTCGAATTTTTACAAGTCCACTCTGCTATCAGTCAGTCACTCATATATTGTAAAATCCAAAGTGGAATTTCCAATTCTTAATTGATTGGACATTAATAAAAGATATTTTAACAGAGAATGAAAAACCTGTCGAACAATACTATAAACGTGTGGTTTCTTAAGACAATTGAAACTTCGTATACAATGCCGTTGTACAATTAAAAATGTATCAGTACAGTAAAACTTAAAATGTGTTAACTGTTCAAAATCTAACATGTGTGTCTCTCTCTCTCTCTCTCTCTTTGTCCTTTAGATTAATTTATGTTAAAAATTTTACACACACTTTCACAAATATGCTTATTGCAAAATCGTTTCTCTGATCCTTTTCGTCGTGGAACGAATGCGTAGCATAGACTATATAATAGTCAACTAAAAGAGACCTATTTTAAAACGAAATAAAATACGGTTTTATTGTATAGTGGTACTAGCCAGACCTTCGAATCCATCGACTCGATAGGTCGTATTGATAGAAATCTTTTCGCGATAATGTTCGTGTTAAAGGAGAAATTGACTGGTTCGAAGGCCATTGATACTTTTATTTTTCAGGAAATGCAAAACCATTCGATTAACGTAAAGATACGATAGTAAATTCTATTATCATTCCATTTTATCATTCCAATTAGTTTTATAGTTTGTCAGCAGAAAGATTACAGTTTTTTCTAGGAAGAAACCTTGAAGCATCTGCATAAAAAAATATTACAGTGAAAATTAGTTGTCAATATTTTAGAGAAATAAATCTCTTTTTATAAATAAATATTTATATCTAAACTTAACCAATCCAATCTTCGATAAATAAAATTTATTATTAAAACCAAAGCATTGCTTTCTATGAAATTTGTAAAATCGTGAGTCATATTTAAGAATATTTACTCTGAGAATTTTATTTACAATAATTAAGGTACCAAATATACATTTTAGAAATGAAGTATGCCATAAATTACATAATGTAGAGTCATATTTGGAATATCAGTTGAAGAAAGATAGCGCGTAAAATTGGAATGGCACATTCAAAAATTTTTTTATATTATATTTCGAAGAGAATTCCGAAGATTAATAGAGGAAGAAAAAGAGAGACAGAAAGAGAGAGAGAGAGAGAGAGAGAGAGAAAGGGGGAGGAGGGAGAAAGCGTATCTAGTGCGCTTTCGATCACCGCACGGCCGACGCTCCAACGATTCGGAGTTCCAGTATCCGATTGTTGCTTCAGAGTGGCGAGCATTCAAAGTGTATTCCGCATGTTTTGGAAGCTCAAAGAGGTTCCGTACATTTTCATGAAAATTACTTGCCGATGCCTCCGTAGCTACCTTACATATTGCACGAGTTTATCTTTGATATGTTCATGAGTACTGTCTTTGTCAACTAACTCGAAATTGTTGATCGATAAGCGATATTAACGAGCGATAAAACGATATAACATCGTTAAGTATTTTTTCCCAATAGCTTACTCTTCCGCAAGACATTAAACATGCTAATTTTAACGTCAAAGAAATTTAGAAAAAATATCTTTGTTATTGTAGCAAACGGGAAAATGAATAAATATGAATATTTGCCCTATATTGTTATTAAATGAATAATAGTATTACCAAGTTTATTAAATGGTAATATATTTTTAATGCACGAAGCAGATATTTAATTTTTCAACAAAAATTGTCTGCATCATATACTGAAAAAGCTATTCGTTTCGTCAAAATGTGGATTATGATTTCCCTTTATTTGATTCTGAGCGAAATTTATTCTCTCCGATTTTTTTTCAGATAAATTCGATTCGGCTAAATTATAAGCCTAACAAAAATAATATAAATACATAAATAAATAAACAAGACATTTTGTATTGTGAATATAAATACATGTCAACGATTACTACTAATTCGTATCATATCATATAATATCATATAAAAAGTATATCATATAATTATTGTACTTAAAAAATATATAATAATGTTTTATATACCATAAATAATAAGTAATACTTTTATTGTGAAATTTCAATAAGACTGAAATGGCTATTTGAAAATGACGCTCGTTTATCATTAGAGGAAAGGGTTTCGGCGAAAATGGAACGGGTGGATAGGCTAGAGGTATATTTCGCAACCAAGGGTGGGTGAAAAGGGTCGGGTTAAAATGAAACGTCGAGCAGCGCGGGGATGGTTTGGCGTTTCGCTTAATGGGCAAGACAGCGAACTATGTTACGCGATACGTATTGCGTTTGCGTAAAGGTTACACCCACGCGACGGATCGACGAAGACACCCACGTGACGCGACACGCGTACGTACGTGGGTGTAAAAAATCGCGGGGGTGTACTTTGTTAACTAACACCTGTGCCGCCTACCGTTGAACTTTTTGGTGCGCGGGAAATGTCGTTGCTGTTGTCGCATTATCGTTGCGCGCGCTGCTCTTTTGATTAAAACTGAAAATGCACTCGCAACGGGATACGTTGTAAATTACATGTCGCGTCATCGTATACGTGTTTAAAAGCGTGCTTAATGTCGTCATGATCATGGAGCATTAAATAGAGAAGCTAACGTTTTGAAGATTTGAGATAAAGACAGATAAATACAGAGAGAGAGAGAGTTGCAATATCTAAAAATCTGTGCATGAATATTTTTCTGAATATTACTTTATGGTAATAATTGTGTACTTTATAGCAATAATTATTAATATATGGAAAAAGTGATACAAGAGATACTTTTCCATACATCTATTCTGTGTTCATAAATACGAAGTCACTGCTAACAAGCGCGATACATAAATGCGCTAATTTTCTATTGACCTTGCTTCGTTATAGTGATTTACATTCTCGTTAGTATAATCATATTCACATCTTGTACGAAAGATTTTGTTTGATTATAGATGATTTTGTCATGATAGGTGGATCATTTCTCGCAATTACCCGATTCTCCGAATCGTTGGTATACGAGTATCGATCATCACATGGATTACAACCAACATGCCGAATTAATTTCGATACGCTTATTATTAAACCGCTATCTGCGGTACAATTTATTTGAAGCCCGTTCGTGCTGTACAACATTAAGCGAATCGTTTCATATTGAATTATATATATTTCAGTATTTCTAGAACTGTTACTTTTCAATTAAAATGATTTCTAGAATTCATACAAAATTAATTTGCTTTTTCGAAGAAATTCGAAATGTCATCTGCTCGTTTAGCATTTATTAGTTTTCTACATTAAATCGTTGTTAACCATCACAGTAAAATTCTCAAATTAAAATCCGCTTAAGATTAAATAAAATACCATCCATTTAGTTATAACTTTCTGATGACTTAAAAATATATTCGGATTCCCATGAGATTACTCATTACTTTAAAATTGAAATAAATGGTATTTTTATAGTGATTTTTAGTACACATGCGATTTCCAATAGTGTTGTAATATTCTGATATATAATGTATAATATAGAAAGATTATAAGATTGCAACTTATCACGAGCTGCTTCATCTCTACATCTATATTTACATAATTCTGGAAAGCTAATATTATAAATATTTCTCTTAAAATATTATAAATATTTCTCTTAAAATATTTATAATATTTTAAGAGGAAAAAGGGAGAGAGAGATCGAAATATATATACTGTTTAATGATCTAATTTTAATATATTTGCCGAGCTTCAACTTTTGCTCAAGTATAATATAAATGAAATGGCCTTTTTGTATGAAAGGATTAAAATGTCACTGTGTAAACTACAACTACGTATGAATCATTCGGGTCACCGGATACAGTAACATGAAAAATAAAAGGAAGTCGACTGATAACCTTTGTTCAATGTAAATTACACGAGTGATCAAATTTTTCTCTGACTATAATTTTGCAATCCCCCAAAGACTTTATATGACTTAAAATTATAATGATGAGGAATCTTTTATGATCCTATTATGATATTCATTTTACTTCAATAACGAAATTGCTTTTTAACTCCAAATCGTACAAAAAATCTAAAGACATTTTATAGATGTATCAATATGTAATGAAATATTCTATTATATAATATCGTATAAGCATTTTCTCAATATCAAAACAGAATATCGAAGTATTTTTTTTAATTTAACACGCTTATATTACGAAGTTAATCGCATCTATTGAAATGCGGATTCAAATAATGTTATCTGAATCCGTCCGCTATACTTCTCGGTCTAGTATAATTTAATGAGAGATTCAGCGAGGGAACAGGTAGATAGAACGAGAAGACTGAGAGTACTTCAGCGACGAAAAGATGTCTCGCGCCTATATTTCGCTTTAGCTGAGAAACTTGGTACATGTAGATCTAAGAATACAGACAAAAGTCTTTTGATTTGCCTCGCGGGATAATGAGTGAAAAGATTATGTACGATGAAATAGGACAACTTGATTAAAGTCAAAAATTAAATAAAACATATTCACTTATGCTCGATAAGTATACTCGCGAGCATAAAGTAGATTCATCTAGAGATTCTAATACAGAATACTTTACAAATTTTAAATATCAAGTATGTTATATGCCAAGTATGAATACTTGAAATTAATTTGCGAATAATCATTCTAGAAATATTTGTGAAAAGGACGCGTATAAATATATTCCTCTATCATAATTTTTTCCGAGTTTTTTTGATCATTCAGTTTAGGATAACGCAATTTTTCAAATACTTAGGATTAATGTCGAGATGTTATGATCTCACATCGATACTTAACGTCACGTTTCACATAATTGTACTTAAAACGGACATCATATAGTCAGTCCTGCGGGCGAATACCGCTATGTGCAAACGAGTACCAAGTGAATTTCCACTTTGCACGCTTACAACGCGCATCATTCCCTTTCTTCTATGCCTCCCTCTCTCCCTAAGGCAAGTTTGTCCCACCTTTCAGCCTCTGCTAGTAGTCTCGTGCACGTTTGGTACTTCCTTGCTCGTCCTTGTAAAATATATGCTCCTCTCTAATTGCTTCTCTCCCTTCAGCATCTCTAAAACGCTTAACTCTATAACGTGCGGAACGAAAATAAAAACGATATGAAACTTATATCTACCTGCAAATAGAAAACACTTCTAGTCCCAGAGGATTTTTCTCGAAACAGTTATTTTAAGATATTCAATGTTTGATTATATTCTTTATCGTAGGATGCGAGAATATTAGAAAGAAGGAATTATCGTGAACTCGGAATGAATCATGTTAAAATAAAATAACAAATTTCATAAAAAGCTGATAATAGTCTTTCAATTTTTTGTTGAATATTTGAAGAAAATGTAATTCTCTCTCTCTCTCTCTCTCAAATCATATTCTACAAAATACAAAAAAAGATTCGGCAGGAAAATGTAAAGGCATTTTTATTATTCCTATATCGTATAGCAAAATTATTAGTTATAGGCATTGCAGTATATTAATTAACTTTCGCATTTATGTTTGAAAGTGACATGTCTACTTTTAAAATTTTACTTTGCGAGTATTTAACATAGCTTCCATGTAAACGCGTTTATGAATTGCTGCGCAAACTACTGTTAGAAACTCATACTACATTATACAGACATATTTCGTCTTTACAAATGAAACAGAATCTTGCACAATCCGGAACAAGGTTATCTAGGGTCAGATTAAAAGATCCATCCGAGACAACGAGATAATACGTCGATAATCTTTAAATCTGTACAATTTGCACTATTTACTGTGAATGTAATGTCGGATTCGATATCGCTTCGATTATACAACGATTTATATAAACTGGCAAGAGTCAATGTGCGAAGAGAAGGAGAGAGAGAGAGAGAGAGAGAGAGAGAGAGAGAGAGAGAAGGTAGGTACCGAGTTGAGGTAGGAAAGTCAAAGACATGAGAGCGAAACGTAGTTGAGATTTTCTCACAGCGTGATTCGGATGTCGGCCTCGGAGCCGCGCGAGTTAGCCGCCTCCTGCTAACCGAGAAAAATTGCAATGTACTCACGAAGGACGGTCGAGGAAGTGGAAGCTATAGCTATGGCAGGAGCGGTGGCACAAGCGGCGGTCACCACCGTGGGGATAGAGCCCTCGACGCGGGGCGAACGTCGAGGAAAAAGAGCGAACCACGCGCTCGAAGGGGGAAACGACTCGGAACTCTCGTGTCGTAGCGGTACTCGTTTTCTTCTCGGCCGTGCTTGCGTATCTTGTTGTCACGAAATTAAATAACCGCGATATCGCCTTGCGACAAAAAGAGAGAGATAGTAAGAAAATCGGGCTTCTCCGAATTTCGCGATTCCAAAAGGTATTCGCGATATTATCCGTTAGCCCAAATCACGGGCCTTCGAAGAGGCATAATTGACCCGAGAGCGCTCTCGAGATATTCTGATAGCCCACAAGAATTTTGTACTCAAGAATCGTCGCGTTGCAAAACTAGCCGCAGATGGATAACATTGGTTTTTTTTTACTATTGCGAAAATTGCAAAATGGTAAAGGACTTTTCGACTCAGTTTAGTCCGCTCTATCTTGCTATGATATTCTGATGCGCTAAATTCCGGACACCCTATATATCTTGATAACGCATTGTTTTTTCATTAGAATATAATTGAATCACAGTAATTTTATACACACAAAACGAATTTTGCTTCTAATAAATTTGTTTAATCATTGAAAGTTACATTATTTGTCACTAATGGTGTCTTTTTCGTAGATATAAAGAAAGACTATTTTCAATTATTCGGTAGCATATAAATATATAACGGAAGATGAAAAAATAGCAATACTTATTAAAAGTGTCAAAATTATTCTACATAAAGTATTTTCTATTGAAATGTTTAATACATGATTCTTGTCTCCGCGTATTCCATCTGCCACACGAGGGTCATAGACTTTTACCCTACTTTCTCCTAATCGTATCAATTATTACAAACTCTCAGCTCTCGCGTATGAAATCATCTGCAATATGTAATTGGCGAGATATTATTTGACGTTTCCCTAAGGAAGGAGACTCTTAAATCTGGATTTACGAAAATCGACGAAGAGGTATCGAAACTTTACCTCGAGTCCTCGACTCGCTTGTGTTGTAACATAGAGTCACGCGAGTTATTGACCCAAAGCGAGATGTTCCTGCCTCTGCGCCGGGCGGCAGAGAGAGAGAGAGAGAGAGAGAAAGAGAGAGAGACTCGTTTGAAAAGCAACAAGCTCATATATCGTTGTACTCTCTCAATAGCATCATGGCACTCGCAAAGATCGAACCCATCTCAGAACGCTTTTGAAAAGGATCTCGCCGGGCCTCTTCGGTAATGCAAGCTAGCGAGGTACACTTCGTTATGAAGTGAAGGTTGCACCGCGGCCACAACTTTCAAGCTATTTTCTACGGTAAACTTCCTTTCTCCTGTGCCGTGCAATAGCCACGGTGTATGCGCCGATGCCACGTTGTCCTTCGTGAGATGTTAAAATAATAATGTTTTCCGCAAAATGTGACGTACCACGCGAGATTGATATTCCAAATTTATTCTTCTATTTTACAATTTCTTT
>NW_017257184.1:1536565-1609324 GCF_001594055.1 Mycetomoellerius zeteki
TTCCCTATTTTACAAATATGGCATAAGATTAGGAGTTACATTTTGAGTAAAAATCCAAACATACAGCTGACTGAATGAAAATTACCATTATGAATAATA
Organism: Mycetomoellerius zeteki; assembly: GCF_001594055.1. Taxonomy (NCBI): domain Eukaryota; kingdom Metazoa; phylum Arthropoda; class Insecta; order Hymenoptera; family Formicidae; genus Mycetomoellerius; species Mycetomoellerius zeteki. Next base: position 1,536,665 of record NW_017257184.1, read on the forward strand.
ATTATCATTATTATTGTATATCACTATTTTTATGTTATTTTAATCGAAATACTGATCCTCCTTTTTATAAAAATATTCCAACAGTATAATCGCAAGTATATTTTCTTGTAAACTCTTACTCTCAAAATTCTTTCTAAAATCGGATTATGCAGTAACGCTTCACTGTGCACAATAGATGTGTTTTTTATTCCTCTCTGCACTAGAGTGTGAAATAACTTTCTTTCTCACTTTCGCCAAATACTGAACATGTATCTATTTCACTTTAAGTTTCAAAATTAATTCAGCTACACAGAAAATAGACCTAATGAGTCACGTTATAAACGTATATTATAGTTACATATAAGCGGATATAGGAAAGCATAAATTATTTACGCCAATCACATATTTAGACATCGAGTAACTGGAAGTTCGGCGAACTTGATCGTCCCGCTTCGCGAATTTGCCCCGGACAAGGCCGACCGCGTTCGACCCTCCCTAACTCGCACAGTCTCGACTGCTTAACCCTTTTAACCCTTCGGCAATCCCGTCGGATCCCACGGAGATGTAGTCAAAGCACAGACTTTAGAACCGCGTGCGCCGTTTATACTTAGAAGAAAATCGTAGTCGTCGCGATTACAAAGCATAGCAACTTTGTCTTCGCTAGAGGCTTTTTGAAAAGGATTTCTTGTCAAATTGGAGTATGTGTGCTGCGAGATCGAGAACCGCCCGAGGCTGATGCCTCCTTTTCGAGTTTACCTCGACTAAAGAAGAGCTATTAAAAATTTCTCAAATCTATTTGCACGTCTCACGCGAAAAAATGATCATTATAAGCAAATATTAATATTAATAATCACGGGGGAACAATTGAAAAATCAGAAAAAATTTAACACGATATAAACAGAGTTTCTGCAATTAATCCTGACATTCCTCCAAAAATTGATAGGAATTATAGAAGTAATTTTTGTTCGATCAATACAAGTTGCACGCTCTATAAATTATTATCGATAAACTTTCCGCGCGAGTAATGTGTCATTTATAATTATAAATCTTATAAAGAAGGCGCGCAATCTAAAATTCATATTTTTGATCTATTTGCAGTAAGCGGAGCAGTCGCTCTTCGATGTAAAAGTAAAAGGTTTAAAGATTTTAGACTGAGTAGTCATTATATATTTTTAATCCTACTTTGGTTTATTAGATTTAGTTTTGTTCATAATTTTGTGACGTTTATAATTTATCTTAATTTCAATTATCAATATATATATTATATTATTGTGCTATGTACTATATAAGTAAAGAAAGCCTTCTTATACTTTTAAAATTAAATCTATTTTATAAAATACTGAATTAAATTAATTCTGTTAAAAATATGATACATATTAAAACATGTATATTTGACAGAAAGCAGAAAAGAATTTTATATACTTATCGGATATATATACATTAATTCCATTAACACGATGATTTTTGAAATTTTACTTTATTTTATATCGCTAAAAATATTATTAATACCACATCTCGCATCGAAATAACAGCTTTAATTAAAAATTTCCCAGTATCAATTCAATCCCTCGAATTTCTGAAAATCATATGGCCACAATGTTTTCAATATGCAAGCTTAAAGGACTTATTCAGAAAATCAATTTTAGAACGAGATTAATTATCGCGTACATAGAACAATGTAAATTAAGCATTTGTTCGGTGGCCGAATAAATAAGCTGCACGAGTTTGTCCCCGGATACTGTGTAAGATCGACCCCTCAATACGCCAGAAATAGGGATAATTCTCCGAGTGGAATGGACTCCTTCTCCCTTCTTCTTCTTATTCTTCTTTCTCTCCCTCTCCCTCTCTCTCTCTCTCTCTCTCTCTCTCTTTCTCTCTCTCTTTCTCCTTCTCAGCGGGTTCGTTCGTCCGGTGGCTCGTGTCTGCTCAATTACGAGATACCCGGTGTGTAAAGCGCCTCGAAGGGAAGGCCACTCTGCACACCGCAGCTAAACTCGTGCGTTTTTCTCTGCCCCCGTATATTTTCTGGTCGTCTCTCCCGTTCCTCTCTACACTCCGCGCTACCTCACATCTCGTCGTCCTTCCATCTTCGATGCAAACACAAACGCATACCTTACCTATAGAGATACGTACATCTACACAGAGAGAATGGTCGACTATCGTCGAAAGATCGAGGTAGAATATTCTTCTCGGGAGCGAAGAGAAGTATCGTTTCACGATAGGTAGACTCTGCGTGTGTCTATATTTCTGGACTTTTGTTGTAAGAATCGTTTTCTTTATAGGCAATGCCATGGAAATCGAGAGTGCTACGAATAATACTAAAGCGGAGACGCCTATTTACTAAGATGTAAATAAGATGTAAATATACTCTCGACGAATGGCTTTTCATAAATCATATCTTAATCTATATTGAAATACCCGATATTATTTACACTGATATTATTTAATGCTGTGTTTATGATAACAATCATAAAATTCTAAAATATTTATGCTCATAAGTCTTTGTAACACGTACATATATTAGTCTAGCTTAAAAATTAACCAAACAAAGTAAAATCTATGTAACAAAACAAAGCGTACAACTTTTTTTTACATTCGTTTACATTTTAAATGCACATATTTAATTTAAAGTCTACTGATATTTATTTGTCTGTTCACTTTGTGTTTTTTATTTAATGTAAATGGATCTTTATTAATAATATGATTTCAAAAGTGACTCGTTCACGCAGAAGCAAAAAACGTGAGTGTCACGTTACACTTTTGAAAGTCTGACGTGTTGATTTGCGCGAATAAAATGTCGCTCTACTATCAGTGAATGTCACCGCTTACCACGCGCGTATACTAAAGTAACGTTAAAAATGATTTTAACGAAATCGCTCGCAAAGTTGTTTCTTGAACTAAAATACGATTTGTCCATTACTTGATGCTCTCTCTCTCTCTCTCTCTCTCTCTCTCTCTCTTTTCTTTTTTATTTTTGTACGCATCGTACCGAAAATTTTATTTTTGAACAGTTAATAAAGTAATCAAAATTAAAAAATATATAAGGAGCAAAGTGCATAATCTAGCTGATACTTTCAAGAAATATGAAACTTTCTTTATAAAATTTCAAATAGAAATTATTAGTATGTTTTAAGATTCTCATTTATCACTCGTTTATTGGTAATGATTCAAGGAACATGGAAAGAACTTGAGCGTCCTATTTAATAATTTTGGTGGTCCAACGAAATTATTTTCAGATCTGTATCTAACTATATTTTTAGATACTTCAACAAAATCGTTCTCTCCGTGAAAGATTTAAAAAAAAAGATAAACCTCTGACAGCGTTACAAAAAATAAGTATTTTTGTTACAACAATAATTTACTCTCTACTCTGACAACATTCAATATTGATCCTCACGAAATAAATAAAGAATTATAGTTACGGACATTTTGACTGTTCTGTGCACAAAGCAACTATTAAAAAAATGAATTTTTAGATCAAATTAGTTTCATATTAAAATTTAATTCCTGTCTAATACGGTTGGAAAGTTTATTGCGTTATATATAACACTCGAACGAGACATAATGTATTTTAAATCAATAGCCAATATATGTATCTATTTTTCCAAAAGTTGGAAAAAAAAGCATTTGATAGTTTTATTGTGATCTTCGGTGACCGATAAAATACGATTGCTTTTGTCGACGAAATAAATAAATCCAATCTGAATTTATACTAGAAACATTACAGTAGGATGCGGGAACATCGGGGAACATTTATGATAAGGCGTTAGCTCCTCGCTGGATATGTGCATATAGAATTTTGAGACTCGATGAAAATCGATCGGACCGCCTTTCTCTTTGCCCCGGCGAAACCGGGTACAGATTGCCGGTGCGCACCATACACACAACACATATACGCACGCGCGCATACTCACTACATATACTCGTCCGCACGTGTAGGTGCGTGTAAAAGAGACGAGAGGTGACTACGTGACGATCGTTGCGTGTGGAGAAGAACGGTAGACCAGCCAGAACAAAAGGCAGTTCTCTCTTTCCGTCTCTTTCTCTCTTCATTTCTCTTTCATGGGACGAGACAACAAGAGCGAGAGCTAGATAGATAGATAAATAGAGGGAGAAAGAGAGAGAGGGAGAGAAAGAGAACATGGTGCACGATGAGTACGATGCGATTCACAACTAGACTCTACCGTCCCTTTCCATCTCTCTGTCTCACTTTTTCTCTCTTATTTCTTGCCGCCCTCACCCCGATTCGACTTTCAAACTGCACTCGCTCCGCTCTCCACTCTCGAGACGCTCAATATTTTAATTCCTACCGATCAACCAACCCTCTCTTCGCTCTCCGCGAGCGAGCGTCGAAAGAAGCGAGTATTCTTCCTGTCACGCACACATACACATTATTTGGCATAACGTTGGCTTGTCGGGAAGTGGCTTTCGGTTTCGACGTGAATGATGAAGTTTTTGCACATTGATCGTTAAAGAAAGGCGTATAATCGTATCGCAAATTTAATCTTTATTTTATCTCATTCCATTGCAAGGATATCTTATAATAATTCCGAAGGGGTAGGTAGTTGTACACTATTATGTCGTTAATATTGTAGACTATCACGTCACATCTAAATTCAATAGAGAAAAGTCGAATTACTGACATAGGTCTTCTAAAGATACATCCCCTTATTTCTCGGAAACTAATTATCGCACTTTATTAATGCTGATAAAAACATGATCTGTCGAGATAAGTAAAAATGTAAAAACTCGTAATTTATGTGTTTGTTTCTATACAAAATCAACTAAAAACAAATTCTACAAATGCAAAAATGAAATTCTTACGATTTCTTTTGCAAATTGTAGTTGTAGTTTAAATAATAGTGGCTATGTTATTAATAATATTACATCATTTTATGTGTTTGTAGTTTTCTACATCAATTTTATTTATATTTCTTTATAATACAGTTTTAAATAGAAAATCGGAGTGCAAAAACATCGGCACATTTGTCTGTAAGACAGACTGTAATACTAAAATCTTTGTAGCGTTACATTATAGTGACAAATAGCCCTATATCGCAACTGAAGGTACAATCGTAATTTATGAGAAAATGTTCAAAAAAAGAAACTGTTTTATATGTTTACATTTTACAGAACAGTATAAAGTATGTATATAAAACGTAAAGAATGAACGAAAAATGTTTTTTCAATAGAAAAGATTCTAGAAAATATAATACATTTATTTGTCTGTATTTTCTATAAATGACTCTTGTGAAAGAAAAAGGTTACTGCCTATTGTGTCAGTTTTAAGGTTCATTTTGTCAAAAACTTATTTTGATTTATCTTACAAAAAAATTGATTATTACAAAAATGCAAAAAGGTATTACTAAAACTGACAGAAGACACTTTCTAATTTATATTTATGTTTCTAAAGTTTTAGCTTTTATAAAAGAAACATTGTCCAAAAACAGAGTGTTGGTTATATCGGTATCGGTGATCTTCTATATTTTTCTACACGCGCGTTATATATTACATAGCGTTATCATTGAATTCCTATATTCTGCACATAGTTAAATTTTGTATGAAGACATTCTATCAAATCACTATCGATAATCGCGGTACTCTATTCAAATTCAATCCTCGAAAGCTGCATGTACGCTATCACGTATGTTATCGATTACACCCTACTTCGCACAGTTTCGATTTCTCTTTTTGGATTTTGTTTTCTTTCTCTCATGCAAGTATTAAAATCGGCCAACTGCAATTCTGTGTTTGAGATGTTCGATATTTTAATTCCTGCCAATCGACCTGTCTTTCTCTCTCTTTCTCTCTTCGCCAAAAGAAAGTAACGAATATTCCGGCAGCTATACATCGAATATCGGCATTGACGTTTGTCGAAAATTGATTTTCCTTTTGATGAAGAAAAGTCTCAGCTGTTCCCGCTGGTGGTGGTTCGCGATCTCGTTTCTGGCGAAAAAAATCAAGCGACGTCGAACGAACGAGCCTATCATACGTCGGCCTATTGCGCTTGCAATCCAGTCGACGTTTCCTCTATACGTAATATATATATGTATGTATATATATATTATATGTATATACATGTATACATATATAGGTAGAGTGACCCGCCGGAGTAAACGTTACACGGGGGGGAAAACGTCACTTTTCGATATCGCTCGAAACTGTTTCCGAAACTACTTCCGAAACACAAGGCTCCCTCATGAAATCAAATAGAAATGATATATTTTCACATTTCCAAATAGTTTGTTGTAATTTACCATGAAAAATGTCATTCTTTATATTTTTTGTCGCGATTCATACTTTTTTCTACGAACATCTTTCATTCATTATATATAGTTTAAACAAAATAATTTCCACAACTAAATATTCTACAGCTAAATTTCGTATTTATTTACATATACATATACAAATTGCCATAAATATAATTGTACGTAACAATGTATAATTGTATTTATAATTCACGACAAATATCTTTCTATCCGTCAGTTGCGACGAGTCGCGATCTTTCACATCGCGTGTTAAAACTTCTATTTATCCAATTTGTCTGTTCGTCCGTGAAGCATTTTAACGCGACTTCGCGCACTCCTTTCAATGCTATGCTCTCCCAGGATTCCATCCGCGCGCCAATTAAGCTACGCCGCCTCCGCGCGAAAGTGCAAAGTTCCTCAGAACACAATGTAGACGGAAGCGGCCCAGGAAACACGAGACGCAGAAATTTTCTACTTTCTACTGGACTATTGCTGTACATACAGATGTATACGTATCTACAACTTGTAATTTCCAACCTTTCCCCCCTTGCAGCAGCGCAGTAAAATATTTCGTCGTACTTTTCGTTGGAAAATATAATTGAAGGAGCATGTCAGTCCCTTTCTAAAACGTGTAAGAAGTTTAACACTTGCTTTGTTTTTATTTACTGTATTTTCAATTTATTAAAAGTTTTACAATAATAAAAAATACGATTAAATTTAAACTCGAGAAGCGAGCTTTTCCATACATTATGATACAATAAAATTTTCATAGCACCTACATACGTTTGTAATTATGAAAAATGAAAATATGCATACATATACAGATACGTATACATCGTCAAATGCTGCAATAATTATTGCCTTGTAATAAAATAAAAAAAAGCGAAGATTCTAATGTAATAAAATAAAAAAAAGCGCCCATTCTCAATTTCTAATTGTATATCTAAAGCGTTCTTTTCCAATTTATCAACTTCCTCCAGAACTCTTATTTATAGATACTGGTAGATGCAATATAAAGCAATATCTCCGTGTTTAGAATCCTTTTTGGAAATATGAAAATATTTTCTTCTAAACAAGATCGATGCTAAATTTTAATCTCAGGAAATTGTCGTTAAAAGATTTTCTCGAGACGCTCCGAATAACGGATGAAAACGATTTTCGTAAACAAACACCGAAGTATATATCGAGCATACGTGCATTTTATGGTTGCAAACGACGCGGAACATTTACGAGCATTGCCGCAATGACGATTATCCCGGAACCAAAGTTACTCAGGGGAGCATAATGTTGTGTCCGGTGCGTATGAAAAATTATTCATCCTGTACAAGTGGTGAGCAACCGCTGCGCTGTGCGCCGGCCGATACGTAACGCTGTGCGGTACATCGCGTTGCAGCTTTGTTGCACTTTACTGGCGCCCACCGCGCGGCGTGACCGCTTTACAATTGAGAGGAGGGCGAGCAAAATATTATCAACCGATATTTTACATATGGACATAGTTTACTGGAGAACAAAATTGTTTTTAATTATTTTTATATAGAAATAATAAATCACAACAAAAATGCATGTGTTTCACGTTAAAATTAACGCGAGTTTATGAGAAATAATAGAAAATTGAAAAACTACTTACGAAGAATTTATATAATTTTTCAATTTGTTTTTTTCAATAAAGATTCGTATTCTGAAAGGATTAATTTATTATATCTATTATTAGCATAAAAGAGTAATAAATACGTGTTTATATGATCATACAGAGAGAATTCATGAGAAAAATTACAATTTCTCTTTTAATAAATAAAGTGTAGATAGCGAAAGGATTGATATCATCCTTTGCCCTCGTTCTCCGCTCCTCTTGCTGATGCTTCCGCGGTTAATCGGCCGCGGTTATTCGTAAATATTGAAAAGCCTTTTATATAGAGGACTTGACGAGCAGCAGCCGTTGCGTTCCGATCGGCGCCTGTTCCCGTCGGCCCTTCGGGCGACGACCCTTCCCATCATAGGTCCCCCTCCGCCCTTCCGGCCCCTCGCGCACGTTCACGAGGGGCGGCCCCGAAGGTTCTCAATGGAGCCCGGATTTCGACATTGTCGCCTTGCCGCGGGAGTAAACTTCTTCTAACCTCAGAAGGACTTTCGAGGGCACTACGCTTAACCTTCTGATTCGTATTTTGACGGCCAAAGTGATCGTGTTTCTCCTGTATGTATCACTTTGTAATTTCCTCAATACATTTCCGGCTTTAGAAATATTTCAAAAATATCTTTGAATAGAGAACAACATATTTTTTCTTCATCAAAAACGTATTCTTTATTTACATAGTAAAATTCTCAATAAGCGAATTTCAATAATCAATGGAAAAAAAAATTATTTTTCTCATTAATTCTTTCTCTTTAAACAAAAATTTATAATAGGTATATTAGAAAAAAGCAAAACAAAAAATAAAAAAAACGCTGCTACAAATTATCTGAAAATAATTTGATTTAAATAAAGTTAAATAATTTTTTAAGAGAAAGAGAAAGAGAAAGAAAAATTTTATTTAGCCATTAGTCAATGTTTTCATTAATGCATATATTAAATTTCAATATAGACGATATTTACTTTGAGACTTATTTTCATTTTCGTACAAATATTTTAATATGATATGTATCAAAATGTAGTGAAATATCACAGACGTATTTATATGTACATACAACCAAACCGATTTTAATCATGATTTGACTAAACCAAGTTATACATGATAAGTTAGGATGATTTAACAATGTCACTAGACAGCATAGATTCAAATATAGATTAAAGCAAACAACAATTGATATTTTTTCTCATGCAGTTTTTTTCTCATAATCCTAATTATTACAATATACAAAGTTTACTTTAGTGTAACTCAATATTTTGAAAAATAGCATTTTTATTTATTTTATTTATTTATTTATTGCGAATACATAATTTTCCTTCTTCATTTTCGCTTTTTGCAAATGCGGCCGTTAGCTCGCGACATGAAAGTTCCCGAACAGATCCTGAATCTGTGACGTAACCGTTACATAATAAAACTTGGCAAACTAACATTTTGATCCGCGACGGCAACCCCCGCCGCTCTATCGTGAGATTTGATCTCTATAAATCCGATCTCCGTCGGTAGAAACGCACGAACTGAATTCAGAAAGGCAAGCACTGTACAGCATCTCCAAGCAAATCGATAAAGTGGCGTCTCGTTTCGTAGATATCACCATTACGCTGTCCATCTATTTTTCTCTCACTGGCGCACCTGCTGCTCTTCGCCATATTCTCGTCGTATATTTTTTCCCTCGATTATATCTACAATCGCGCGTATAATGTCATACTCGTGTGAGCTAGCTAGCCGTGTATTAGATTTTCAAGAGACTTATCATTATTGTTCATCTTATTATTATTGAATTATATGTTGAAAAATGAATTATATATTGAAATATTATGTCTTAGGAATAACGCATGCTTGTCACATAAGAGATAGATGAAAAAAAGTTCCACTATTCCAGTCGAAAAGGAAAATCGATCTTGGATAAAAAAATATAAAAAAAAAAAAGAAAAAATAGGGCAGAATTTTACAATTCTCATTTTATGACAACTTTTACTGCTACTATATACGGAGTCCGCCAAAAGTCCTGGACCGGCTGAATATTTCAGAAAATATTCAACCGGCCCGGGACTTTTGGCGGACCCTGTATAAATAATATTCGTGCAAATTTACCAGCGGGAAAGAGAAGCGATTAGCACATTAGGATTATGTGAAATGATATAGTTTGAATTTGGAAAAGTATTAATATTTAATTGAGATGATCATTTATTTAGCGAGATTCACTAGGTAATATTTATAAAGTGTTATGTAACCTCATATCATCGCAGAATATTGTATTCAGTATTGTTACATTTTATGTGCTATAAACTTGTACTGTTAAAAATAGAAATATGTATGTTTGCCTAAAGTACCCAAGAAATAGAAGGAACGTGTCTCTCTCTCTCTCTCTCCTATTACAATGAATCCTCCACCAACGGACGCTTCGGCAACAGCATGGGCGGTGGAAGGTTTTAATGCAATATAAGAATGCAATCTGCTTCTTTAAATGTCTAAAATATTTTTTAATATCAAACTGTTTTATAAATATCGGCATTTAATATCAAATTAGAAAAAAAATTATTAAATATTCATCGTTAGACCTAACACGCACTCAAATATAATAGCTATTAAAATTATAGACACATATCTGAAATTATAAAAATAAATAAATTATACACAATAAAGTATACACAAGACAGTTCATATGGCGCAATTTAGACAATACAAATCCAGTAGCGTATCGAGACTCAATAACTCGAGGTTATTCATGTTGATCGATCTTCCTGTATGACGCGACTTTAACTGCGCGAAAAGCTACGATGTCATCATCATATAATAACGAGCATGTTTTACGCACAATGCTAAAATAATCCAATTATCAAATTATTTCGGCGATATGCGAAAAGCGTATGATCCCTTTTATCCCCAAAGAGGGAAGAGATTTTTGATTTTTTTTTATACACGCAAATCATACTTACGCAATTAGTATCGATCTGACATTATATTTTAATGAGATTGTTATATTAATAGTAATTCGAGAGATTCTTCATTTTATTAAAATTAGAAATATCGATTTTCTCACTTTAATGAAATAATATATCTTATATAAATATATCAATAAATTGTATACTACGGTTTTTCGACTGTTATTCTTTGTTCTATAAATCATATTTTATATCTTACACATAGTTTAAACAATTCTGCACCATCCTTTTCCAATTTATCCCTTTTTCTTTTTTATGGATATTTTAGATGTAAATAATTTAATATTAAATAATTAAATAAATAAGTAATTCTTTTGCCAACTTACATAACGATGTAGTTATGCAACGACAATTCAATTTCGCATTAATATAGTACTTTTTGCAAAGTTATCAAAGCTGTATTTATTGTGCTATTGACTTATGTACGGAAACTAGTCGGTTATGTAAACGCGTATGTATCTATATAATACCAACGAGATCGATTAGCATGGATGGCTTGACGGGTTGATGCACTATCGGGCTTACATTATCTGCATCTACAGCTGCTATCGAGTATACCTTTGTTTTACCGCGCTCAATATTTATTTACACAGTGAATCGTAATATATTTACGTTTTAAGCGGTAGTGTAAAATCGAATGTACTCTCATAAAATATTTCATGTGTAATACTATATACATATATATACATTCTACAATCGTAAATATTTCATGCTGTGCCATTTGAATATCGTAACGTCATAAAAGTACTAATTTAAAGTACCATAAAGTATATTTTGTTTTGTATATCTCTCTCTCTCTTCCCTTCCTCCCTCTATATGTGCATGTGCGTGCGCGTGCGCGTGTGTGTCAAAATTATTACTTGCCTTTCATTGCATTATCGTATTATGGTATCCCGTGAATGCATATAGCATATATGTGTAATGCAGGTAGGTGCCTGAATTTACACGCTTGTATGTATATATACAAGCGAGCAAGGAAATCGATCACGCACGGCCAGTCTCGTCGATGATATGCCATGGCACTTGTATGATACGAATTCTATCCTGGATATCATGGCAGTTGCGTTCCACGCATGCTTGAATAAAGATGAGTATCTGAACAAAACACTAAATTCTGTCAAATATTTGGTATGTTATTGTCTATTCTGTAACGTTATTTAACATTGAGTGTAATGATAACGTCAAATTATATTTCCGGTTTATTTTGAAATTGAAAAAAATTGCAAAAGTAAAGCTCAACTTATTTTGATTGTAAATATTTAAATATTTTCTATATAAATAGGCAAATGTAAGATCTTATGATATAATAAAACATTTATACAAAAATATTTGAAAAGACAAAAATTTGAAAGGATTTAATATTTAATTTGACTATGTTACGTTAAAGTGCTTCTTTATAATTTTTTTGCAGAGAAAGGTGTAAAATTTATACCTGATTAATTAATAATTAATATACTAAAATTAAAGATTTTTTATTTTAATAATTGTAATTATATTCTGCTGGAGAGAGAGAGAAAGAGAAAGAGAGAGAGAGAGAGAGAGGGGGGAGCATATAACTGCACTTTTATTTACGAAATTTATGAATCGTTATTTATTAACAAGCGATAATTTTTTTAATACGCAATATTTTACCGAGTAATATCGCATTAACAAAGTACCGTTACATATCGTAAATCGTTTTCGCAAAACGTTTTTACATTATCTACTTATCCGAATGCTTGTACAAGATAGTGCCACGATTATCGCCAACCATAATATCTTACGTATTTCCCCAGATACGACAAAATATTAAATACAAGTTGCTTAGATGATACACAATAACAAACATGATAATTACTGTGTAATAGCGGTCAATTATATTGACAAAAAATTTTTGATGGTTTAATAATTAATTTCATTTAATACACACAAACGAATTACACAAGTATATGATTATAATACTGTGATTGTATATCTCAACAGTAGTATTTTGATTTAGCATACTCAAAAAGTTGATTGAACATCGTTTGAGTTTTCCGTAAATATCAAAAATAATGTCATATTTTTTAAATTAACATATTGTTGTGATTTTATCGTACTCGACCGTCAATAAAGCGTTTTTGCCAAAGTATCCACAATGTGTGATATTTGAGCTATTTATTTTAAAAACGCACCCCTGATATTTTTAAGCGTCAACCGTGTGAATCTCAAAGTCTAAATTCATTGCGCTTTTGGAAAATATGCGGCTTAAATAAATGATTTATATATCCAAAGCGGCCTTTTAGAGATTCCAACGCGTTCACAAGCAGAATCCGCAACATAGTTAAATGTGGCGAAAGAGTCTCTCTCTCTCTCTCTCTCTCTCTCTCTCTCTCTCTCTCTATCTCTCACTTGCTTCTCTCACTGTTGTTCTCCCTTTCGCCCTCTTCATTCACAGGGGTGGAATTCGATTTACTACAGTCATCGTGGAACAGTTCAATGCGCGGCGCTTATAATTGTTACTATAAAATCAAAACGTGAGCAAGAGAGAGAGAGAGAGCTCGCAAAACAGCAGAGCGCACGCTCTGATAACTTCGCGATTCGCGTTTTCCAATAGGTTAGGTCAGAGACTAGGTGGTATAGAGCAGCAGCAACCTCCCAAATTGCCATAGATGCTTTAGATTTTGCATCCGTTCGTTCGACGTGAAACACCAAGCGAAATTCCAGGCTGTTAATTACCGCTTCGCGAGAATCAATCAATTCCGAACAGATTACTTTGATGTTTGCTCTCGACAGAAACTGCGTGTAATTCTTTGCACCCACTCAGTTCGTATGTACGAATATCATTCTTGTGGGAATGGATTTAATTCACCAAGTATGTGTCAAGTACCTTTTCAATCCTATAAATGTGTGAGTTTTTACACAGTACAATTGTGTAACATGTATGTGATAAATTTAATTTTTTATGAATTAATATCTCATTAGCACAGAACAATTATACATTCTAAATTCTTTGAAATGGAACCTCACTCTAAAGAGTGAAAATTAAGCCAGTGTTGAAAAAGAATAGCTCAATTTTCAATCTTCAGGATGACAATTCACTCGAAAAGTTTTAGACAATATGTATAGGTATATATATATATAACATTTTTCATCATACTTATATAGATAAGTAAAAACAAAAGAGAAATTAATAAATATTAGATACTTAAACTTTATTACTTTCTTTTTTGTTTTTATAAAATAACTAGACTCCTATAATAATATATTATTAGGAATGCTATTGAAATGAGCTCATTGTATTTAGTCCAAGTATTTTAAAGTGTTTAAAATTAATGTTCAATCGTAAAAGAATTACTTCCGCTTCATAATAAGTCAATTTTCCATTGCTGACTTTTTTTTAAAGATCTTGTTCGAGCATTTTACTGCGCGAAACCGCTAACGTATACGAAAAAGATCTCTAATGAAAACAGTGACTTGAAGATAGGAAAATCGGGACTCTTCTTAATCTTTCCTTCGCTCTTTTCTAATTTAACTCATTTTTTTTCCTTTCTCTCAGACTTTTACGTCCCTCTCTGTTAATTTTCTTTAAGAACTTCGCAAAAAGATACGGAACTCGAAACCTCTTTCGCCTCTTTCGAAACCTTTGCTTTTCGCGCATGAGCAAGATTTTACGACAATGTGTAACATGTATTAATTTCAACGCTCGTATATAATTATGTGTTTCATACTCGGTTACATACCATCATTGTATATACCATCACCACCAACAGTGACTTACATAAGAATTATGCAAGAATTACCTGGTATCTTCCGTGTCACACAACAGTTGCCGATGTGTGTGTTATTTGCGCTATAATTTTCTAGCGTATATCTTGAAAGAAACCGAGCGAATACGATGAATTTGATGGTGACGATTCTAATTGTTTTTAATGCGAAAACTACAATGAATTAAATCGCTGATAATGCCTCAGTTGAGTTAGACTCAGATTGTGTTTCAGTGTCATTTGTTAAACCTAGCTGAAGAGTTACATCATGATTGCAAATCTGGTATTGAATATTACAGCTCAATTAGTTTTTGCCATGTGATAATTGATAGTGCAGTATCAAATTATCCGGGTATCAACTTATTCATTGTATCGGCAATCGCTGAATGAATATTGTTGCATTAAAATTGCCGATGCATAATATTCTTTTCCATGTAGAGAGAGAGAGAGAGAGAGAGAATTGCTAAGACTACATATTGGATTTAAATGAAATAAATAAAGAATTTTTAAGATAAAATATTCGAAATATTTTTGTTGTGCCTTTTTGAAGTTTCAGTGTTTTTCTGTTTAGTAGATAGATAACTTCCGTGATATTGAGAAAAATCTGTTGTAAAAATTGTGTCGATGACACGGTGAAATAAAAAGCCGAGGCGTTCGTTTGTGCGCATTAAAGTGACGATACGGAGTGATTCTACGTGAACTGTACGATAAGCCTAAACTAGATCGAACCGGTCGATCATTATACTGTGACGACGCGTGAAGCACGATTTGCGTTGATTATTACTGACTTATGCAATTAATATCTTGGCTTTAATGTGCGGAAAAATGCCTAAAAAGGTTATTATGATATAATCTGAATAAAATATCAGCAGTAATGTTAGAAAATATGTATTTCGAGATAATATGTACGTTAAGATATCAAATAAAAATCGCACACGATACTCTCGAAAATTGTTTAATATTCTTTTAATGTAGGTAAGCAAAAAATGATGTTTAATAACTTTATGATAGCGTTTGTAGGAAAGTATAAGAATAAAAAATGATATACATATATAAAACTGCCAATACATACATAGATATATAGATATACGTTATCAAGATAATTATAAGGAACAATTAACTAAATTAAAAGGCGAACAGAACATTAAAGTAAATGAGTTGCTTTATCTTTATAAACGAGAAACTCCAATATTGCAATTGGTAGAAAGAAAGAGAGAGAAAGAGAAAGAAAATATAAAGTGATATACAAATAAATGTACGCTTGAAATATATTTGTTCAAATATATTTGTTACTTATTTGTTGCACACTTCGTTATCAGTAGCAGAATTATAATAAATATCGTTTGTGGTTACAATGTGAAACCTCGTCTTTTTCTGATATTCTTTACATAAGCATTGACGCAATTGATAAAAAAATATTGATGCGATATTACCGGTGTTATTGGTGTGCGTATGTATGTTTTGCACTTTATATAATTTATATGAATTCAGAAAAGGATAATTAAATGACTAAACATTACGCGCGCATTGAAGTAATAGGAAGCAAAAAGTTTTTAAATCGAACATTTATTAATTATTTTCACAATTATGATTATGATTTACTTGACATATTATAATATATAAAAAAAAACCTGATATGAATGTAATATTATAAAAAAACACATTCAAATAATACATATCCATATGAAGTTTTAGACGTGTTATAACTATAATACATTACAAAATCAACAACTGATTGCTAATTTCATTTCTTACTCAAGAGAGAGGGCATTAATCACTTCAATTAATATGTATCTACTTCATTATATATTTGCTTAATTCTTACTAATTAGTTATGTTGCCCTCTTAATAGGTTTATGTTGACTTTCTACAAAATATCTATTTTTTGTTTTCTATTTCTATAAAAAAATACATATCACACATGTATTAAAATGATATTAGTAAATACATTGAGAAAAAAATGTACTAAATTTTAATAAACATTTATTTGAATAGTGCCAACTAAATATTTACTTACAGTAAATAAATATTTATTCAATAAAAAATAATTATTAAATTAATGGTTCTTGTACTAAATAAATATATCTTTATATTAGATATTTATATTAAATATTTGGTAAATATTTAATTGGTATTATTCAAATGAATGATTTATTAAAATTCAGAATTTTTTTTAATGTATACATATGAAATATACATATAGTATAAATGTATAATGTATTTCAATCTAAATAAGTTGTTCTATATTGCAATTACATAGATGCACTAAGCACACATTAATATAGAAAAAAAGTAATATAGCATATCATTACAGTGACAATGTTTTGCGATTGGATAATGTCGTTGTAAAAGAGTTAACTCAAGACCTCATTCGCTTTTAACGTGAGCGGAAAGGAGTGAAAGTTAATCTTTAACGCGTTGTTACAAAAGCATAATTGCACAGTTAGCCAATCGAGCGATCATTGTTTTGAAGCGAAATGATAGATCGCATTGAACTATCATTAAAGTCCTTATGCAATCGACTCGCACTGTTCCTTACTTCTTTGCATACTTTACAATTGGACACAGGTATCAATATGTAAACGGAGTAGTTGGTAATTACGCTGCTAATTTATATTATGAAGGCTGCAGTGCCTAATACGTCGATTTACTCTTGACTAACATGATATATTATCGTAGAAAAACATTAAAAAAGAAAATAATATTAAATAATAAAAATAAAATTTAAATTTCACAATATTTTGTTTTTAATAACATTTTTTATTCTTGGCTTTTTAAAATATCCGTCATATAATAAAGAATGTATTTTCTCTTTATAAAAGGAAACTATTTTAAACTTAAAATTTACAGCAATGCAGCAATGGCATGATAGGTGCGATTAACATTTGTGATTACTACGATTTTAGAATTTATTTTTCTATCTATTTTTCTTATTAATATTTATTATGTTAAAAAACTTCTCTATTTTTTTCTTCATAAAAGAACATAATTTTCAAAATCACGTAATATTTTCCCTTGATATTTTCATACATCTACTTATCAATGGACAAGGATGGCCTACTTTGTTGAAATCTTTTAAAAAATATGCTCCATGATTTAGTATTTTCTAAAGCTCCTCTAGTAGAGTACTTTCAAAGAATCGGAATTAAGACGATCAGTCGTTGGTAAGAGATTGCAACGCACTGCGACGAAATTAAAAAAAAGAGTGAGAGGGGGAGAAGAGGAGAAAAGGAGATAAAGAAAGAGAGATAGAGCTTAAACATCCGTGAGAGATGCGTAAAAACCATCGCGTACGTCTCATGTGCGATCGTTTGTCGAGAGTGGTGTGTACTCGTCTTTATTTTCAGCAGCTACAGGGACTATTTTTAAGCGACTTTGATCATCTTCGAATGCCTCTCTTTCTCTTCAAAGCTATTCGATATATCGACGCAAAGCTAACTACAAACATTAGACTACATTGAATAAAATCTGTTGTTTTACAACGCTTAGATTGAACAATGAGAATAAATTATAGTGCTAATACTTTGTTTCCATTTATTCTTTATATATGACTATGATCTGACTTAGAAAATATGTAGTTTTCGTTATAAAAATTATAGTTATAATATAATCTATTATAGGCAAACATATATTCGTTATGAATCTAATTTAAAGAAAAATAATTAAAGAGTTATATGTAGCGATTTCTATATACGTGTATTACATTTTATAATTGTTTATTTAATTGCATAAGAAATAAAATAAATTCTTTGACGCAAAGCTAACTACAAACGTTGACGTTTTCTTATTTTTTTCTGGTCTATTTATGTCTAAAGAAAAAGAAACCAAAAACGTTGTAGAAGTTACTTTTTAAACGACACACATACACAAAAGCAAATTCTTATTAAAATCATTTTATTAACTACCGATAGTTAACTAACGATACAGAAAGTATGATGATGTTAAAGGTTTTTATTATCGATTCGTTTCTACTCCAATTCCCGCCTATCGCATAAAATAGAGTATATAATTTTTTGCGAAAGGCAAAAACAAAAAGGAAAACGGTTTGCATAGAAGAAGGCGTATTGCATCTCACTATTGTTTACTCTCACGCTAGGATAAAAATCGTAATTACGATCTGGCAATCATGAGCGTAACCGCAAGGTGTAAACGCGAATCTCGCAACCTATTGCGCGCGATTACAATGCAGGCTCGGTGGTACTCAGCTCATATGCTGATAACAGTGTTTACAGAATCTGACCCGGTGTTATCTTCGCTAGCTTCCGCAATGTCCACGATTCTTCGCAGGAAGCCTCGTAAGGCTAAAATTTATTGAACGGTTTCTCAACGCCGCGCACCGACAACCTCACTTCGTTACATCGTAGGTATGTGTGTGTATATCATGCGTGTATATCATGTAATGAAAACGATGTATTTGAACGTTGTAATTATCTATTGTTTAATTTGATCGACATCCAAAATTACAAGATGTATTGTCTTTGGTGCAATTTCTTTAGGTATATTAGTATATATAATAAGTATTGAAAAATACTAAATATTCGATTGACGCATCGCACTTATATCTTCGAAATGTTTCTTTTAATTCTCAGAATAAATATTTTTTTGCCAATTGCAAATAAATGTTTGTTAATTAAAATTGAAATTATTATATATATATATATATTTTAAGAACATTGACAGATTAATCTTTTATATCTTTCGCGATGGTTATTATGATTTTTTATCTATGATAAACTATTGTAATTTACATTTGATATTAGATATAGGCGAAAGGAATATATGTTAATGTATAATATAATGTTCTTTGACACATATCATCGATAATTTTGTGGTGTATCTTCGAGAATGTATCGAGAGAGTGTAAGTAATTCTAGGATGGCGAAAAATAGCGCATTTAATTATAGGTCATCCGCAAGATTCCTCGGTGCAGCTGTTTAAACAGTATAGTTTAACAGTTAGCAGTCGATATTATACATTTACGTATAATCTTGTTATTTATGTAGTAATTAGAAGTGCATTATTTGTCATATATTTAATTATTAGACATTTTTTATATTTAATTTATTTAATAAGATCATTGAGATAAATAGAGATATGATTTAAATAATGACCATGTATTAAGTGGAAAATTGTTTTGAATTTACAGGATTATTAAACTCCGTCAGTTTTGTTGCTGTTGCCAAATTTATTTGTAAAAAATGATTTTTCTTATCGCGATAAAAGTGCAATATTCTGTGAGTTACTTGCGCTTTCAGCATATCTTTATACTTATACGATTCATATCTTTCCTTTCTATTGAAAAATAAATATATCCAAAAAATTGCCAAGTTTTTGTAGTCAAGTTATATGTATTACAATTTGATTATAAAAACAATAAATTAAAAGAAAATATGTCAAGTTATAATATGAAATAATAAATTATGTTACAACAACAATAATAAGTTGTATTAGAATATATTAAATATATTTCTATAAAATATAAAAATAGTGAAATAAAAATCTTAAGAGAGATTTATTCAATTCTCTAATACTCTACAATTTCTAGATATTTTACAATTTCTACTTGTAATTATTGAGAGAAAGAGAGAAAATGATTTTTTATTTTATAAAAATTAAAATCTCACTATAAGTCTGACGTATGCTTTCGCATTATTTATTTATAATTATACACAATATTCTCGCATGGATCTTGCAAAGAGTGTCCACGTACAGGATTACGAGAGATTTTTAAAGCAACGATCTGAAAACGGTAAGTAGTCGTTTCGTCGTAAAATGCCGTTATTCTCGGGTAGAGAATCGCATCGAGCGTCCGGTATGTACGACGCCAATCCTGTAGCCGCTCCAACGTGCTCATGACGGCGTCGATTCCACCGATAACACAAGGTCTTCATACTCAGCTTTGAATTTCCTAAGTAGGCAAGTATGACTAACAATGTATTACCAAACAAACGGGTCACCCACTGTCCGCCCTATCCTCGATGTTCTTCCTACGCTTTTTAATATATTTGCTTCTCGCTTACTCCTTTTCTTACTTTCTTTTAATATCCCCTCCCCCATCCCTCTCTCTCTCTCTCTCTCTTTCTTCGCGGAATCCTCGCAATTAGCTTAAAGATACTCGAAGAAGAATTACTCATCCGGGCACATTGTTTTCATTATCTGAAGACTGATGCCACCGACGAACTTAAAACTAAAAAATTAGATAAGTAAGGAGGAAAGGAAGGAGAAGATTAATGTCAGACCGTCTTGTTAGATCCAGATTAAAGGCTCAATAGCGCATACGTATTTACTCGAATCACACACTGATTGCAATGCATTTCACAGATTATGTTTTGTTTCCAAAATGAGATTTGATAATTGGAACCGAAGTGCGAAATATATTTTAAATTGATAATCGATCATGCAGTTTTTCATTATTTTTTAATCTTCCAAAGTTTAACTCCAAAATTAAACTGTCTGATTTTTTTCATGATTCATATTTATTTAAAATCTAATTTTTATGCATTTTACCGCAATAATTGTTTCTGTTTTGTGACTTATCCTAAAATTCTTATTATAGAAATTATGTTTGAAATAAAACTCATCATCATTTATCTTTATCCATCAAATTCTAGCGTTTCATTAAATACAATATTTTGTCCAAATAAAAGATAAAAATAGATAAATAATTCTAAGAATATTAGTAAGAAAATAAGTAATATTCGTCGATTAAATGAATAAATAATTTCATAAAATAGAATTTTCTCTCGCTAAAAAGTATTACATTAATTAAAATATTTAAGAAATAATGTGATTTATTCGTCGCACGAGCTTGTCATGTACAGACAGAAAAACCAGCAATAACGTGAGAATGATAGGAGCATTCAGCTTACGATAAGATAATATTCGTGATTAATCACCGTCGACCAATCTGTGACCTTCTTCGAAAAAGGAAACTTTAAGACACACGGTACAGCTTGTTACATACATTTCCTTGGACAAATGTTATCGGCGACATAACAACGCATGTATAACAATATTAATAATTTATCCTTATCATTATTTCTTCCAAAGGAGATTGCAAGAATAATATTTTACTTATTTTATATATTTTACTATAACTCTATTGATCATAAAGAAAAACAATACAAAGAAATAATAGAAAATGATATAAAATCTTTGTGCCCAGATCGCACAAAGAGTCTGAAGACTTCCTTTTTTATTCCCGACTTACAAAATAAATTCCTGTTTCATCCCATTTCTGCTCTAAAAGTGTTCCCGAGAGTCCCAAAAGATTTTACTTTTATGTTACCAATTATGAGGTCTTTTTCAGATTCAAAAGGTTTTCTTTTTCTAATCCTTTTGTATTTTTTAATTTTGTATAAAAATAAATCATACTTTAATTTTTATACAAATTAAATATTACTTTTATTAAAGATAAGCACATATATAAATACGGATATAAATATATTTTATATATTTTATATATTTTTTAATTCTTTTTTAATTTATTTCGAACAGATTATGCTAATTCAGAACTTAAAAACGTTAATACTTTCCGGGTGTATATCAATTGCACACAAGCCAATCACAATGTTAAAAAAAAAAAAATAAAAGAAACTCTCTACGCAGACGTCGCTGTGATTGGCAGTGGGCAATTGCAATAGGGTCAAGTAAACCGCTCCCACACTTTTTGGAGTTCAAATGGATCAGATGTGTTTGAATTATACAGCATAATATTTACATTATAATTACTAACCGCGCGAAAAATATATTCTACTATTACGTCATATCAAGTGAAAATTGATATCTCATCGGCATTGCGAGAAGAATTTCTTCCGAATGACTTTCGTCTCTGTTTAATTAGATAGTTCTATCCTAGTCTGCTAGGAACGAGGATAAATGGGTCACTCTTGAGAAAGATACACTGGAAACGTTGGAGGAGAGTAAAATGCACACGTAAAGCAATACGCGACAATATGTTTCGCGAGATTATTAGTCCGATTAGACGAGGAAAGACGATGGCGTATGTACGCGCACGATGTAACGTTTATTTGTGCTTATTGCGTGCATATATGTGTATGTATACGATTCTTAATCCACAGGGGAAACGTGTGGAGACACAATGAGTCGACATCGGCCCTTTCGATAGCTACACGCATGCGTATCATGGACGCACATACACACGTAAGTTCGCACGATATACGGAATGCACATACATACGCATGCGTTATATGTGTGTCGTGTGTGTTTCGAGAGAGAATCGACCGAGAAGCAAAGCGTGTCCGTGGTACATCGAGCCAGCCAGATATCGGACAATCTGTTTAGAAAACAATGGAAACGCACGCCGCGCTGTGAGTGAATGAATATTCAAGGATTAAGTAACGATTGGGTAAGCCAGAAATCCGGATTATTACCTACTCGCGATTCTTCCCCGCGGGCCTGCGATGGGATGCAAATTTAATTGATACACGAGACGGCTAATAGGGTTCATTTTATCGCCGGAAGATCAAAGAGCGAGTGAATGGTTGTGACAAATGTTCCAACATGAGCTTTCAATTCTTCATCTTTAGGTGTTATTAGTTAAATATACTCTATGTTCGATCGTTTACACAATAAATAATGGGATAAATTTGCGAAAGTTACTGTATAAAAGGAACATACAATTTTCAAGAAAAGTAGGTTTTTAGTAGGTTAGTGATCAATTTTTGAAATCAAATAAAAAATCATAATCATAAACTTCATATATAATATATATTTTTATCAATATAATGTTCGAAGAGGTCAAAAATCATTATTATTGGCTTATCCATTTATTTACAAAGTTGCACTATTATAGTTATATATATTAATCGAATATTCTAGTACAGATTACGTATCAATTTTTTGCTTATAATATAATAATCATACTTTTAATACTATCAAATAGAGACTATGTGCATATTTAAAATGCACAATATTGACAAAATGCTTACAAACTGTGCAAAAATCAACTAAATTTTGAGAAAAAATATCGCTTTCGAAAAACCAATTTTAAATTTCTCAACAATCTGCAAAATCGGATTATTCGTAACACTCTTAAGAGTATCAATACTCGATTCATCAGTAGTTTGAAAATGTAGAAAGGGTCGAGCAACTCTGATGGTCACTATATCCAGAGAGAGAGAAAACTGCAGCTTAAAGGCTGCAGAAAGGTTTGTTCGTATTATACACAACACACACGATATAATACACACAAATTTGTCTATAAGCGCGAACAAATGTGCCCGATATAAAGAGCGAAAGAGAGAGGTAGGGGAAGGAAGAAGAAAGAGGAAAAATATTCGCCTAAGGAATGAAATACCGAGAGAACAGGATCGAGACATGATCACGAGCGCTAAGAGCATTGTCCACCAGCCGCTTCGGTTCCCCCTGCAGACACCTGCGTGACGTCACGCGAGGAAACAGCTGGTCGCTCATCTCTTACCTGGTTTGCAGTCCAACCACTTTTGCATTTTGTGAGAGGGGAAACCTCTCTCACTTGCCTTCCTCGCGATTGCCTCCCTCCTCTCCTCTTTTAATTTCCTTCCCCCTCTCCTTCCAATTCTATTTCTCGTTATATTTATCGTATATCCTGAAACCGCTTTCCAATATTTTTTTTAACTAATCTGATCATTACTGTTCCTCGAATACTTCATTTAACGAACGTTTTTGCCAGGTTTGTGAATTTATTATCCCTTCAGTCATAAATATACCTACCAGGTACATTCATCCGAAGCAAGCTTAAACAATGCGAGAGATAAGAAAGTTTGCTGTTCAAAGAAAATTTTCAGGGTTTTTTTGAAAAAGCTTCGTACGGTAGTTTGTCTTACGTAAAATAAACGATTTTTTTTCTGTGACATTATCTCCAATATTTTTAAAGTACAAAAAATCGCATTTTATATCTGCTATTTAATATATTTATTACAGTTATGCGAATTGTATAAATGTACAAATAAAATTTAAAGTTTTAAATATATTTTGTAAGATCCATTTAAGATTCGTCGTCATTTTCACATACAGTGTACTAGCTTACAACGCATTTTGCGAGCTGATCTCTCACTTCCCTATCCCACCAAGTAGTTCATTTTCCATATTCCGTATTTTTCATAGCGTATTTCTATATTTATCGTCAGCCTTTAACTTGCTCGTTATATTTGTTACCAATTAAAGAAATCTTTGAACGGTGTAGTGGCAAATGAATATGAAGCATAACTGTCTCCATCTCTTTTCTTCCCCTTCTCTCTCTCTCTCTCTCTCTCTCTCTCTCTCTCTTTCTTTCTTTCCTCGTTTTATCTTTCCCTGAAAGAGGCTCCTTTCGCCGCTATTCCGACATAGCTTTTCGTCCAAAGTCGTAGCCTTTTTAACCTCTGTGTCTGCGTCTCAGCTGAGGAACAGCTCGCGAACGATCTTTAAACCGGTTGCATGCCACAAGGAGCAGAAGAAGCGGTGGTTTTATGTCGTTACGCTATCCTCGCGCATTCGTTCGCTCGCTTGCGCAGGGATCCTTGTACTTGACGGAAGAAGCGATCCTCTTGTGAGTTTATGAACACAAGCGGAACATTCATTTTTCATTTCTTAATTCGCAGTGATAATTAGCGAAAAATCGATGACCGATGTAACTTGGTTTTCCCTCTAGAGTGGCCAAAAGTTTGGACTGTGTTCGCTAATCGTAAACTCCTTTATGTGATCTTTCTTAATATTCAATTAAAACGCGATTTATTAACTTTGTAATTTCTATTCAAACACGATAATTCATGTTATTCTTTTGATAGACATAAAATTATTAGATTCATTTCTTTCTAGTATAACAAAGGAAAAAAAGTGAATAAATACATGATAAAATGTAATTCTTTTGTATCAAATACATGAAAAAGAGAATAAAGCATACACATTCTTTCATCTATTGATTAAATTATTTGTTTTTTCTCATTTCGTTTTTTGTTCACTTGTTTGATTAAGGTAAAATTGCCTATTATGGGATAGGTTCCTAATATGAGATAGCGGGGTTACTGCTAAACTAATAAGCGCATGTGTTTGATTCTATCATCAACTTTTTACTCTTAGTATGAAATCTGTTTAATAGAAAATTCATTATTAGATCATGCGCGCAGTCGTTGCAAAAAAAGATTTGTGAAATTGAATGTTGTCAAATTTTATTGAGGTTAGTCTTTAAATCTTGTTTTATTATACAAAAATAAATATTAGGTAATAAAATATCTGCATGCAGTGATAGAGTAAGATCGTATTCATAGGAAAATACGTGATATAATGATTTGTTTAACTGTAAAGATTAGATTTGATGATCGTGAAATCGCAAGGCATGAAAGTCGTAATATGAGATGCTCAGGATATTCCTAACTAATATGAGAGCATCTAAACAATTCAATATTTCAAAGCATACTATCGAACGAAATGTTAAAAATGATGATTCTATTGTTAAGATTACACACACACACATACACACATACTCACATACACACATCGAAAAATTATATAATTATTATAAATAACATTTAAATTCCTACTTGTATGTAATATAATAAAAGCGTGTATAAAAAAAGCTTATCTTTATTTTTTCCTTAGTTTCCTTATGAGATATCATCTCATACAAGAAAACCCTTGTATCTCATATTAGGAATCCTTTTTTTTGAATGATCAAAATCAGCATTTTTGATCAAAAATTTCACATACAACAAAATATAGCTATTATCAACTGCTAACTTTTGACAATAAAAAACTTAAATATATTTTCTATAAATTTGACGTGAAACTAGAAATTCAGGTTATAAATTAAATAAATTACAAGCCTTTAAAAAAAGGTATCTCATAATAGGCGACTTTACCCTACCTGTATAATCTCACAACAACGCATGTACAACACATCCATTATCATTTTAACATCACTATTATCAAATGTTATTACTGCTCAACATTCAATAATTGACTAGTATCTACCGGTTGAGAATTTAGTAATTTCACATACCTAAAGCACTCTTGTGCAAGTCTTAAACTTTGATCTGCGATAGCTATTGTGTCTGATTTGTTTCGACACGTGTACAAGAATGCCTATGTTTCGTGCAGGCAAGCACGCATCTTCGTAAATAAAAATGTACAAGTGAGAGGGGAGGGGAAGGGAGAGAGGAAGGAACGAAGAAAGGACTGAGAAAGATACGTTCTACAGGACCTGTATCGAGCAGGTTTCAAGCCGTCTTCGAAATGTATGCGACGCTACGATTCCTTCGATTTTAAGCGCATGGCATATGACGCATGATTTTCTTTTTTTATATATATATATATATATATATATTCGATCTCGATTGAATTTTCTTTGAACATATCAGTGAAAAAAATTTTTCACTGTCGTAAGATATAAATTATATGAAAACGTTTTTATCTTTGAATTCTGTAGTAATTCTACATTGAAAAAAATTTTCTAAATCTAACAATAAGTAATTTTTTTTCTTGAACATATTACTTGTAACAAGTAATGTATATTTACATTTAGTAAATATTTATTTGCAGTAAAGAAATGTTTATTTGGGACTATTCAAGAAAAAATTATTTCGTTTAGTAGAATAAAGAAGTTTTACACTTTATGGATGTATTATTTGCGCGATCTTCTGCGCCTGACTCCTATTGTCCTTATTCTTTCCAATTTCTTTTGATTTATAAGGAGTCTTTGTTAGTTTGATTTGTTATACGGATTTAAAAATTATTTCAATTTAAAAAACTTTTTTTTAAATTGTTAATTGCGACATATTGTATATATTTATAAAACATAATTATTATTAAAATTTTAGAAGCGTAAAATATTATTTTTAAATATAAAGAAATAGAAAATGTCTTATTTAATAAACAGGTTTAAAAAAGTACAATGATAATTTTTTGAAACAGTATGATACTATATATTATAGATAGTAGTAAACGTAAATTACTACTATCTACAACTCCAGACTTTATTCTATTCTTTGAAAAACCAATATAAAGTAAAATCATAAATACATTTCTTTTTAATATTCCTTTTACGATATCTGCGTACACGGAAATAGGTTTTTTTACTAAACGAAGGAAAGTTTGTTGAATAGAAAAGAGTTTTTATCGTAAATACTTATTTATAGCTATTTTCTTCAAAACAAGCTTTTATG
Source organism: Mycetomoellerius zeteki (assembly GCF_001594055.1). Classification (NCBI taxonomy): domain Eukaryota; kingdom Metazoa; phylum Arthropoda; class Insecta; order Hymenoptera; family Formicidae; genus Mycetomoellerius; species Mycetomoellerius zeteki. The sequence goes on from NW_017257184.1 coordinate 1,564,326, forward strand.
AGAGATTTTTTATGTGTATCGTTCTAAGAGAAAAAAAAAATACGTAGTATTCTTTCTATACATGTGTAGTCTTTAAGCGCGTATTACTACTCTCACAAAACTGCGCGTTGTGTAAGTTTCTCTAAGTTTTTCTACACAAACTTATACTGCGGACATGAGAAAATATATTAGGCGTCTCGGTGAATCAGCGCAAAGAACTTTGTTATACTTCGCCTACCAAATTCGTCGATCGATTTTATAAAAAATCGCATTACTCAAATTATTTAAATATTATATCGCTACATTGCTGCGCAATAATTCTGTAGTCGCATTCAATTAAATAGCATAATGTAAATCTATCAAATATGATACAATCCTTATTTTTAATTATCATATAATTATTAAATATTTTTCAACAATATTGAGTACTAATGTAACATTATAAATATCACAAATCCCTATTCTATAGATGTTTTAAACAAAAGTGTAACAAATGTATTTTTTATAATATATATTTCTTTATAAACTGTTCAAAATTATTTCTTTTTGCTACTTACATTATTTTGTTTTTATAGTTATAGTTCATATTTTATAAAAATTTATTATGTAAATTTGAGATACATATATATATGTATTTTTTATACTTTAGTATTTGCAATAAGTTCATTGTTTATTCAATTTCGGTACATCATTGTTAATGAATAATATAGTTTATGATAATAGTACCTTTATGGAACTAATAACTTGTCATTGTACCGTTAAATTAATCCGAGTGTAAATTGACACGTGTACATGTATTCGTGTAATCTAGAAAGAATGTTTTATTTTAAGTCATTTATGGAATTGCACCTAAACTAGAAATCAGAAAGTCTTGAGCAGTGTTCTACGACAAAAGCATTATTACTCATAAACTTCGCGAAAGCGATTTTACGTTCTACGCGTGCGAAAAGGTAATTTCCTCGCAACATTATTCGCGAATAATCTATCGTTATATCACAACTTCTCCCGAGGAAAATCGGTGTGATTTCTTTAAACATTTTTACAATAAAATGAGATTAAAATGAGCTTCATGAAGAACGATCCGTAAAGTAAACAGCAAATACAATAATATAAAACAGTTCTTACGTCGTCTAACGCACGCAATACGAGAAAAGCGATTTAGTGAGAAATCGTCATCATAAACTGGTTGGAAACTTTGACATTTTGTTTTTCCTAAGCATTAAATTTCGCGAAGGTATTAAAGTTTCAATTCAAATACTCTGTTACGAAAATATTACTAATTAGATTAATCAAAATTTATCTATAAGATTAAAGATGTAACCATATTAGAGTTTTTATGTTCTTTGATAAAAAAATTTAAATAACGATCTACAATATGTACTTTAGAATTTAGAAATTTTATTTTATGATAATAATTTGTAAAAATATTATAATGTCGCATTTTACAATTGTGAAATTAAAAACTGAAAGTAAAAGATTAATTATTATATTTTAAATTGCATTACAATTTCTTAACAAGATAAAAATTCGATTTGTGTACATATTGTATATATATGTGTATTGAAGGTAAATTCACGACGTCTCACGAGTGCCACGTTACACGAAAATTCCCCTCGCTCGCTGTACCGAAACCAGCGACAAGCAGAGTAGTAGTCAAGGAACGGCGCAAAGGGAGGGACACAATGGAAGTGGCTCAATAAAAAGGATTTCGGTGCAAAGAATTTCCCACTGCATGATTACCCCGCCTGGTCGAGCACGTAGCTCTCGTCGTGGACTCCTATTGTAGAGAACATCGTACACCATGCTTTTTCTTCTCATTGAGATACTCGTTCGATTCGCGAAAAAGGTACAACGCTTTTACGATAATTACGCGGTAGGTTCGCTGTTATTATCGCAAACACAAAATCACTTCTAAATCGTATCTATGAGAAATTTATTACTTAATGATTACTTTTTCGTTGATCTTTTCCAAAACCAATTTTTTCAAATTAACGATTTAAAAGAGAATTCGTCTATTGAAGATTCTTGCTCAAGAAAATTGTCAATTTTTCGACAAACACATTATTTTCGTCGGTACAAATGGGAAAAGTTAATTTCCATTAGTCTCGACTTCAAAGAGGCAGGCAACTCCTCTACGTATTTGATAAAGATATAAAAACTGTGAACACAGGGCTCATTTATCTTATGGTCAAAATATGTCACATGTTATTCGCTCTGTCTTTTCGTTTTCTATTTGTTTTTCTACTCTCTGTTCTCATCATAAGTCCTCTCTATTGTTTTCTCGTGTTTGCGCATTACATCTGTTTCGGTTGTTTTACTTTCTGACTCATAGGCCCGGTTTTTCATTGTCTAGTTAACTTGTGGTTAAGGAATCTTACGATCCCTGAAGACGAAGATAGCCTTAGCTGTGGTAGCTTCTGGTTGGATAACGAAAAAACACCCCTGATGTTTCACCCAATGGGCTTCATCCATAACATCATCATAGATGAAACCCATTGGATAAAATATCAGGTTAAATCTAACCACAAGTTAAACAGATAATGAAAAACCGGGCCTTAATGTTGCCTTTTCTTTTTTCCTTTAACTTACTTCTTCCGTTCTGTCTTTTTATTATACTATTATCCATATCGCTCTTCCATTCTATCTCTACTATTCTTTCTTTCTGACTTATCCCCTCCCCCCGCTGGTATTTCTCTCTAAACTGTCATTCTTTTCTCATTCCGTTCCTCTCTCGCACGCTAAATTGTTCTCTACCTCTTTTACTCGTTATCTCGTTGGTCTTCTCTGCTTTCGCGTTGCTCTCATCTTCCTGCCTTTAGTTTCGCCTTCTCATTTACACTATCATGCCGCGTTCTTCGCTTTTCTCTTTCACTTGTTTTCCTCTTTTTCCATGTGTTCACTTACTGCGGTGGAACTCTTCAGTTTATTGTATCTTCTTCTCTTTCTTATTCTTACTTCCAACTTTTTCCTTAGGCCTTTCGACCCACGTTGAGCGGTATTTTCTTTTCTTTTTCTGTCACAGGATCGAAGGTTTATTCCCTCGGTGTTCTAGACCGGTTAAAAATCTCGCAGGCCCTAAACATTTTCAAACGGGAACGGTTCGAATAGATATAAGAACATCGATAAAATTATTTATTGGTTTTTTTTTCAAAATTCTATAGGATTATATTAAATATGAATAGATATGATATCGCATTACGATTGTATAAATTAGAAGAATTTCATTTCAATCATAATAATTAGAAGATATCATTGCAGTGATTATTAAAATAATATATTGGAAAAATGTATAATATGTCTAAAATAAAATATATTTTTTAAAATCTATTTCGTTTTATTTAACCATTTCTCTTTGTTTTACTCCAAATAAAATGAAACGCGCATGGCGGTTGTCATTCCATGTAAACGTGTCACATTCCGACCTTTGGTATCTTCAGGTAATCGGCCTTCGTAATAAACTCTAGCCAGAGTATTCAAGTGAACCAGTGTGAAACAATGACAAAATCCACAATATATTTAACTGAATAACCTGCTGAATTTCATGAAATTAATTTTGTGATTTCATCATAAAAGCAAACTCATATGAATCTTGTAAAATTAATAGTTGGTTTTAAGCAAAAAAACTTTATTTATTCTAGTTATTAGAGAAAGGAGTATAAAAGCCGACGCTAGGTATTTTGTTTATTTTGGACTAAACTGAGTTAAATGAATTGTTCATTCTATAGAGAAAAATGTGACATGGTGTATGTTACAATGCATTAATAAAGCAGACGTATGCAGACATATTATTTATAAAAGTAAAAATCAAAAAACCATAAAACAACACGCTATGTATTAAGAAGCTTAAATTGTTATTTGAATCCGTTACTTAAAAATTGTAGAATGATTATTTTAAATGCCTAAATAAATAGAATTATATTTAATTTAGTATGTAATAATACAACATTTCTCTTAATTTCAAACAAATTTTACTTTTTGATTTTGCAGAATAAAATCAAATAATATAAATATATTATATATAAAAGAAATTCTTTAAATTTTTTGATAGATTCTTAAAAGAATATCTATTCATATAAGAAAACATTGCTTATCAAAAATTTTAATGGCGTCTGTGTCAATAGTAGAGTACGACGACCTATGGGGGAGCGTGCTGAATGCATCTGCACCGATACTATTAACACGACGCACTGTGTACTGTTGAACAGGAGACGCGCATATGATATTATGTGTGCATGCGCGCGCGTATGTGTATGTGTGCTGTGTTGTGTTGGAGCGTCACCGTCACAGATAAGCACGCGGCAAGCGTGTAGCGTTGTTCGTGCGAGCGTCCTCATCGAGGGACAAAGCGCTCGGCGTTTCTTAAGGAGAATAGTTCCTATGTTAAAACTACAGTTAGACGTATACGCTTGATGCAAATCGCAATTTGTGCTGACCATTAAATCTTAATAAGAAAAAAAATTTTTTGCCGACCATATAATACAACTATAGTACAAATTTTCTTTTGTATAATTTCATATTTTAAATGAGATAATTTTTTATTATCTTTGAATTATATCTATGTGGGAGTATCATGTATTTCACAAAGAATGTAAAATAACTCGATATATAACGCATCACATTATCAATAGACTTATGACAAACTTAAGCATTATATAGTTAGAATGGTGTAGTTTTTCTACGACTTTTATAAAATATATTCTGTCAAATATGTTGCTAGCTTAACAACTATTCTGTATATAATCAATGTACAAACAATCAATGTACAACATGAAATGAATGTGTGACATTAAATAATTTACATACGGTTACAAAAAAATCGATTATTTAAAAAAGCTGTATATTACTATACTTTTTATCATCATTATCTTTTATTATATAATATAATGAACATTTATTACATTACAGTGAGCGAGAATTACTCGTAGCAACGTTAGTGAAAGGTCATATTAATATTAAATACGTATATCTCTACCGTAAATTAATTCAAATTAAATTACTATAAGTAAGTGTGATATATAATAAAAAGGATGAAATATAATAAAAAGTATAAAAATGTAATAAAACTGACAAAAAAATATGTTTAATTAGAGACTTTTTAACAAGACTCATTTCAAATTAATTATGAGAAAAAGAGAGAAAGAGTGAGAGAGAAATATCATTATGTTATGTATGGACATGATTTTCCGAAAAATAATCTGTACATACATGTTTTTATTGTGCAACTATTTTTTATACGAAAAAGTAACAAAACTCTGTCGGATATAATTTCAATTTTCTACTATTTAAAGTATTTAAACAGACTAACCGAATATTCGAACGATTTTTAAATACATATAAATACAAATGTAATATATCGTTAAAAAATATAAATAAAACATAAAATGAATAAAAAAGAAAATGATATTGAAGATTTATATGTAAGAAATTTTCGTCAGTGGCTGAACAATAATCGAATTATTAACGATTTTTAATTACAACGATATTATACTATAAACTTTATACTTTAGTCCGTCACGGAAAGAATATTAAGAAATTTTTTGATTAATCTGTGAAACAAACGATTATTTAAAAAATTAAACGGTATTAATGTAAATAACATAAAAATTTATATCAATCGATTAATTAATAAAAATTTTTGTATGCGCGCTAACATTAATTTGTATCGTATTATACAAGGATGTCTGTCAAAAGATCCTTGGACAAATTTTCCACTTAATCGTCGTGAATGCAAAAAAGAAATCTTATTGTTTTGTGAAAGTTCTTTATCAATTAATAATTAAAGTTATAATGCGGCAGATGTATGCACGCTCATCGATGAGAAAAACAATGGACAGAGAAAGAGAAAAAGAGAGATAGTTAAAGATGGTTAGAAAGAAGAAGAGAAAGATAGGAGGGAGGAAAGAAAAAAGAAACACCATGTTATATAGAACATAGGGCGAGCTTAAGTTTACCTAAGAGAGGATAAAACTGACTCGCTTCACAGTTTCGCGCGCCAACGAGATGTACGTAAAAAAAAAAGAAGAAGCATTGTGTTGCGAAGCGTATTCCTTTTCGCTTGCGCAGGTGGGTTTACCCTACCTACTCGCCATAAGATACTAGCGGTTATGAGATAGGCTGTCGTAATCTACATCTGTCTTCCTATTAGATTAATTAAATGAAACTCTAAGCTGTCTCATCAAGGTTCCTGCAGCATATCACGAGACAATTATCGTAATAGGATAGGATTAATTTTTGAATTTTCAACGTGGTAAATAGAATCCTATCATAAATCTTGATCAGTAATAATTAGTACAATTAATGATCGGGTGGAATTGTTAATCTACTGTCAAGTTGATTGAACATAAATAAAAGGATGACTGATGATAAACATTTATATTTATTCTATAAATTTTCTAGTACTTTTATAGACACTAAAAAAGATAGTTTTAAAAAATGTTAAATTGTTATTTGTCTATTAAAATTTATACAAGTAATTTAATTATTCGAGATTAGAATTATGAGATTAAGATTAAGTCTGTGTAATTGTTTCAAATTTTTCTTCAAATATTGTCTTACGATAGATATATTTCGACAGAACAACTTCATAAGAACTAGTTTGATAATTTAATTGTGCATTTTTGTTTGCTCGGTTATTTTTCGTGTTATTATAATATTCTTTTATAATATTCTTGCGTCAATAATTGAAATGTAGCTCTAAAACACTCATTTCTGAGAGAAATAGAAGAAATTTTATTATTTAACGATATCGAACAATCAATGGAGTGGCAAGTTGAATGGAATTAAACAAGACAAGTTTAACAAAAAACAAAAACAATATAAAATTCAAGACAGAACATTTTGTTACAAAAATTATTCAAAATGCTCTCTTCTATGATCTGATTGGAAAATCTTTAATAATTCTAAAACTAAGCATTTCTAGATATATATTCATACGAACTTTGTTCAATATTGATCGATGAGAATATATGTTCCAAAAATATTTGATACCGATTAAAACACATCCTGTATGTACATGAAAGAGCAATTTCTTTTCGTGACAAATATACAGCAGTCATAAATCCATTGCCTCTTTGTAGCCACAGATGTTCAAGAGAATAAATGTGTATATGTACATACATATTGACAATGTTCCTGTTACGCAAACCAAGTTTATTCACACGCTTTGCGATATTCAGACCATCTATACTCGACGTAACACCTGATTTTTCTGTACTATTTTTATTTAAAAAAATTTTTTTAAATAATTGTGTGTGTTCCGAGATTTTTTATACGTTTCTTTTTTTAACAAAAAATTTAGGTCTTACAATTAATAATATAAATTCTTATATTTTCTTCCGTAAATTATAAAACATTTTTTACTTTATATTAATAGTTCTCAAGCCTAAAGAGAAATTACTCGATATTATTTTTTAAATTGAAGTATAGTAAAGATCTTTTTTATATAAAGAACATAAAATTGCATTTTAAAAATGAAACAAATTATCAATATTTTAATTCTAATTAATACGCACGAAGATAAATATTGATGTCGTATACTAATAAAACTTGATATTAAATGTATTAATAATTTAGATTTTCTGGTAGTCACATGCTCTTTCTTATTAATATTGCCGAATATATTAAGATATTTAGCGACTCTCTTCCAGCACACAATATCATTGTAAGCAATACTATACAGCGTGGAATTAATATCAAATTAAGAAAAAGATTACAAGTCAAAAATTATGCCAAAACTCATATTGTACATTAGATGCAATGCTGGATTTACAATCGAAGCAATTTGCGAAAAATGAAAAAAAAACAATACAATAGCTTTTCATTTAATCGTACATTAAATCAATATTGTTTTTCATTTTAATGCTATCCGGTAGACCGTAAATAGCGTCATTTCTTGACCTAAAGACTGCAAGTAGCTATATGTTTATTTAGGAAAGGATTACCTTGAGAAAAGGACATGACAGACGGAAAAGCTGGAAGATGAAGAAGACGATGAAATATAAGCGACGAAGGGCACGGACCGTTAATAATCGTAATTTACGCTGTAAATTGGACGGTGTGTCTGATTCACCAGTTTTAGTTGTGCAGCGAGACAGGTAACATTTAAGTGACTAATTATTAGTTGCAGCCCAGAGAACATGAGTATATTACTCCACGGTTCAACGATGTTACCGTTACTACTCTTTGCTCAAAATAAATCTACTTTTTAGGCAAAACACTCACAGTCAAATTATTTATACCATCATCGTGCTTGCTTGCGTTTACTCGAGGGACAGGAAACATGATTCGTTTTAATATATAAAAACACGGAATTTGTTTTGCAATTAGAACACCAGAGACCGCGATGTACTGCGTATCTATTTGCTTTTTGAAAAATTTTATTCACAATATATTGCCTTCGATATATCGATTGTTACACAATAAATATCCTCAACATATTTGCTGAATCTTTTCAATCGATGTACCGGTAAATTCCGATTTGACGCTTAAATTGCTTAAGATATTATTTGCTTTTTAAAATTATATAATACTGTTTTTATAATAACTTTTAATTTTTATCATAATTTCTTTTGATCTCCGATGAATTTGTTGAAATTTTACGAATTACTAGACGACATTTTCTTTATTATAAATCCTAAAGCATAACACATAACCGACGTAGAACAACGAACATTTTCATATTTTACTCTTGATTGCGACTGCATTATTAATAATTTTATAAAATATCATCTGAAAAAGATTTATATTTTCACAAAATTTTCACATTTTACATTTAGCGAGAAATGTCACCGCACACGTCTTTTAAATCTGCGTGTATATTAATTCTACAGTATATAATAGAAAATATTAACTTATATTCATATCTCATTTACATTTTTTTATTTGTCTTCTTGCTCATAAATATCTATCGAACTTTATTATTAACTAATTACTTATCGTCTATGTATTCATTTATTTCTCGTTTCTATGTTTACCGATCTGTTATGAAGTTCTATTAAACTAGCAAGATTAATGAGATATCGAAATTAATATCGAAATATTTCAATAAAATCGGCTATTATATAATATATGAGTAAAAAATGCTGATCCTGTATACGCAGAGTTGGATCATTCTCGCGCGGTATTTATTTGTAATGCGAGTCGCGTTTGTCGAATAAAATTTGATAGCGAGTTTTCGAAATACCACCGGTTAATTTTATCAGACGTCGCGAACGAAGAGGTGAGCGGAGGGAAGGAGACGGTGGCATCGATCCGTTATTCGAGAGATATAAAAAGGAAAAAGGTTGTTCCTCTAAGCTGCATAGCGTTGTCTCGTTCGCGTTCGCACCAAATAATGAAGTTTTTATTGTCGTCGTCGTTAACGTCGCCCGAGTAATTATTTTGAACAATATTCAATTTAATCTTTGTATGTTCTTTGTGTGTGTATGTTGTGTTTTTATTAAATTAAGTGAGAAAGAGAGAATACAGTTGGACACTGTCAAACGTATAACGAACGGGCAAGACATCCTCCCTTCTTTCTTTCTCCCTTTTTTTCAAACGTTTATTATTCCTCATCCTGGAATAATGTAGATGAAGCATGTTGTCGCTTCACACTATGGTTAAATATCGTGGTAGGTGAGCAATTCGTTTTGTAGGATATTCTCGTTAGTAACCGAGTATAAATAATAAGTGCAACTTTATATGCGCAAAGTGCGCATATAAAGTTGCCAATATAAAGCCATTGAAAAACTAGAGACGTTTTAATCATTACCAACTTGAGATAGAAGCAGAGAGAGAGAGAGAGAGAGAGAGAGAGAGAGAGAGAGAGAAAGGACCCGAAACATATTAATTTGTGCAATGCGCTGACATTATTCTTAAATGTTCCTGGAACGTCATTCAAAAGATACGGTCAGAGATATTCGCGAATTTCACGAAATGTTGTGAGGGCTATGAAATAAAGAAAAAAAAAACGATTCGCGATATTTTATTTGACGATCACAGTGCAAACATTCGCGAGATTAATCGGACTAATGGTCACTGCTGATAAAAGCCGGAGCAGAATAAGACCTTGAGTGGATTTATTCCGTCGTAAACAATCGGTGCTGAATAAGTCGGCTCTCTTTCCTGCGCGTCGTGAGTATATTTCTTTTGCTCATCAGTTTTTAATTGTAGATTATAGCTGTGGCCGTTTTTTAGACAATTACATATAACGAATACAACAATGAGTACTCTAGTCTTAAAATCTATCTTTGTTAATTATTCTTTAAATGAAATTAAAATACACACACAACACACATATACACGCATATATATTTTATACATATATGTAAATATAATGCTTTGAAATATCATAGATGGTAAGATCAAATGCTTAATAGTATTTAACTAAAATCTTAAATGACTCGTTTAAATATACATATATACAATTTAAATATATATTTATACATTTAACAAATATAAATATATGTATATTAAATGTGTGTGTATGTGTGTATAAAAGACAATTTGGAAAAATATCAACAAATCGATTGGCTAATCCATATAATTCAGTTTTGTGAGGTATATTAGCCAAAAATGTTTCAATGTTTCTCAAAATGATTTTAGATTTATCTAAAAATCTTGTCTTACAGATATCTACAGTTAAATGATAAAAATGTTAATTTACCTCTCCGCCTTTTACGAAAGAAAGTAATTGAAAATAATAAAAAATATCTTTTCAACTTTTTCACAAAATAATGCTCTCTATACGTTTAACTTTAATTAATTCTTTTATAAATATAAATTCATGAATTAAATATATATACTTAAAGATTATATCCTTCTTCCTCTCTCTCTCTCTCTCGTTTCATCCTTAAAGCTGATAACATTTTCCGAGTTACAGCGAAATGGCAATGTCGAATACACTGAGATAATCGCAAATCACAGCAGCGTTACTACAGGATTATCCTACAAGTCGCAAACTCCCTCAGCTACCTGCAATTTACGAAACCACTTCGTCGAGAGTTCTCTTTTCATTGCTCAACGTCATTTATTGTTTACTGTTATTTTTGAGCAATCGGAAATCAGACGAAACAATTCGGCATATAACCATCTCCGCCTTCGACAAATTGTATTCATGAAAATTTCTCCTGTTTTTATCAAACAAACTATCATCGTCATATTAAAATAACGATCATTTGTCACAGCGAACAGCGAACATTTTCATATCCGTTGTTATTTTCGAGAAGCAAGAAGCATTTCATGACCGATTGCAGGGATCACAAAAGATCAATAATATCTACTGAAAATTACATTTACGAAAAAAACACTTATTTCTCTTTACAATTACTTTTGTAACTCTCATATAAGCTTATTTATTAATATAGAAGTCTTTTGTTCTTGTAATTTAAATTTATAATAAACTTATAATGTGTATACACATGTTACTTCGTTTTAACTTTCTGTACAATTATTTGAGTCATAATAAAATAAATCATTGATAATATATTGTCTGTGACATTTATATCAATACTGTCTTCGTCTTTAATAACTATAAACAATCTTCGAAATATCATTGAAAGAAAACATTGAACACTAATCAATTAATCAATAAATTACTGTTTTCTGCTTTCTCGTGTATAAATCGTCGGCCATAGGATTCAGTGAAATGTAATTAAATTTATAACGAAACTTGCAAGCGTGATTTTCTGCTCGTGCGAGAGAATCGGCGTTACCCCTTCTTTGTCGACGGTTCTCCTTGAAAAAATCTACGCAGAACGGAATCGTCATGAGAGATGTGATGCAAACGCATTGTCGTAAGCTTTTCACCTGTCACGGCTATCACCGCCGCGCGCCGCTGCCGTCATCATCGTCGTCATCGTCATCGTCGCTGTCGCCATTGCTGTCGCTGTTGTTACCACTGTCGCCGCCCGGTCGTCTCTCTCTGTGTGAAATCGGGCCGTGTGAGAAATTGGAGAACGCTCTGCGTGTGTCTCTCTTTTTCCCTCCTCTCCTCAATGCCAGGCCACGTCACAATTCATTTCCCAACCGGCGCGGTATGGCACTCTCGCGCCACCCGACATTCTTATCCTACCGCCAGCCTTTCTCTCCTCACCGCTTCGCCCCGCTTGTGAACGTCCGCTTATACATACAATTAGATCCTCTTCTTCCCCCTCCCTCCACCCTCACTCTTCTACACTACTTTTTTCTCTTTTGATTGTTCGCACTCTTTTAATGTATAGCAATACACAATATGGGTAATCGCGATAAAGTATTCTTTCTTTAATATTTGATTTTTTAAACAAAATTTGAAATAAGAATTTTTGTAAAAAATAAATTCAGGAATAACAAATGACAATGAGCGAAAGTTCTTATAATTTCCGGGTTACATATACATAACTAGATTTTATATCTCACTTAAGTCCAAATCAATTTTTGTTTATTCGAACTTAAAAAATGAACTTAGAATTTACGAATTAAACAAGCTTCCAAGTTCAGTAATACAGAATTAACTCCAGCCGAATAACTGTGTATAATTCATAAAAAATATAGCGATTTTACCGAGTGCTACTTTCTTTGCATGTTACGTAACATGATTTGACCGAAGATTAATTTCAATATGGGAGCCACTATATTCTGTTTACACGCAGGTGACGATTTTTTAATGAAATAGTTTTATAATAAAATATTTCTTCGTCCTTTGATATAAACAAATATACATCCTTGAATCTCTAAAATGTAACGATTTGTGTGTGTGTGAATTACGTGTAACATAAATTAAAATACTCTAGTTAAAGATTAGTAATCATGTCGTATATCGAGTATTCTTGTTTAAAATATACGTGATAGACGCCTTCTAAATTTAATTATTAAATATGCAATAAATAACGAATACTTAAATAATAATATAAAAAATATGTATACTTTTTATCCTACATATATACATATTTATATTAAAAATAAAAATCTGATTGCTTTCTTATTTACTAAATATTGTTTTATAGTTTTGACTATTAGTTTTGTTCGTATATAAGAACTTTGAAAAAAGAGTCTATTTGAATTAATTAAGATTCTTATTAAAAATAAACAAATCAAAATTTTCTGTTTGAATCTATTATTATATGTATATAATTCTAGTTGAGATAACTAGAATTTTTATTGATATGATCAGAATTTTTTGGTTCGTCCATTTTCAAATAGAAATTTTTCTTAATGTAATTTTCATTTCAATCATGTAATTGGACAATAAGGAAAGGTGCAAATTGGAGTGTTAATATTTTAAGCAATCACAGTAACTGCTAGTGACGTTCTTGGCGTTTCTACGATTGGAAGCGTCGTAATGTTCTAACGTTCTCGGTGAAGGCGGAGCGCAGACGCTTTTGCTGAAAGTGAAAGTCGTAGGTTTCGATGGTGCCATGTTAACTTTTACATTCTCTATCTAGGAATGCGTCGGCCGACTTACAGTCGGTCTTGAAATATATATAAGATGCCAAGTGTTTATGAAGAAGTGACGTTTATCACAACAAATAATGTTACAAAATTTCAATTAACGATTAATTCATTATTGTACCTATTATTTCAAGAAAATTATAAATTATATATTTATGAAATCTCTGTCATAGTATTATCATAGCATTATTCTTTCTTTTAATTCACACATAAGTGTTTAACATTGTATTTAATATCGTTTATAAATAAAAATTATTAAATTATTAAATAAAACATAAGTATATATTATATGTATATACATGCATATTATATATATGCACGTACATAGCAAAAATATTTTGATAGAAAACGTTACATGAAAAACTACAAGACATAGAACATATCGCTATGTTTTATGTCTCGCATGTAAGAAATAACAATTCAAAATTTAAGATTTACGTTAACGCGTGTTATACGTTTATGTGTGTGTGTGTGTGTGAGTGTGTGTGTGAGTGAGTGTGAGAGTGTGTGCATGTGCGTGTGACAAATTAAAATATCAAAACATATTTATAAAATTAAAACTAGTTTCAGTATTATTAAAAATGTAATGTTAAAGTATTTAAGTATGTTTTATAGTAGAATCACACACACGTATTCACACGAACACACATTTTCAAATTAAAAAATAATATAGCCAAAGTTTTAGAGATATTTTATATCAGCATACTTAAAAACTTTAACTTCACAAGTGAATATTGCAATCTAGAATGGTGTTCTTATTTTCATCTTTCTCTTTTATTAGTTTAATTCAATATATGCGCACACGCATAATTTAATTCAACATACGTATAAAATCACTCAATAAACTCTCATAGATCTAATATGCATATGCTTTTTGATCACGAAATCTTTTCGAAAAAAAATACGTTCTTACAGCTCTATCGAACTAGAGGACAGCGCGCATACTGGTTGTCTCTACTCAACATATCACTATGCTTTGACCCAAAAACCTACTTTCGTGTTGAATTAAAAGTAAAATTAGCGAGTAGAAACAGAGGGTTCGGAGTAGATAAGAACAGATAGTATTTACGCCATATATATTATCGTCTGGTAATGGTATGCTATGTTTTCTTTCAGAATCAGACATAGGGAAAAAGAGATTATATAAAGTTTTTCAAATTATAGCAGTTATTTAAAAAAGCAAAAAAAGCAAAAAAGTAAAAATTTTTTTTTAATGCCAAAATCGGATAATTTTTGACACAAGAGATTATATTTTATTTCTATAATATAATACCAAAAGATATATATTACGAAAAGATATAATTATTTATTAAGAAATAATATTATAATACTCTCTCGGAGCTATATCCAGTTGCGCAGTAATTATGCTAAACTTGCAGTTCTGCTAAGCAACCTGTTCCAATTAATTCAAACTTCATTTTCATGACTATGTTACTGCCGCTCATAAACGAATAGCGGCGTTATACATTCGTTCGTGGAAGTTTTCTATCGAGCGGAAAACTGTGTAAAAAGGTTCCTAGAAATTGACTAATTGTTTATGACAGATGAAAGCGCGATATTCGCGGAATTAATTTTAATAATTACAGGAAAACCTTGAGAGAGAGAGAGAGAGAGAGAGAGAGAGAGAGAGAGAGAGAAAGGAAAGAGAGGTAGAAAGAGGAGGCGAAAGGTCGGAGAAGAGCCATAAGTAATTTTATCAGAAATTCTGATATTACAAGCTCCATTAGAGGACGAATAAGCGTGAAAGTAGAAAAATATTTACGACTTACGTCTGCGTAACGAAAAAACATTTATGTTACTTTACTACTAAATAAACGCAAGTCTTTTAACTTTCATTAAAGAGATATATTGGGCGATTAAAAAATCGGATATTTGTGATATTCTTATTATTACTACATTTATTAATTTGTTTTCCTTATAGAGAAAATTATTAAGAGTCATTAGACGAACGTTATGAATCTCTTGGCTATCACGTGCTCATTATTTCAATAACAAAGCTTAAGAGATGTAATAACATATCTATGCAGATACGGCAGAATGAAGTTTTCTCTATACATAGAGCTCCCTTTTCGGGATCGACTCGGTTCCACTCGCTATTATACGAGTTTAGGAGAGACACGATGAACGGTTCGTTCGTTGACGTACCGGCGCGGTGCGACGGACGGGGAATTGCGCGGCGTGGTTTAGTGCGAAGCAGGGAGAAATGGAAAGTGTGGCGGAAGAAGAAAGTGGGGGATCGAAAATCGGCGTCGGAGCCCGCCGACGTCGTACGACGCGCACTGCGCCGTGCCGCGCCGAGACGCGCCACGCGGAGGTCGAACGTATGGAGGGCGGCGCGAAAACGGCCGAGACGACAACCTTGACTCCTTTCGTCTATTGTTCTTAGGATCTCCTCGCACGGAGCGACGGCCCTCAAAAGGGTGAGAGTTCGAACGAGGGTAGCCGGTAGCACGACATCGAGATCGGATTGCTAGATACTTTCGCACTCGACCAAATAATTTTTAGCTTTTAGCTATAAGCTTAGTGAATTATTTAAATGAAAAAGGCGAGTTACGACTGATAGAAAGATATATCGGACGAAAGCGAAATGTTTTGTTCGAGAGAAAAATATGTTTGTTTCTATTTACATATATATTTTTTTCTAAATAAATGTGGTCTTTTTTAATCTATCGAGGAGCTAAATGCCAATAAATGTCAAAATATTAATTACGTTAATTTAAAAAGAAAAATAGGAGTATCGATAAAATGCTGACACAAAAAAAGGATTATTAAAATAACGATTGATATAAAAAATATTTAGCAGGAGGGGGTTTTTCAAATTTCTATTAACATCAAATTTTAATATTTATATAAGGTGTTTATTAACGTCAATATTATTAAAATGCTTAATTTAATACGTGATATTACTCCTCTAGTTCTGTTCATGATTGCGTTTTGAAAAAGATTTCGGCGCGTGGTTTGTAGAATTGAATATGTACATACATATATATGTAATATAAATGCACACCGAAAATATTGAAGCTAAGATCCATTTTGACCGAAAATAGGATTTCTCTTACTTAATTAGATTTAATCCAAAAAATTATCAAAAAGACTTAAAAACTGGCATCGTTTATTTTTTTTTATTGAATATTCAGAAGCACACCATATTATGATTAATTATAACATTGCGTAAAAACCGTTCCTATTTAAATGGAATTTGGTAGTTACCAGCATACAGATACCTGATTTGATTACGAACTTAAGATGATTACGCTACGATCGAATGAGTTGAGCGAAGCTATCGCTCCGGCTATAGTTATCGTGATCGAATTAATTCGATAAAGAGGACGAAACAGTGTACCCTCGTACGACATTCGCAGAACCTGGTATCTGACCAGCGTGTCTGAGCAACGAGGATAGGCGAGGATAAAGACGTAATACCTTTATCGACCACGAAAACTAACGGTGACGGATAACCTCAAGTGAAGCCCAACTAGTTCTAATTACGGACACTTTCATAGCGCTCCTACGATCGTATTGTAAACTTGAGTGAAGTAATCGTTCTCTCGTGAGAAGTAGGTTAAAAGAAGAAATTAACGATTGTGACGTAGTCTGGTACTTGCGAAATTTCACGCAATATTTGCCGAGAGAATTTTATCGACACCGGCACGTGTACATAATCCTCGACGTCGTCGGAGTCGTCGCAAAGCCGTTAAATCTCCTGGGCAGAAAGTGTGACACTTATTAACGCACGATTTCCGAATCGTGATAGAACGATGTCTTTGAATTCGAAACGTACCGAATCGGCGTAGGTTAATTATCGGTGACGCCATGTGTACGTACGCGTGAAACGGCGACGTTGACGATGAAATGATAACGATGATGGCGAACTGTAATTATATATAACGGAAGCCTTTGGAGCTCGGTGAAAGGCGTATAACTGTGACTAAAAATCCGCAATGCGCAGTAGTGTCACGCTAAATAAGTCAGGCTACGAGGACTCGGTTATTGCTTAACTTATCATCGCGAATGCAAGAGAGAAATTTTAGCTGAATTTAAACGCTCATAGAAATTCGATTCTTCAAACGCTGCGTGTGGTACTCAAATTATCAAATGTCGAGTAAATATGCATAACACTACAGTTGTTTGTCAGAAGAGTGATAGATGCCAATAAAAATAAAATGTTTTATACACACACACACACACACACACACGCGCGCGCGCGCGCGCGCATCAGGCACGCACCAATTCTCTCGCGCTTAATTATTTCGATGTACGATATCGAATTTCATTTACGTCATAACGTATCCGTTTAGACAGCGTCAATATTTAAAAAAACATCATAAATCGTTGAGATATCCTTTCGAAGCCTTTTAGATATCTAAGGCACACATAATTACATTAAATACAATATTTTCACAAATACTCTTGCTTTTCAAAATAAAAAGAACATTACGCACATTATTTTCACGTTACTTCATGAATGTTCGAATATCAGACTAACTAATTATAATAGATTGAAATATATAGCCCTAATCTCAATAGAAAAGAGTCTTATCCGTGAATTATACGAAACCAGTAAATTCCTTTGACCTATTTCACGTATCTGCCACAAGGAACAAAACTGACTACCACGTTGTTCCCCCGAAGTTTTACGACGTTTCACGAAAGGGCATAATCGATGGGATACTAAAAGCTCGGGTGAGTAACAGCAGCCTCGAAGTTTCGATGCCTATCGTGCTCCGAAAGTATAGATAAGTTCATATTTCTTATGTTATTATTCGACATATTAATAAAATTTTATTCCAAATAAATATCTCGATAACTCAATTTAGAATGTTAACTTATTGTATTTCCATATAGTTTGTAATATATTCAAAAATGCGTAATTTATTTTTATTTTTAACGATTAAAATGTGATTATTGTTTACGTATTGAAATGTATATAAAATAAATAAAATATTTAAAATATGTGTTAGATAATGTACTTTCTTTTATTATTTAATATCTAATTATTATTATTTAATATCTAAAAGAAAACCGTTATAAAAAAGAATTATGGAGAAAAAATTCTACCGGTTGTTACGGTTCGCAGAACAATATAATGTACGATATTTAAGGAATTATCTACATCACTCCTTTTATGTGTTATAACTCGATGCAATTAAAATCGCACAGGGGTGAATTAATACGGTGTTCGATTGACATGAAGAGGAAGATCACTTGACTATATCATCAAAGAGAAACTAAGACCGAAACAAAAGAACAAAAGTACGAGAGCCAGAAGCTAAATGACCCCGTGGTCATTTTTCCGATTATCAGGGACGTTTAATCCGGTCTATATTCACTTTGTCGACTCTTTTCGCACGCGTCTTGTGCTCAGGCCGCGCGATAATGCGCGTGTGTACGTGTTTTACGAGCGAAACTTTTGTCCTTCGTCGAGGGGTTAAGGGCCCCGAGAGCAGAGACGGAGAGAGAGATGCACTCCGGACCGCTTCTCTCTCCGATCGATCAGTCGAGCCTGTTAAACGGCGGAACGGCAGCTTAACCACTTCGCCTGGAATAACGTCTCTGACTGGCCAAGCTTATCGCGCGTAAGTATCTTTTGCGTCACAAATGTTCTCGTTTATATAGTCATTTTATTTATATAATCATGGAATAATCTAATAAAATAATATAGAGTCCGACACAGCTTTTTCGAATAATCCGTGTTGCTACTATTAATCCACTTCTGTTTAAAATCAGCTTAATTCGTATAACGTATAATGCATGAATAACATAAATCTTTAGAAAAATGTTTGTTATAAATAATTAAAGAAAATATTTTGTATTAATGAAATGTCACCGATGTTACTGATTTTTCATTTCAAGTCGAATTTACAATAACCTGAATTCGATTGTAATTTATTTGTGATTATCATTAATTATAATATATTAATATTATATAAAAATAAAATTTACTAAATAGATAAGAATTAAGTTATTTGAAAAAGTTGGGAGACAATACGATTGCAGTCTGCATTTTTGAAATCAATTTAGTTGATCATAGAAATGATTTTTTCATCGTTATTAAAAAAGTTATGATATATATTAGATATAGTAGATTATTATTTCATTCATATGTTATATATGTGTACACACAGACACACATATACACAGGATATTTAGAAAATAAATAATATCATTTTTCTGACATATGAATGTATGAACGTGCAGCATTCGTGTCGATTGAATTTCAAGCCAAGTGGTTTAACGCCCAATCGGATGGATTTCATCTGCGAGGAGGAACGCGATAAGAGGGACTCTTTAGAGTCGCCATGCGCGATCGAGAGAAGCGAGCGTTTCGTTTGTTCAAAACGACATACGAAGCACTCGCGCGACATAATCGACCTATGTAAATAATCGAGGGGATCTTTGTCGAGAGAGCAGTATATATGTATATCGCGCGAGTATAGGTCGTGATGGCTCTTAAATCAATATCTATAGACTATACTTGCAACGCATATTGAGTACGGACGTTTATAAAAGTTTATATATCGATAAGCACATTTTAGTGGTACGAGCGCCGCCGCAAGTATTTAGACGAGTATATGAAACTAAATTGTGAGAGAGAATCGGTGTTGAAGTTTAATCACTGATATCAGACGAACCAGAAATAATTGCATTGAATATTTCATATTCTTTATATGCGAATGCTGTAGCGTGTGATTTATGAATAATACAGATACATGTGCGAATTCTTTATTCCATATCTCTCTCGAATGATTTCGAGGTGCTAGCTCGCGCGCCGACTCGAGATAAGATTAATATCTTCTTCGAAATAATTGATATCGTGCTCGACGCCGTTGCCATGGATCACAATAGAAAAGATAGATACATATACTAGAAACATTCAAAACCGCAAAAATATGAAAGTGTACCTCGTCATCGACAATTCGTACAATGGAATATCGAAAACAGATGAAATAAAGCGAAATAATCCCGTGAATGATCAACTTGTTCTAAACTAAAGAGATATATAATCGATAAACTGGAACCCTATATCGATCGAAGCTAGATCTTTAAACGCTTAAATAATTCAATCTTGAATCATTAAATATATTATACATGAACTCTTGCGAAAAATATTATCTCGGCCGGGAGTCGAACCCGGATCTTTTGTATTCCGTACGAGCGTCCTAAGCCATTAGACTACCGAGGTCTTAGTAATATTCTTCGCAATAATCGTTTCAGCATATTAACGTCTTTAGAATATGATGTCTGTTTGAGCATCGAAATTATTAGAAATTAATTTAATTCGCGAGATTACTACAAGTAGTTTAATTGCGTTTATAGTCCGGAAATATTTCGGCGCGCAGTTTATAGGATTACAAATATGGTATATATGCAAGTTCATATTTAGTGATTCACAAGATTGAATTATTTAAACATTTAAAGATCTAGCTTCGACCGATATAGGGTTTATCGATTTGTGTTCTCACATGTCTAAAAATGAGATTATTATAAAGAGATATACTTTATGCTTTTTGAAATGTTAATTTAAATTTAAATAATAAACAAGTTAAATATGTTAACAAAATAATTAAATAAATAAACGAGTATAATCTTAATTTTAATTAAGCTTGATCTCATACATTTAAATTTAAGTAAAATGATGGTCTTGAATTTAATTCATCTTTCATTGCACGTAATATGTATAAGAGATACAAATAAATGTTTCGTATTCTGCGTAAATATACTTATGTAATCGTGCGATCGCAAATGTAACTAAGCTGTTTGCTCAAAAGAGCGACTTATCTCCGAACGAGATCTCGGCCATTTTGTACGACGAAACGTGCAATTACATTCGTGATACACTCGGTCGTGATGCGGTAGCGTACTCGCAGTTTTCTTAATCACCGCGTCGCTAGTGATGATAAGAATATGTTTACACATCGCAGCTCATACGCGGCAATAAAATCCGATGAAACTCGCGCGACCCGGTGCGCCGCCGAGAGGGATCGCTTTACCGCCGGTATGACGCGCCGATCAATATTATACCTGCGCGTTCCATTCTTCGGATGGGAATAATAATAGTAATTAGAAATTCTAACGACATCGCGATGCATTATACGAGCTATCGATACGTGAAACCTCCGTTTTCACATCCCGGATACATACTCTGCATCAATGATACTTTGATATTTATACATATATAGAATGTTTTTGCAATTCTTTACCTATTTACCGTGATATATTGATATTGATTACCTATTTTCACCATATAGAAATTATACCGCAAATATTGCAATCTGTTCTTCTATTGAACGTATAATATTAATTTTTATTGCTATCACTTGTGCTAAGTTTATGTACTCGTAATTAGTCAAATTGTTATTTTATTGCTTTTCACAGTCTATCGTGTATCAATATTTAATACAGAACCGCAATTACTTTTTTACATTTATATATATAGTAACACCATTATTTCTTTTCAACATATTAATACAGATGGTTCTATTAAAAACAGTAATAATTTTGTCGCTCACGAGTATCGCACGATCGATAAACGTAATAATTGTGCGGACTCGTTACACGTTTTCAAAGTCGATCACACAGCGTTATTTACAACCACGTAGAAATTTATTGCGTTAATTTGAACATATCATTGGGATTATCGGTAGACACGTAACGTTGCTGTTTCTGATCCTGCGCGTTTGTATCCCCATTTATTCAATATCCACGAGAGATAATATGCTCTCTAGAGTAAGTTAGGAGAATTAATCATGCGTGATGATAAGATAAGGGAAACAAGTCTCACTTTCCCATAAAAATCCTATCGCGAAGACACGATGCTGTTTTTCAATGTTCTACAAATATCCTGCTGTTATCGGGATTATGACCAATGCTAGTGTTGCAGTAACGGGATTACGAATAATACGATGTAGATATTTGCAGTACCGTTTCGCGATATACGAATAAATATCCGATACCTAAAGTGGATTAGATTTGGGAGTTAGATGTTACGTTTTCATACAATAGTTTTTCGATACGTATTTGAAAGATCGTCGCTTCTAAACAATACAGTATAAATATTTTATAGGTTGATCGCAGTTATTTTAAATGCGACATTCTTTAATTTCGTATAAATATTGGAATATTTACTTTTCTGAAATAATCTCGAAAATATTTTTCAAGATCTATTTATTCGAGACAATTTTATAATTCATATAGTCCTACGGTTGCAGGCACGATGCAAACGCGAGCTTGCAAATTTACTTCGACGCTGCAGAAAGTCGTCGAGAATCTGCGTTTTGCAGATTAAAGATATTTAATATGGACATTTCTAGCTACTCGATTCGACATGGTATCGAATTGTCAACTTGGTGACAGTTAAACAAGGTGACACTTAATACTTCTCGTTGATACATACAAATTGAAGACTCGTTTAGAAACGCAAATTTATACGTGAAATTCCAATAAAGTCACATTCAGGTACGGGAGATAAAAAGTTAACGTCGTTAAATTGAATTGTAATTTACCGTTGCACAATCGTACTATCCTTTCACGATTACTGTAATATTGGTGCTCGCAAACAAGGCGTTTCATGCGAACAATTCATTTTTGCAATATTATATCTAAATTATACGCATCATTTGTCGGGATTATATCGAAATTCGTATAATTTTAATGGCCGTTGTCAGAACGCACTGTTTTTGTCATTGTGTGGCTGAAAGGTTCGATAATTGTCTGACTCTTTTATTTTCGGACAAAGAGTTATAAATCGGCATTCGCGCGCATTAAAAGGACACTCAGAGAGCGGGGATCGTCGATGTGTATCTACGTCGTTGAATCTCGACAGAGTTACACGCCCCCGGGGTTGACGTCATTGACCCAACTTCGGAAACCTCCTTTTCATTAGTCCTTTCTCGACGATGTTCTCATCTCATCCACTTCTCTCCAGGACCACCATACAGATAATCTATTTACTCATCAATTTCATATCATACACATTTTATAACACAGATACGAATACTTTTGTGACGTATAAAAGTGCTTTACGCTTTTTACGTTACGAAGATATTAATAATAACTAAATCTGCATTCGGCAATACGCACGCTTTTCTGTTTAATTAAAACATTGAAAACACCGTATTGAAAAACATCGTTTTATATGCGTAATAACAATGAAAAATCATCGTACGTTTTGTACGATGATACAAACTAATTACAACATGATTAAATGATGAACGAATCTTTATTTGGAGTTCTTTCTTTCCTGCTCGTTATAATCTGCAAGGTAAAGCTTTTTAAAAAGGGCATAACTCTTTCACGAATGATCGAGACTTCGTAATTCGAGATCCAACGACATTTTCTACTTTGCGAACGCGAAATCAGCGAAATACCGTGAAGTACGCTCGGCCGACGATACGACGAAATATTTCATGGCATTTTCTTTTGTTCACCAGCCAACGGTGAATCGAGACGACACGACGGGTGCGCGCCATGAAAAAGGATTTTCCGAGAAAGTCTCGCACTGATGAAAGTGCGTCCTCCGTCTCTTATTAAGATCTCTTGCGTCGTTATTATTCGTAGCTGGACTACACTGTACATATGCGAAAATACTCTTGTTTACGACTGAGCGTCACTTCGCGTAGAGTGAAAAAGAGTTTTATCTCAAATACAAAATATATCGCTTAGATTTCATAGCACTATGTACGGTCAGAAGCAATGAGATTGCGACACTTTTTTTTCCTGATGAATTTAAGATTACGCGATCGAGTTCAGGATGCGAATCTTTCTCATGTGCAATGAATGAGACATATTTAACAAACCTCATATGATCATATTCATTCATTGCGCATGAGAGGGATTCGCATCCTGAACTTGATCGCGTATTCGGAAAAATATATCGGATAAAAAAGTGTCGCAACCTCGTTGCTTCTGACTATGTGTACTTTTAGAAAAAAGACTATTTTGTTTAAAATTAAAATTTAAAATCTTTTTAAATACCTACGACGCAAACACACACACACACACACACACACTCTCTCTCTTTCTTTCTTATCCTAGACTCTAGAGGAATAATAATTTCGTTGCCTTTTATTTATATATTCATTGATTCAAACATAATACTCACACGTGTATAGCCGAGTTAACCACAACTATCACGAGGGACTTCTCTCATGCTATCTCTTTCTCATACGAGTACTGCGTGCAGCGCGTGCGTACGCGCGTGTAATCGTGATTTCATCGAGTCACGTCGTGTTACGTAATTTCGTCGGCCACGGATATCTCCGTTTTGTGTGGCGGCAGCGCGGAAGAACTCGTCGAGAGATCCGAATAAAGGCCAATTCACATTCACGTTAAGTCGACGTCGCGCCGACGTGCGGAAGCGAAACATGCCAGCTCGTATTTATTTTTCGGCGTTGAATACGGCACGAGCCAAGAGTATCTCATGATTCTTTTTGAACGTATATATGTCTATTTGTTCATTATAATTGATTTCACAACTGCGTAACTAATATATATATAACTTATGTTCTATAATTAAATCAATAATTAATAATTACTGCGATTTGATTAAGAACAGATTTTCATTACAACACATAATTTAGCAATTAAATTTCCTTTTTATTCAATTCAGATTTTAAAAAGAGATACATATTTATGCGGTGAACTTCTATATTTCAGACGTTTGTTTCCTTCTTCTTTTCCTCCCTCTCTTTTTCTCTCACTCTATAGATTTTATTTCGTAACATGCTCACACATGCTCGCATACGTGCGTTTTTATCCCCAGTGGAATAAAGTTAACACTTTTTTGTCTATCCCCGTCTAAATCACCGAGCGTCCGAAAGCGAATTCTCGGTTCGTCGCACGCGTCCTCCGCGTGCGCTCGTTCTCGCGCGTGTAATCATAATTTTCATCGTGTCACGTTGCAATACATACACACACACACACACACACACACACACACACACACACACACTACATCAGCAGCCGCCGTCGCATTTACGTCGTCATCGTCTTCGGACACCTTCGGCCCGCATAACCGGTGTACATAATCGATATCGCCATACCGAAATGCCTTATAACACGAGTTATTGATTCGCAACTCCACCTCTGCATGCTGGCGTGTACGCGCATAACGCAGCTATAATAAACTACCGCGTACATCCTGACTTGGTCGCGTTGGGCATAAATATTGTTAAAATTACAGCAGAAAAAGATCGACACGGAAGAAAAGATCCAATTGATCAGATCAACCTTGAATCTTCGGGGTCGCTCTTCTGTCGGTCACCAAGTATACGTCACGAAGTCTCTATCCGACAGTATCAGCAATTCTCGCAGTATATTCTTTTTGTAATGCGATTATCTCGCTGCGAAATGCGGTGACGTACAACAAATTAGTTTTGTGAAACAATGCGTGCACACAGTCTCGATTCTATCGTTTCGCAAATCCTTTCTTTATGAAAACATGACCGAGATTGTGTGCGACAGAATTAAGATGAATATTTAAAGGGGGATAGGGTTTGTATGATTAAATTAAAGATGAAATTGCGAATTTAATTTCAGAGAAAAAAATAAATGGACATAATTCTTCGTTTAGATATTATTTACTGCTATAATTAAGAAATTTTTGATACAAAACTTGTTAAAAATGTAGGAATTTTCGGTATAGGTGTACGTTATGATAAAGACAGGCCTGAAAATTTTGAGTGTCTCGCGTTTTGTTACAATTTCGTGACTTCTAAAGTAATCTACTATTTTCTGATATAGTTTTTCTCGGGACACTTTGCTTTATAGATTGAATTTAAAATAGGCCATTAGAAAAATATTGTTACAAAATAATAACAATATATAACGTCAATTTTCATACGAAAATTAGAATTTTACATTTATGTTGTTACCATTTTGTAATAACATTTCGCTAATAGTCTATTTTAGGTCTAATCTGTAGAGCAAAGTGTTTTGAGGAAAATTGGCCAGAAAATAGTAGATTGCTTCCTTAGAAGTGACGGAATCGTGGCAAAAATCGAAAAACTCGAAATTTTCGGATCTATCTTCAATGACTCTCTCTCTCTCTCACAAAATTTCTATTTTTTAAATAAATTTTGCATTACAAATTAATTTTTTATATAATTTTTTTAAATATAGTAATAACATCTAAACAGAGAATGTCCATTTATTTTTTTCCTAAAATACATTTGCAAATTTCAGCTGTAATTTAATAAAACCTCTTGTAATTTAAGACCATTCTCAGTTTCAATTGATGTTGTTTATACACTCATTATCATGTGAACAAGAATCTTGTCCTAATATAGTGAATAAACAATTTATTTTACAACGTGACTTTACTTGAACTTGAAATGTACAAATATACAAATAAAGATAAATAATAGTAATAAAACAACAATATAAATTGCAGTATAATATTTTGCACTTTTAATTGAACATGTCAATTTTTCTTCAATAGAACTTTTCTTCAATATGGAAACCTTACATTTTGAATCTTTGAGACTTGACTAACAAAAAAAATATATACATTAATCTAACTGTTTTATTTATGAATCATTATGCAGTATTGAATAAATAATTTTCGAGATCAGTTGTTTAATACATGTATGATTGCTTTTGTGAATGGTATTCTCGGAGACGTGAGTGCATGTATTTGCTTTCGACTAATGCAAATATTGTGATGCGAATTGTGTAACGAAGACGTTAGGCATAGAATAATATATGCGATTATGTATATGTATACATGTAACACGGAATATGTACTTGCGATATGCTCTCGTCTGTACAATGAGCGTAATATATTACAGGCAATTGCTAATACAATATTGCCGATTGGAATATTGCGAGAAATGAATGTAAAAAATTGCATGTGTTTAGATAAACATTATATCTTACTACGACATTACGACGCTTTCATGTGCGTGCATCCGTAAATAGGAAAAGATACGGTATCGTTGGAGATAATTTCGGTTATAATATTAGTTTTAGAGCAATTAAATTATATGTGTCATAAAATTCTGGCATCGATTCTAACTATAAAGACAAATAACTGCGAAAACGTGAAAGTTAATGTACGAAAATTTGCGCCATTCCTTTCTATGAATCGTTTCATCAATTTGAAAGGGATCTTTCCGCGAACATTTCGACGAGGTGTTACTGGCTTTTTAAAGATCAGCAATTAAAAATGGAATAACATTTTCTGCAAACTAAACTTTGGAAAATAAAATTAAAGTATATCGGAAAATAATTTTTTTTTTCTTAAAGTATATCAGAAAATAATTATTTTTAAATAATATATCTAGATGCAAATTGTTTAAAATTTTAATTCATTGTTTTATATAGTGACTTGAATAATTTTTATAATCTTTTTCTTTTTAAATATATTCGTTAATTTTCATAAGGTGTTTCTGTCGCACTAAGAGCAACAATATTAAGATGCAGTAGTCTATAAATAGGATCTAATAGAGCCGGATAGCGTTGGTAGCGTTTGCAATGAATATTGCGTATTCCTTATGCGGAACGAGCGGTAGTGGAAACAGCCTTGCGGCTCTACTTTCTATTGTGTCACGGAGAAGGATGAGGCCTTCGCATGCCGACATATTTTGACGTTTCGTTCTGCGCAATTATTTTTCAGGCGGTAATGCGAGGCAAGGCATCCGTTTTGAGGAATCCTGTAAAAGGACTGCGGCGATAATCGTCGAGATTAACTCTTTCAGAGGCACCCAGTGTCGACATATATAGGATATAGTGGCTAATTTTTCTTGGAGTAACGCATGAAATGAAATTGCATTTTAAACAGCCTTTACTCTCGTTATGTTCTTTGCAGTGCTTTTAAATATTGTATTGCTACAGATTATCAAATAAATACGCGATTCTTACGTAAGGATTTTGTATGTGTGCATTGATTTTGCAAATATTACTAAAATTTACTTATTATGCAAGAAACATCAAAACGGATACATCTCGATTTAACTTTTTATTTGTAATATTTACAAGAAAAAATTTGTAATCTCTAATGTCTGCATTTTTTAAATATACCTTTTCTCTCTATAAATTATAATTTCTAAATTTAATCAAATTCTATAAAATTTTATTTAATCTAAATACTCTTACTAGTGAAAAGAATACTAGAGAACTTAATAAATAATTTGTACATATAAGATAATGAACATATATTTTAAATTAATTTATTCCTATTCTAAAAGGATATAAAAGATGATTTTATGATACAACCTAGCGACTTTCGTATCGCAGTGTTGTAAATCTCATGGAGAAGTTGCAGTATATTCTACCTGCCAATAGTAAATTATTAGTATTATTATACCATTTTACGACGTACTTCGTTTCTTGTACACACAATGCATTATGTGAACCGGCTTCAATCCTATATGTTGATAATTAAATCTATTAACCTGTAAACCGTTAGGGAATATGGTACGGAGAATAGATCCGGATAGCTCTTGGATAGAATATTGGCACGAGAAATCTTTATCTTCGAATATTCGAATGAGACTCGCATTCTCTAGAGTCTAGAATACCTATTGCCCTCTTACACCTGAACCTGTTTTGCCTGTCGTCAATGTCCTTTTCTTTCCTCATTCCTGCACATCATTCGTTTTTGCATTTTTTTCATCAAAAACGTTTTCGCTAGCTAGAGAACACACAGCTTTTACACAGAGTACCCAGCACATTTTACATCCCTGCGGCAACCATGAAAATTCATCGCATAGACTTACATAAATATTTCCATTATGGTTCTTTTCACTCTTTTATCTTTTATCTTTGTTTCTCTCTCTCTCTCTCTTTCTTTCTCTCTCTCTTTTTTTCTCTTATCTGTTTTTCCTCCTATCTTTGTCCCTTTTGAATGCTGTGGTAGATACTCTTCGACTATCGGTTACGTCGCTTTTAATTAACGTTGTCGCGCGTCATTCGGAACGATTTATTCCAAGTTGAAATAAACGATTGGACAATCGTGACTTCGTGCCGCGAGAAAATGAGAATAGAGGGAGGAGGGAGAGGGAGAAGGGGAGAGAGAGAGAGTGAGTGAGAAAGTGAGAGGGGAGGAACAGAAGAGGAAAGAACAGAAAATTTATATGAGATGATTATGAAACTTATATATTACTGATGTGATAGCTTATAATGATTCTGAATAAATGTACAACTCACGATCGTAGTAACACGTGCGCCACAAAGTCACGTATCTCTTGGCGAATACTTATAAGTTTATTAATTTCAGGTTCTCTGCCAGTATTTTGCGACACCAAAATATACGATGAAAATTCAATAATAACAGTAATAATAATGGCAAAAAGCGATAGTAGGTACATTCACGCATTTTACCAAATTATCATTGTTTAGTGATCAATTTTTACGAACAAATATAATATGCCAAAAAATAAAAATGTATTATATTATATATAATTCTTTCAGAAATAGTGTATATATTTTCATATACATAGATATCATATTTGTATATTAAGATTTGCTTCTGTTTATATTTTATTTATCTTATATTTGCAACGAATCGATATGACTCAAATAAAAACCAATAAAAAATTAACACATTTGCGCCGTTTTAGTGCAACTAAATAATCGAACACAATCATATAACTGCAATTTTAATTAATAGTTATTTTTATTTTCGCTATAAAAGATATCGGTAGTCTGTGGACCGCGAAATGTACAAGGATTAAAAAAAATTTATTTTGTTGTGATCATTGTTAATTTCATCAAATTATTTAATATCAAAATGTATCGAACATGACAGATGGCTCCTTTAAACAAAACTATTATCGGTATTGTCTGCACGGTGTGTGATTTCTATGCAAAACCGACGTGAATGAACTTCTAAGGGTCCTTGGGACGAAAGCGAGACGGAGTTGAAACAATATCGCATTATAGAGCCAGTGGCACGTCCTTGATTCGCCTCAATTAGACCAATATTTCATTCCACTATATCAACGCGCTCGCGATCAAGGAATCGCTGATCGCTCTGCTTCTCCAGTGAATGTTCAATTCGTTTTGCTGCGATTGTTTAACCCCTAATCGATCGGCTAGACACGGCCAGAATGATTTCATCGTTTAAAATTAATTGTGAGCGCAAGATGTCTGTCCTCTTATCTGTTCTATTTTTGTCCGATTTGCAATAACTATGCCGTGTACGATTTTTTCAACAGTTAGGAATGTTTATAATGTCTTAGTGTTAGTCGATCGAAATATCGATGTATCTTGTTTTTTAGATATTAAATATTTCTGTTACGTTTTCGATTTATGTATTAAACAAATTTAAGGAATTTGTTTTCCTAAATCGTAGGATATATATATATATATATATATTGGATCCATTTTTGTAATAAATTTTAGAAGAGATTTAAAAAAATAAGCTACTTACTCAATTATAAAATTAATAAAAGTATTAATGATTTTCCCTCGGAAAATAATTTTGAGATGCGTATTTTTGTAAAACATATAACCACTTTAGCATTGATATGTATTTATTTATTCTCGTTACAAAAGCTTTTATTTTTTCTGTATATAGAGATTCAATGCTTTTTAAGAAAGAATAGGATAATTAATATTAATGCTTGTGACAACGGAAATTGCTCCAGTTGTATCAGATCAAAACATGATTTATAAATCAAACAAGATTTTTAAAACGGCTGCCATGCAAAATAAAGCTTATCCAAATTAAAATAAATTGAATGCTAATAAAATTTTACCCAGTTTGGCTCATACGTTCTATTGTTACTGTATTTGAATAACAATAATTATAAAGATTTAAGTGCTTAAAAGCTAGATTGTGATAACTTGGAAAATATTTGGGGCAATATGTTTAAAACATTCGACAAAACTACATGATCGACGCTAACAAAGAACACTAACATTTTCTATTTACTACGAGTATTCACATAACATTATGCGATAGCGCTTTATCATCCTAGCAGCGATAAGTAAACCTTTTCTTGGACTTTCCCGAGTATGAACACTAGAGACAGACTTATTATTAGATATACTATTACGTACTTCGCTACATGGCCGATCAACTGATTGATTCATTTGTCATCATTTCAAACACGAATACTTCGTATCCATAAATAATCACGAACGAGTTCCACTTTCGCAATGTAGATATACATTCATATGTGGCAGTTTCATTTGCACGATGACCTAAATACAGAACAGTTCTAGAAATCCCGGATGTCCTTTTAATCATTTTATAAACTTCCTTAATCGGTTTCGAGATTAATTTTTGTGAACGTAAATATCGAAGATCAGCATATCGCATCTACCCATGTTTTACCACAGTAAATTTTTACAATTAAGCTTTAAATCCAAATGTATATTGATTTACTGAAATATAAAGTTCACTCGAGATTAACAAAGTAATTTTATTTTTAAATTCATTAAGCCGGACAAGCCTTCTATTTTCATCATTAATTACACAAGAACTGTGAATGCCTTAAGGAAAAGTCGATTTCTAAATAATTTGTTATAAAGAAACGTACGATGAGATTTGTACAATTTTTATTAGAATGGTTTGTAGATGGACACAGCTCTTTTCTCTCGCATAGCACTATTATCTGGCACTTTGTCGTGTCCGGCGCATCGTTAAAATCATGAAGAAAATATAATTTTCTGCAGGAGAAAGGCAACCTGACGCGTTCACGTATGCGCGCACTTTTCGTGGTTTTCCGTTCCTTTTTTCATTTTAAACTATCCTTTTGATACGAACTTCGGCAATCCGGCTGTTGAAAGTTCCGGAACCATTTATCAGGGTGCTTTTCTTGTTTTTATTTCTCTTTTTTTTTACAGTTACTCGCGCGACCGTCCGCATAGCATCTTTTTTTACGTAACGCTCGGTCAAAAGCGAAGTAACGTGAAAGTAGCTCGGGAAATAAATATTCCGTCTGCATGGGGGGATTATGCGAGACCGCGGGTCACGTATAAAAGTCGACGGCCCCGATGAAATCTCGGAAGAAATGGCAAAACTGTTTTCATATCGCAAGACTCCTTACGATTATGTGAGAATTTATAAAAAAAACAATTTAACACGTTCATCCTCGAGCGTATATTTCTTGCGTGAAATACCAATACTAAACTATAGTAAGTAAATGTATAAATATTTACAAGCAGATACACACTTAAATCATATTTATTTTAAACTTGTAGGTAATTCTTTGAAAAGAAAAAAGGAAAACTCTGTTAAGATCGTTTTCTAGAAAAATCAGAATGATATAATCTTATCTTATCTATAACACATAAATTTAATAGTGATTAAGGCTCGATCATTATAAAAGCAATAAGTGAAAGAATATATACATTTAATAAATCAATTAATCTACAGATTATTGCAAATTACTGAATTGACGGTGTTCGTTAAATTTTTTGAATCAAGACTCAAAGTCGGATTTGTTGCATAATTATTCGTGAAAAAAATATATCTTTCATCACAAAACCTAATGTTTTTTTTTTGTTTTACATATTTTCAGGATAAATGTTCATAGAATTAGAAATTGTAGGAGAAATCGTATTCGCGTACGATTTAACAAAACTGTTAATAACAGTCAGTTAATTACTCAGTCATTAGTATTTACATATATGTATAATTTTAAGTAGCATAAAACTATGAACGTATAGTGTTTCATCAGAAGCACAATAGAAGTAGTACAATGTCGCGTCATTGATTCGTTACATCGTAAACATGTATTCAAATTTACGCAGAACAAAAGGATGAGAGAGAAGCGTCGATTTCTCGCGGCTCGTCATGCACGTTTGAAAAATGAATGCCTTTTAATCGTCGCCTGAAATCTATATGAGCGAGAGCTCTCGTTCGCTTGCTCTCGGTAGTCATATCGGTGCGATCGCTCCGATGCGTTGTGCTGGTGCACTCACACATACACCCGTCTGGCAATACACAGTGTGAACGTGAGTGCGCGCGCGGTTCATGTACCAGTGCAATGCACAGGTAAGTTCACCTTTGAAGCGAGCAGGTATATGCAATATGCATCCGCGGGCTTGGCGCCGTGAAAGTGCAGGTACGTATATTTGATGTGAAAAACCCGGTTCTAAAAACGAACTAGCTAGCAGGACACGATCTTTGAGTAAAACATATTCGTGCCACGAAATTGTACAATATCAGACGATGTCTGATAAGTGAAATTTGAAAGTAAATTTTTATTGATGTAGATTTTGTACGTAGATTTTACAATATTCACGGAAAAAAAATTACGAAAAAGCAATCCATTAATAGTTAAAATATAAATTATATATATCACTGTTAGAAATGTTCGTGAATTTACAATACCTTTTATACAATAAAAATATGCAGTAAATTTACAAATCATATAACATTTTGCTGTGATTTCACAATATTTGTAAATTTACAATAGAAATTTGTTGTGAATTTACAAAACTGGAGCGCCGCGCATGCGTATTAGAGATTTGCATATACTTTACCACAAAATGTTATTGTAATTTTACAATATAACTGTTTAAATTTACAGCACATTTTTGTTGGATAAAAACTTTCAACATTTTTAGAAGGTTACAGAAATTTCTTACAGTGTAGATATTTTCGAAAGAAAATGATTTCTAAAATATACTCACACACACACATACACACACACACACATCTTTTCGTATAAGAGATTTATTGCAGCTTCAACACTTGTTATATGTACTTTATCTTATATACTTTCATCTTTTAACATGTTGTAGATAAACATTGATGATAGTCATGACACAGATTGATAATCAAGATTCTGCAATGAAGAGTTCAAATCGATTTATTGATCAAATTTGTACGTCGATATTAATAACGAATGGTTTTAACGTTTGATGAATTTTGTTGTTAAATTTAATAATATGATTTCTTGCCCGTATAATTTGACGCGATGCAATAGTAATGCAGTCTGGCCAAAATCGATACGCGCATCAGCCATATACCTATACGTAGCACAGTGCATTCTCGTGAGGCTGTATGGTTGCTTCCTCTCCTATGTTATGCAGACGTTTATATGTATTCAGAATAAACTTTATTACAATTACTGATTTGTTTGTAAGCAGAAAGCTTCCTTAACGTATGAGTTTTTTTGAATTGACTACTGGCTCAGTACCAATTTTTACATGTCAGTACAGGTACGATACCGAAGGAATATTGGGATGATAGAAATGGGTCAAGACTTATAATACAGTACTATTATAGCACGGAGTTATTGTACTAAATACACACAATACTGCAAATATACTGACGGTATACTGTCTCAATACTGACATCTGACACATTGGTTTTGAATAATTTCAGCATAGACACAATCCCGAAAATGTACTGATAATATACTGGATCAGTACTACTATTTAATACTGATCCACACATTTAGGTCAGTACCATATCATTGTTTCTTAGATACGGGTACTGAAATAGGAAACTCAATTTTTTATACAGAATCGATATTTCGCCAGAATTCAATACTGGTCTATCGTATGAATTCCCACTTAAGTTTTTATTTTTATACACAAGTCACTCTTTGAGATCAATATAAGAAATATATTCATTTTTTCGAATAACTCGAAATCGATAAATTAGTATTCGTTGAAAACATAAAATTGCGAAAGATTAAGTATGAATCGCGTTAAGTTACTTCAATAACTCCGTCATGTTAACACTGTAAGATTTGGAAAAAGAGATGTGCATTTTAATTCCGTTACACATTACAGAAGGTAAATTTCTAGCGTTTTCCACCGAATAAAGCTGCGAATGAAAAATACGCAGTGATATTTTTGTCGAATCCTCTTACTTTTTCGTCGTCGAAACGCTACGAGAAGTAATTTTGCTTTTGTCAAGCGACGCGAAATATGCGACTGTTTTAAAATTGCTCGTGTGGTAAATGATATCCGTATTATTTCGGTAGGTCAATAATAATCCGCTATATTTCCCATAATTACAATCGCAACCATGTGTATTGACAAACGTAACTTGTAATTATTCATATTTTCATTGGTTTTGCGTATGTGACCTATTATCTCTCTCAATGTAATTTTATAAACCATGGATTATCCTGGACGAATTAACAACGATTTTATTACACACGATGAAGAACGATATCGTATTATTTACTGGAAAATAATTAAAGGCATGTATATATAAAATTGAAGTAGAAAATAGAAATGACAATAATATAATGTATAGATTTCACACAAAATTTTAGAAAATGTTCTTGTTTTACAATATATATACAGTCAGGGACAAAAGTAAGTGGACAGGTGATGAAAATAGATATTAATGAAATTCAATCAATATAACATCGTAGATAGTCCTTCCATAATTGTTTAACTTCTTGTTTAAATTTAATTTAGGTTTGCATAGAATATAAATATTGATTTTAATTATTAATAAAATAATCTATATAGTATAAGGATAAAGAATAAATAAAGCTTAAACATGTACTTACGATGCTATACTGATTAAGTTTTATTGATATCCATTTTTATCACCTGTCCACTTACTTTTGTCTCTGACTGTATATACAGGGTGTCCCAAAAAGGTCGGGACACCTAAATATCTCGGGAAATATAAGTTTTACAGAAAAGTGTTTCAGACAAAAGTTATATGGTTTAAAAATATCTATTTACTGATCCTATCAGTTTGACCTTGGGTTGCGTAGCCAAGGTCAGGTCAAGGTTACATTGATTTTCTTAAATGGAACACCCTATTTTTGATTCAAGAATCTAATAGCTGATGTCGAGAGCTTTCCAAAACGCTATAATGAAATATTTTTTCATGAAGTACTTTTCAAGTTATAATGCTTCAAAGTTACAGTATCGCCGGCACTAGCATTACTCAAGATATGTAATACCAAGCGGAGATTGCCCAGGCGAATTGACATGTCTTTTGTGCTCGGAGAAAGATTGGAGAATAATGCAGCCAATGAAGGTAAGGTCGGTCTTGACTGGCCAGTCTCGAAAATTAAATATTTTGGGTAATGCTAATGCCGGCGATACTGTAACTTTGAAGCATTATAACTTGAAAAGTACTTCATGAAAAAATATTTCATTATAGCGTTTTGGAAAGCTCTCGACATCAGCTATTAGATTCTTGAATCAAAAATAGGGTGTTCCATTTAAGAAAATCAATGTAACCTTGATAATTGATTCAAGAAGCACGAGCTTGCTTATTTGAACAAAAGTAAGTTGTATTTATTGGTAATATATTAGTGGTCGTTGTCTCCTTTGAAGAATGTAACCAGGTAACTTGCTATTTGACTACGATCTCTGCTGGCCTCTTGAAAATCCAATCTAAGAGAATCGTAAAGGATTGGATGCGGCCCTGCAGGACGGGGCGGTTCTGTCGGCCAGGTGGTCCAAGCCAAATACCACGATATCGTTCTTCTTGCGGACATTTATGCTCCGTTGTGCTGCCGGACGAACGAACAGACGGACAGGTGTGAATCGTGGTGTCCGTGGCGCAATGTGCGTACCGACCGACGTGTCGCGCGCGCTCAACGAGAATAACGGACGCGTGCCACGTGCACAAGTCAACGAAGTAAGAGAGAATGAAGGAGAGACAGAGAAAGAGAGAGAGAGAGAATATTCGCATACATCACTGTTGAAACAAAAGAGTCGCATTCATGCGAATGAGACTTTCTAGACAATTATCATTATTATACTCTGTTGGTTTCTTGGAATGGGCGATCATTGTAATTTCGAAAGTGCACAGTCCTTCTCTACTTTTAACACAATCATATTCTTTACGCTTGTATGATAAAGCACGATGGAGTAAATATTTAACAAAACATTTTTTTTATCCCGCAATATAGATCGTGCTCTAAATCATGTAGGTAAACCACTAGATTTTGGGTAATTACTAGATAATCTCTTTTTTTCAATTGTATATTGTATAGTTTAGTTAAATTAAATATAGTTACCGCTAGTAATCAAGTGAATAGAGCTAATATCATGTTAGTATACGTATATCAATACCAGTTTTCTACGGTATCTCCATTCAACGTGCTAAAAATAAATAATGTGTTCGCTAAGCTTAGATATTTATTTTTAGATCTCCAGGCAGCGTTCATGGTTACTGAAGTACAATTTCGGTTCAATACTCAAACGCAGATTTTGTTTCACTATTCTAACGATTATGTACTATTCACGAAACTATTTAGCGAGATTAATGAGATCTGTAAATGTACATAATCAGATTTAAAAAAAATGTTAATATAAGTTTATAAAACAGTGTTTTTCTTTGTTATGTCGAGTTTTGACGATATATAACGACGAGACAAAGTGGAAAGTGAGCTAGCAATGCTGTTCAAATTTTGTGGAACGAAAATGACGATGAAAATACTGATAAAAATGTTTAAAGCTATATTGATCGCATGCAACAATATGTCTTGGTTGAGGTAAAATGACCCATTTTGATCGCCACTAAATCGATAACGCTAAAATACGTATATATGGAATCAGAGAATGTTATCAAATAAACTAGTGTTTACGAGCATACAATTTGACATTTATACATAAAATAATAAAATGATTAATTTTCTGTTTTTTTTTTTCTACCTATGGCTCGAGATAAAAATATACAAGAAGTTAAATTGGCGAAAATGTTTAAGATTTAAATGAGCTGATTTAAAAAAAGGATTTTAATTCGCATTTTCTTGTATACATAGTAATGATAACGATAACGATGATGATAATAATGATATTATTAATGCTGACGATGTTAATAATAATAATAATAATGATAATGATAATAATAATAATGATAATAACTACTGTGTTCAAAGACACGAAAGAGAATAGAAAGAAAAATATTCAAAATATTCATCTCGTTTTATTTCCAGGAAATTTTAATTACAATACGTAAATTTATTACGCACACGAATCAAAGGGGATTAAAAGTGGCGTCGGTATGTTGGGGGGAGTATAGGTACTTGCCGCAGAGTTAAAAGCACGGCAGATTATGTGCAGCTAACGAATTCATGATGATATTGTTTTGCCGAGCATTATATACTTCGTAAAACTTTATAGCCCTAATCTATCTGATAATAAGATGCGGTGTCTCAACAGAAATAGCAAAAGTCGTACAGAAGAATAAATATCTGATGAGCTAAACAGCGTTCGTTTTTAACCATCACCGATAGAATTCTCCATGATATTTACGAATAAAGAAGGAGAAGGAACCACTACTGTAAAGCGCACAATCCAGATATGAAGGACGAACATATTCCGAAAAGAAAAGACGAATTCTACAAGCACGAGGCAATCTCGCAGTGGCAAGCGTGTGCACCACTGTCATGTGTAACTCGGTCGAGAATGAGTTTAAATCTAGCTCAACGAAGAGACCGCTTTTCTCCTAGGAGAGCAAGGTATCTCTCTTAGTTTGACTAAGTTATATCAATAGCACGAAGAATGCGTAGTATATCGGTTTGAAATGAAACACAAACAAAAAATGTACACGTAAGTAAAAATGAAGAAATTTTTGATAAATAATAATATTTGACAAATAATCGTGATAAGATGTTGAGTGTTCCTGTTTTAAAATGTTGATGTGTAAAAAGCTTATATTGTTAGCCAAAATATTGTAATAACAGAATCGATTTCGGCAGTAGAATTTGCAGAAAGTTACAATATACATATGTCATATATGCGGTATAAATAATAAAAGTTCTTTTAAGAAAATATATACATATAAATGAATAGCGAGATTATTCTAATTCGCGCATGATACAAAGCTAGTGCGAAATGCGAAATTAATCGACATCGTATTAGAAATGACTTTGTCGTGCTATGTCACTCGTTTCATTGAACGAGCGAATCTATATTTACTCGCGTACATCTTGTTTTTGACATCATTAATGCGCAACTATCTCGACCGCAAATAAATCAGTTTTTCGTCGCACATCGATGACGTCGCCTCCGAATAACGGACGTATAACTCTCGCGACTGTGAATTTCGATTTAGTCTCTTGCGTCATCGATCGTACGAGTTAACCCACGTTCATTAATTAATTAATAAATATTGCGAGTTTTAATTATGAATTACTTCCTTTTTAGATAGCGCGATATTAGTTGAAATTAGCATCGACTTTGAAAAATGATATAGCTGCATCCTACTTTAAAAAAACAATCGTTCACAAGTGCCATTACGTTATATTGTACCTAGCGGAAAGATAAAATATAATATAATAACAAAATAATTTTAATTTGCTCTTTTATTACATTAATTTTGTTTATGTAACTTGCATATTCCATTCCTGTTTATATATCCTAATATTGTATATGTACACCGAGAAAAAAATACTAAATTTTGATAAATATTTATTTTAATAATGCCAATTAAACATTTATTCATTAAAAAGAAATGATAGAAGTTAAATCAAATTAATGGTTTTTGTACCAAATAAATATATCTTTATATTTAATAAATATTTAGTTGGTACTATTCAAACAAATGATTTATTAAAATTTAATATTTAATATTTTTTTAGTGTATGTAACGTTATTAATTGATTTATTTCATCACGATACAATTAATTTTCAGTACTGCGAATTCAGAATTAGTGCAGATTAATGCGGTGTAATTTCTTTAAACTTGTCAATCGAAGAAATAAAGAGTTCTATATGTATAAAATTCCCCCCCGCCCCTCCTGTTTAGTTCCTGCCGGATTTAAATTTTGAACGGCGTGCCATCGCCTTACCGATCTCCGTGCACCTTCTAAGGAAGGTATAGAAAAGGGAGAAAGAAAATTGCGAAGGTCGTACGCTCACCCTCGAGCAGGTGCCAGTCGTCATCGAGCGAGGCCAATGCCTGTGCCTGATTGGTCTGTTGTTCGAAGTCGAGCATTCCGTTGGTGTCCTTCGCTTTCCTTTTCTCACCTGGTCTCACCGTCGACACACCGATATTGCGCCCCCTTTGAGTTTCACGGTGTCTCTTGTCCACTGTCTTTGCTCACTCCGATTCAATACTTATTTAATCGTATTCGAGTTTAAACTTGTCGATCGTCGCGAATCGCGCGATCGGCCGAAAGTGTTCGAGATCGGTGAAAGAAAAAATTTCACTCTCAATGGATCAAGAATGCTACTCGCGACGATTTCCCCTAGCGAGATGTTAATACCAAGCGAATGAATCTCTTTTGGCGCGAGGGAGTCGAACTACTACTCGATCGCGTGTTTCCCCTTCTCGCTTCCCACTCTTTCTGTCTCCCTTTCTCTCAAAGATGGCCTCACTCTCCTTTGTTTACACCGGGTTCTCTTATCGGGATTCTCAGCTGCTTCCCCACCCTGCGCTATATATCGACATACGGTGGATTTTTTTTTCCCAAATCGACTCGTGCCCGAAAGATCAACTCGCGTCGAGGTCCTTGAAGGATTTGTTCGCTTCCGTTTACGCGCTTACAGCGCATTCGCTCGTCAGTGCTGTTCAAGGCAGCACGTGAGAGACGCGATTACGTTTACATATATCCAAAAAAGAGCAAAAAAAAAGGAAACGGTGAGAAAGAGGGGGGAGAGAGAAAGAGAGAAAAACAGAGAATAAGAATTTGGGAGAAAGAAGGACGCAAGCATCCACGAGAATTGAATGACAATGAATAAGTAGTGAGAGAGAGAGAGAGAGAGAGAGAGAGAGAGAGAGAGAGAAAGAAA
Source organism: Mycetomoellerius zeteki (assembly GCF_001594055.1). NCBI lineage: Eukaryota > Metazoa > Arthropoda > Insecta > Hymenoptera > Formicidae > Mycetomoellerius > Mycetomoellerius zeteki. Next base: position 1,605,333 of record NW_017257184.1, read on the forward strand.
GAGAAAGAAATAGGCGGACAGCGCGACGACAAACGTCGCTTACGTGCATTCGCGGCGGTACTCGAACCGCGACTGATTTCCCCTATCACTCCGTACTCAGCTGCCACCCACGGCACCCACGATCCTCCCACCTCGCGCCACCTGCTCCACCGATGTCGACCTCCCCTCGCCTAGTTCCCGCTCGCGCTGCCACCCACCCGCCACCCATCTTGCTCGGAGCAACGATGGAACGTCTGACCCGTTCTAACCCCCGTCATTCCCGCTTCTCCTCTCCTGCGCGCGCGCTTCTACCCTTTCTCGACGCGCTCTCGCCTCTCTCCGTCGCCTATATACCACTTCGGCGGACGAAGTGTGTCTCACCCGTGGCAGTGTATACCGCATCTACTACCGTTCTCCCTCTCCCTCCCCCCTCCCCTCCACCCTCCTGCCACCATCACACCACCCTCCGTTCACCCCCTCGACGATCCCGGTCGTCTCCTCGTCCTACTAGTTCCTCGAACCTCGAGCATGGTCCACAGCCGTTAATGTAGAGAGAACTCCGCGGAGCACTCGTGAATCCTCTCTTCCACTGTATTTCATGCTACCTTTCTTCCTCAGACGTGGGAAAGAGAAAGAGAGAGGGAAAACTTGTTCGCGCCCCAACCTCCTTCGTTTCGCTTCTCCTCGCTCCTTCGCGCTTTTTCGATCTTTCTCTGCATTGGATTCTCTTTTCGCCCTAGCTTGAACATAAAACCGACAAGCAGTGAACGCAAGAGCTTATTACACGGTCACCTTGTGCTGAGAATCACATTTGTCGAATCTATAAGATGTTGCACGAAATGGAAAGCATTTCTTTTTACGAATATGAACGATCAATGATCTAATTAAATCTCATAAATAAACAATTAACAGTCTAAAGTAGCTCTTTTAAAAATTCATAAAGTGTTCATGTATTGTATTTACATAATTATGTATATACATAATTATGTATTTTCTATAAATAAAAATTTGCTATTGAAAGAGTTAATGCAATTGAATATGTAATGACTTGAATATTTAACAAATATATATTTATCAAATATATGACACCTCTTCTAAGGATTACAAGATAATAAAATTAATATTACAATTTTAGTTAAATTTTAATTTTATTATCTTATTATAAAACTATACAATTAAAAACATCAAAAGTTTATGGACATTGACACTTAATCAACATTTAGATTTTATCTCTTATCGCTTTATGTTGCGAAATAACAGTGCATACAAATCCACAGTGTGATTATAATTTTTAATAATATTAAAATCTATTACTAAAATTTTGTTTTTGATGTATCCACGATCATAATATGAGTATAAAAAATATCTTTTTAAATCATTAAATTTTGCCATTTATATATATGAACGCGATATCATTTTGACAATTATAATCTGTGAAATTTTCAACTAGTTATTTTTCTTTCATACATTAATATATATAATATTTTTATTATTATCGTTGTGTGTATCGCATAAGTTTTCATGTACATTGTTAGGTACATATAGTCTCGTATCCGTGTTTTATTCAAAAGTTGTAGAGCAGTTTAAGCTCCTCGCGGCCAAAACGCGTAACTCCATTTATCGGTAACCCTCGGTTCACCCATGTTACGAAGTGAGCAAGGGCTGTCCCTAAAGCGCACAAGGATAGTGCGAGGGTGATGCGAAGGGAGCTAAGCGAGTAAGAGATTGGTCATAGAACAGGAAAGGTTGTGAACAAACTACAGATGCAAGAGGATCCTCCTGTACAGCTGCCTCTGTGGGCAACTCCTTCCCTTGGTATTAACGAACATGTACTTAAGACATCAGAGAAACCAGAAATACACGATGATGTAAATGAAAGTTTACTTGTAAATTGCTTTTTTATCAAGTATATCATGACACTTGATCGTAGTGATGAAAAATTGCATCTTTGTAAAAAGCATCTGCTTAATACATAAAAATAAAAAAAGATAAGCCGACGCATAAGCGACGAAGTATAAATATTACGGGATATATATTCGCCGTTTAATTTAAATTAGAATTTGTTTATAAAATTTATTTACTCCGAGAATTCGATATAACGTATAAAATATTTTCGAGACCGTTTTCACGACACGAGTCTCTTTTCTCTTGTATAATCAATAAAATATCTTAAAATATGCGTCATCCCATGACTTGGAAACAGGAGAAACGTCGTATATGTACAAGGCCAGACAGAATATTATTGAACGTTTTTCTTTGTGAATATTAATATTAGCACGTTCATTATGCTGATAAATTCGACACACAAAAAACCATAATGCTTTTAATATTATTCTAACTTTGTGATACTCATTCAGACTTTGTAGAACTATTTACAACTTTATGTACAGTTTTCGCCCTTCTGTACTGACCGTATTGACCTCCGACTGTTAGACAAAGGAGGCGAGAGCTATTAAATTAAAAGCAAGCGAGCAAGCATAATTCTTTTGATGAGATAATGCCATTAATATATGTACAATATGCGTAGATAAAGTATACTATTCACAAGGTAAAGCCTCACAATCAATCATTATATCTTTTTTTAAATTCATGATGTCATTATAGTATAGCGAATATGCTTGATTTATGTATAGGTACCTGTTATTGAATAACGCGTTTTTAGAGAGAGCAAAAGAGGAAAGAAATGTACCTATTTCGCAATTCAAGAAAAATAAGAAAGTCAAAATAATGTCATATTGACTGAATCGTGCTAAAAAGAAATGATATAATTTTTGGTCAATAATCGATTAATGTGACGTCAAATTGGCATATTATTTTGACTTTCTTGTTTTCCTCAACAAGTCCTCAGCGACTGTCTTGAGACGGCGCGAAATCCGGCGGTCGGCCAAAGCATTCGCGCGACTAAGCCGGCAGCTTCCAGGACGTATGTCGCGTGCTCTCGAGTACGATACGGCCCTGACGGCTCGCGCGTGTCGTCATTTGGCCTCATGCTCTCGCCCCCCCCACGCATCACTCGCCGAGCACACTATCCTCTCATCGCCGTTCTACGCCCCGTGAACGACTCTACGCCGCTGTCGTCCCGCCTCGGCCGGCTCGTCGCTTCCGTCTTTGTTCGTCCGTCTCATCGTCGCGTGGCACTCTCTCCCTTCCTTCTGTTTCATTCGCCATCATGTCTCTCTTTTTCTCTTTTCCTCCTTTCTCTCTCTCCCACGCAGGGAGCGCTCTCTCTCTCTCTCTCTCTCTCTCTCCTCCTTCTCCCTCTCTTTCTCTCAACACACATCTCTCTCTTTTTGTTTCATCTCCGAAACTCCAGTTCTACGCATACATATACATACATACCCATACATTCACACGATCTTTCGTACATGTAGTGATGACGCGAACTTTCGACCGATGCACGAGCACGCGTCGGCAGACTCACGCGATCACAATCGCTAGATGGATATCGGATGGAATTCATAAGTAAAATATATATCTAGACAACGATCGAATATATACGAAGAGAAGCATGATTACAACAGATTTGTTCGCGATCAATTTGGTTTACAAGGTAAATGACTCAGCACAATCAAATACCATGTTATACATTTGTATCACCGGTCGGGCGACGATAACGATTAGATTCTTGAACCGGTGCGAGGAATGATATACTATAAAACCAAAACAAGGGTAAACCGACAACAGTAACGTAATAGCTCTAATTTGATAGACAATCTGATATCAGCGAAAAGACCCGTTCTCTGTAAACACACAAATGATCCTTGGTCGATACGGTCTTTTCTTTCTCCTTATGCATTCTACCACATTGTCAGTATCCATAACAGTGGTAAGGGTAAGTCTGTTTTCCCCACTTCGTTGCTTCCACTTCGGTTAGCCTCGAGGACCAGCGACAAGGCTTCCTTCTATGTTTATCTCCGTCGATCTGTTTCCTGCTCTATATTCTCTCTTTCTCTCTCTCTCTCTCTTTCTCTCTCACACACAGCTCTTCTGTCTTTGTCTTTCTGTATGCGCAA
>NW_017257184.1:1609347-1640441 GCF_001594055.1 Mycetomoellerius zeteki
CTCTTTCCCATCCCACCTTACGCTTGCACGGAGTGCGCGCACTCCATTCCAGATGCTCAGCAGTGGCGACAATCTTCCCCACCTACGGCGTCTCGCATACATAATCGAGACAGGCCGACTAAACACCGCACTCGTCATCCTCATCATCACCAAAATCATTTTACTATCCTTAATAAATAAGGATTATTCCAAAGAGTTATTTCAGCATCCGAATGGTATACGGATACCGCAACCATTTTGTGTAATGAATCAATCTATGAATATATAAATCCACATGTTTAATGTTTATTTAAATTTAAATTTATATTTTTGATTCATAGTTTACATGTATATACATTTGACATAAAGTGAAGTATTACAGTGACAATTGATATGAATATGTACATCAACGAGAATGTACGTAACTCATCATTTTTTTAATTATTTAAGATGCCTAATCTTAAGATTTAAATGGTCGTTTTTCTTCGACACGAATATTTTAGAAATAAATTGCCAAAATGATGGTTATATGTATTATAGACATTTATAATATCGATTATTGTGATCGAGTATGTTTATATCTACATCATTATCATTCCTGAATGTAAACTTCTAAGAACTTCAGAAAAAAATGTCTTCAAGGTTTAACTCGTATACAAGTGTACATTACTCAGTCTAATAAATAAGCAAGAATTTATTTTCTTGTAAACAACTGGCTTAAAATAGACACTTAAGATACTAAACTTTCATCACATCAGCGAAAATCTTAGCATACGGCTCAAGTTATTAGGATTCCATAAACCGAATGAGATCCAAATTACGGAATCTCGATACCATCGCGTCGATATCATTCGATTAGCCGCAGGATACAATGACAGAAGGTTACAGTATCGATTGAGGTAAATGGTACCGCATTTACCGCGGTTACTCGAGCATCGTTGTGTCGTGTAAAATCACTAGCCCCGCTCGTAAATGTAGGGTAGAGTTGTCGGTGACGGTGTTGACGGCGGGGGGAGGGGGGAGGGGGGGAACAAAGTACCGAGGTGGGGTGGCGTGACGACCGTGACGCCGTCGCTGCACGAGCGTGCGGCGTGCACGCTTCTCCTTTCATTTGTCGGCATGCGTGACGTCACCGTAACGTACGTATATGTAATGTATCGTACACTATACAACAGTGTCATCTGATAGCGTGTGTAGTGTCCAAGTGTGATCGTATACATTTTTCTTAAATGCCCACTTTATTATTCAAGTATCATGAGGCCTAATAGGACCACAAACTTTTTTCTTTTTAAGAATTTTAAAAAGTCTGATATCTCATTTTTCTTAAATACGCAAAAGACGGATACTAATGTATTTCATTATATATCAACGTTTTCAACGATCGTTTACGCAACTAATTAAAAGTTTTTTTAAGCATTAAGTTCTATGTAGAATTATATCTTCGAATAAACAGAATATATATATATATATATATATAGGAAAGCCTTGACATGATTTCAAAATAACATATAATATACCAACATCTTGCATAAGTAATAAGCATTGTACCTTTCTGGACTATTTTTTGCAGCTCGACTTGTTATTTGCAGCACTGCGTTTAGGTGGCACTTTTCATACAGAGGAGAAGCAACAAATGTTACGCAAACTTGATTATCTCGAGCGTATTTTAGCGCGATCGATAATACAAAGGCTGCTTGCCGCGCGTATGTTGTGTAACGGTAAATTCGCTCGTTACATCGCAATGAATTATTACTCTCGGAAATATTTCTTAATCTTCTATTCTTTTCTGAAGACTAATGTAGTTCATTTAAATTAATTATATTATTGATAATTTGAAAAGAATATTTTCTCGTGAGAATATGTACATATGTACTAGAGAAGTAATAAATGTTTTAGTATTTTTTCATCGATGTATGTTCACAATATTATTTGATATTACTTTATTTGTTGATAATATTTTATAATGTTTTGATAATTTATAACGTACGTTTTAACGTAACTGCTACTAATATATATATATATATATATATATTGTCTTTTCTCGTAAGTTAAGAATACTTTGTTTCACTTATACTTTGAAATTGAATATTGAATTCACAAGTCAATGTTTTCTATTTATTTATTCATATAAGCTACATTTCGACATACTAATGAATATATGTTGATCATGGAGAACAGTTCTCATTTTGTACACGTAATTTTATATTTTTAATATGAAAAGAACAAATTAAAAGATTATGCGCAGTAAACAAGTCGTCAAGAAAAAGAAGAAAGTTTTCGAAGTACTGTAATATAAAGTTGCGCAACTGTTTTGCTTTTCAACGAATATGGTCGTCTTTACTCACTTGTGTTTTACTTTTAACTCAATTTTGCGTTACAGAGCATCTACAAACGATGATTATAAATTTGAAATAAACAAATATATAAATAAACATAATATATAAATGTATAACGTTTCCTTTGTGTTAATTTAATCAACTTTACACAATTTTCTTTCAATTACGTTTTTAAATATGTATATATTAAAAATTATCATTCTTTGTTAGTTGTTTAGATCTCAGATTAAAAAAAAAAGATAAAAAAATAAAACTACTGTTACATTTCCTTTACTGTCGTACATAAAAACATAAAAATATTACAATAATAATAAAATATACGGGCAATGAGAGCGTTAATACAGCGCGGAAATTGGTGCGCAAATTATATTAAAAAAATTCGAGTGATATTCACATAATATATTGATCTACCATGAGTGTCGTTACAATTTTCTTAAACGTTTCGGTTTTTCTTCAAACCATCTCTAGCAAGTGTTAATAATTTTCGTCGATGTCTTAATAACATATAGTCCGCAAATGTTGGAAAGGTAATTTTCATCGATGTCTTGACAAAATATATCCACATATGTCGGAAAGATATTTTACGTGAGACCGAGGATGAGCATGTCCCTATTGTATGGATGGAAATTGCCATAAATTGTCGCTGTTAAGCCAAATGACTAACCTCCGTCCCCATAGAGAGCACAATCGATTATTCCAAGCGTAACACGTCAATTTATAAAAAGAAAAATACAAAGAATAAAAATATTACTTTACTGTAAAATTGCAGAGCCATATTATAATGATAACGTAATACCCACGTCACGATATTCGTATTAAAATCGTATTAAAACATTTATCATAAGCTATCTCAACATTCATCACTACAGGATACCTATTATGATGCCGGTTAACATTCTTTTCCACTTTCCGTCCTTTTATTTCTTTTGTAATGTAGTTAGTCTTTGCGAGTTTCGGAGCCTTCTCATTTAATAGACTTAATGGTCGCCCAACCTTTTCCTAGCATTCCAGTTTAAAATGGAAGAGTAACCAGGATCAAACAGGCTGTGTAACAAATGTCTATGGTACAGAGTTAAGCAAACTGGAATTTATCTATTGAAATAATCTCATGTTATGCAAATGGACGAAGGGTAGAATTCGAAAGGGTTCTTTTAACCCTTTCAGGGTTACCTTTCTTGAGAAATAGAATGTACATCATCATTGTCTAGTTATGTTTAAAGGTTTGAGTGATCGCTGAATGTTGAAATTATTATATTCATACAGAAATTATTTTAACTAAAAGAGTAGAGTACATTAATACGTGGTATGAAATAGAGATTACAGATATCTTGAAAACCTTTCCTGATTACAAACGGACCAATTATCTATTACGACGTAATATCACCGTTGCACAAAAAAATATCTTGTGTATTTGCGAAGGTTTTCGCTTTGTAACGTATACCTGTTGCTATTTTCGGACTTTTATTCCGGACCTACCACAACACCTACCCACCTTTACCCGTCAAACAGGGCGTGACGTTCGCACCGGCAGCGGAAGTTTAAACCTCGTGGGCGTTCGAGGGAATGAGAAGAGACCGTTCGAGTCTCCATAGTGACCATGATTTTATCCTGTGACGTCACGAATCACGAAAGAGCATGTGGCGCACGAGCAATACCCACGAGAATTTTTCCGAGAGATTTTTATTGCGTCATCGCTGAACACGCACACGGTGCCCGCGCATGCACATATATATGCGTCTCAATAACGTCATTAGGATCCTTCGACATTTCCGACATGACGTCACGTATCACATGTGATTTTATGTACGTAGGTATATCGATTTCTTAAGTGGCTGCAGTACAATGTGATATACAAGATGCTGCGTAAATTTTATGTTTATAAATATTTACGTTTGAATTGGTAATAAATCATATTTTTTTTGACAAAATATTCTTGCATATATTTTTTTTTATATAAAAATTTAAAAAGCAGTATTAAATCTTGATACTTTTTAATGTCATATACGGAAAAGTATGTTTTATAAAATGATTTAGTATGATTATACTAAATGATTGTACTAAAAACTGATTATACTAAAAAAGCTTAGTGTAAATTATTAATACATATAGATATATATATATTCTAGATCTTATATTTCTTTGTTATTACTGCTATTTTAAAATATTTCTGCTTTCTCATTCTCTGACAAATTTTTTTATCGATTATCGAGAAGCCATTATATTGGGAAGAGTTTTTAATACTAATAATCGACGCTATCGGTATTAGTTTGTAGGCCATCATGATTTATAGTATTTATTACCATCAATATTAACGAAATAATGTACGCGTAACGGACTAATTATTTAATTCTTGAAGAATTTTCCGCCTGACGTCATAAGCAAACAAATGGCAGCACGTGCCGCACGGCAACAATCTGGCAGCGTGAAGCGTTTTACGATATATCACGACATTTTTATGATGCCAAACAGCCTGCGCAAGCCGTCTGCCTCCAAAATCAGTTGGCGACTGAATTTTACGAGCCGGAATGTATTCCGGAAAACGTAAGTTAGTATCGTGCGGACGTTGCCGGCGCCGAATCGATCCGGCGTTTACCTTTCTATTAAATACATGTACACGTATATGTATGTATATATATATATACGTACAACCAACAGCCAAAGAGAATCGCTTCTACAAAAATTTTATTTATGAATTTTTTAGTTAATCCAATATCCAACGTGTTTAAGAAAAACTTAATGAAAAAGTTTGACCGCTTTCTTTCCAATTATTTTTTAACATGCTGTCAAGTATTTTAGTAACTGTCTTATACTTATATACATGTACATATACACTCAATATTGTAGGAAACTGTTTAATGTTAGAAAGAAAATGAAATCTCATCGATAAAAAAGTAGATAAATATTCTCACAGTAAATCGTCACGTATTTCTGCCTGCTTATTGGAAAGACTGATAAAATATTTTCTTAATAACTACGAGCAGGGTTTCTAATAAGTATTCAACACGTTTCTAACGACTGTCTATTAATGTGTGTATGTGTGTGTGTGTTATTCTATAGTATAAATATATATAAGATAAAATTTTCTCTATTCAAGGATATTCACGAGAGATCTAGGAGAGACGAGAGAAGGAAATATTTCTCATCGGTTTAATGGAATTAATATGTAACCAGCTTCTAACATGAACTGAACTGTGGTACTATCTAATATTGATCAAATATTAAATTATTTAGGATCTTGGCACAAATCGAAGAAAATATGATATAAATTTGGAACAATTTCTCAACATCTATTTATAGTTATTTGGAATATTTGTTCCCAAGGAAAAATAATTCCAAGTATTTTTCTGATAATTTATTTTAAGGTTTGGGAAAATATGTCTCGTATTGCATGCCATATAATACTATTCAATTCATATGCAATCGTTTGTCGTAACGACGCATTTCGCGCGCGCGCGTGTGTATGTGTGTGTGTGTGTGTGTGTGTGTGTGTGTTTTTGTGTGTTGAACATAGCTAGGTCATTGATGGAGGTCAAATTCGATATCGGAATGAGCCAAGGCTTTATACGCGCAGTATCTTGTCCGATCGAACGATTTCTCTGTAAGTCTGTAGGACTCTGCTTAATTTGCCGATTTCGCGATATACCTAGATGTACCGTCGTGATATCGCGAGCAAGTTCTCGAAAAGCGCGATTGCATCCGCAAATATACATATACATAGTCGTGTGACGACGTGACGGAAATCAGAAATTTACATCAAGTAATTGGACTGCATACTGACGACATCTGACGAGCATTTCAAGTACTCGAACAAAATGATACCGAGGGACAATGCGATGATCATCGATTGCGCGCTTTGTCATAACATTTTTCACTTTTTATTCGTGTTGCGTACTTCATCATATTTTTCAATCTTATTTTTATTTTATACCCATGAATGAATTATTTAAAATATATAAATTTGCCCATGTTACCGTACGTAAATAGAAAACATTAAATTTACATTGTATACTGCCATTTAATTTAGCGATATAATTTGAATTCAATATTTTCTCAAATTTATAAGATGTGGCGATTTACTCTTATTCGCAATTTTTTCAAGAATGATAGAAAACAAGATTATCTGTATTATTATACATAAATATATAACATAAAGAGTATTTGATAATCGCATACTCGAAATGAATCGAACGTACTCACCGGTCGATTGTCGAATACCTGTGTCGGTTGTTCTATTACTTCAGTCCGTCGACTCCATTAAAACAATTCTTCCGATTACGATACTCCTGCACGGTCAACGAAATAAAATAACACCCGCGACACTCCCGATTTATTACTTACGCGCGACGCGTTAAATTTCAACAAGGTTAGACTAATCGTGTAACTGTCGCAAGAGCTAATTTCAGTTAAATAAGTTTTTCTGTTCGCTGATCGTATTATCTCCGTCATTTGTGAGTCGTTTTAATCGTAAGTCGATCGAATAAACAATCCTGATCCGAACGGCGCACTCATAAACGTATAACGACTCCATGATCGCCATGATCGTTAATTTTAAACAGGGCTGCGTTCGGAAACATCACCCGAGTGCTCCCGCGTGTCGTTTCATCCTTGTTATTCACCCAATGTTAAATAAGGACAAAACGATACATGGGGGCACCCGGATGATGTTTCCGAACGCAGCCTCTTACTGACGCGCGAACGCGATTGCACTCTTAAGCGTCGTCTACAATGAATAGTAGCAGTAGTGGTAAGGCTATAAGACACATCGGGAGTAAGCTAATTTCCCGGTATAATAGGGCATAGAATAAGTCCGTAAGCAAACAAGGGAATAGAACATAGGAAATGCATTTTAACCATTCTTACGGACTTACTTTATGCCCTATTTTAGTGGAAAATCAGCTTACTCCCGATGTGTCTTACAGCCTTACCATTACTGTTATTGCTCATTGTAGACGATGCTTTAAGGGCTCTGGCACACAAAAAACTTAAGGCAGTAAGACGTAAACAGTAAGAAAATCAACATGTTGGATTCGCTATTGCTTATGTTATGGTCTTACGGACTCTACTGTGATTGGTCAATTCGCTTACTGCTTACGTTTTACTGTTTAAGTTTTTTTTGTGTGCCATGGCCCTAAGTCCGATCTACATACATAAAGGCCAGTACGAGGGAATAGCGATGACGCAGAACGCGAGTCGCAGATCGCAAGCTTGTTGCGTCAGCCAATCCGATGCGTCAATTTTAAAAGTGACGCTTCGAGATTGGCTGACGCAACAAACTTGCGACCTGCGACTCGCATTCTACGTCTCATTTAGATCGGCTTAAAAACATTTTACAATGAAATTTTAAAGCGTAAAATTTAAGCTTTGATCCTTAAGATTAAGAAATTGACCAATCATAGTCGATTATTTTTCTCACATTCGATGTGATTGATCAATTTTTTACAGTATAATGTTTAAAGTTTAAATTTTACGCCTTAAAATCTTACCGTAGACACCGCTTTAACTTCGCTTAAACATCTCGGTCTACAAGTCACTGTTCTAGAGATCGATTATGTATCTTAAAATGAAATAAAAATTACAAATATCGTTAATTCGTTATGTGTTGTTGCGCAGTTTTTTCACCGTCATATAAAGTATTATAAAATATCTGCAGAACGACCGCTGTAACGAATCGACACTGTCGTTAAGTTACAGAATAAAGCAATTGATCCAAAAAATGCAACCGAATTTTGTATGTATGTGTGTGTGTGTGTGTTCGCTGAAGTTATCTAATACGATCTCTATCGACCTATCGTCTATCGATTGATGCACACAAATCTGAAAATAGTTCAGTTACGGAGTCCACTGAAGTTGGTGCCGCGTCGTTCTTGAGAACGTCTTGAAAACGCGTAGTAACACTTCAAAAAATGCTTAGCTGTGATTGGTTCGCGATTTTTTACTCGCAGTGAATATAACGGAACTCAGGCTTAGTCACGTACGTTAATTGCGTATATATATATTATAGTATATACAACTCGACTAATATCCGAGGGGCATTTCACTCTCGAGTCAATCATCGTTGCTCGACTCTCGCTGACTCGCTCCTTATTTTCATTGACTTCTACTGATTCCTACTGGCTACGTTTACACCGTACGCTTAGTCCGCGACCTATACGATGAGTGTCTTTGTTTAACTTACAGGATGAACAAGGACATCTATTGTATAGGCCGCGGACTAAGCGTACGGTGTAAACGTAGCCAGTATTTTGCTATTTGCGCTCGTTGATTCGCGTTGACTTCGTGTTGACTTAACGTTTTTTAAAAGCACCCGACTCGCTAAGACTCGCACTGTGACCTGTGACTCGAGAATGAAATGCCCCTCGCTAATATCGGTAATGACCGATATTACTCGTTCGTCGAAAGTGAGTCGTATAATGTGTATACATACATACGTTTCGAGAGTGTGTACAACGCGAAATAACAAGTTGTCGTTTTGCGACGTTAATAAATGCGTGCGTGTTGAGTGTAATTAGTCGCATTATCGACAGTTTGTGTCCGCACGAGTGAATATTATATACTTTTTTGAAAGTGATGGAAGTATAAATTAGCAAAGACCGTAGCGTTGTACTAATGAGTAAGTAATTTAATTACTATCCACGTTGTGTGTATGTAGTAGTATCTAGTAATTAGCATTTTTAGATAAATAATTTTAATTACGTAGTATGTAATCCTTATTTTGTTTGACCTCGTTATAATTTGCTTCTTTTTGCTCAATACGTTTAATTTTTTAAATGGTTGGTTCTATCATATATCGATATCGATATTGATCTTTATATTTGAAAAGGCTTTATTGTTTCTCTATAAAACACTAAACTTACGAATATAATGCGATTTAATATTTCATTCTTATAGACTGAAAAAATATATTAAATTTTAATAAATATATTTGTTTGAATAGTAGAGTATTAGCTGAATATTTACTAAATAAATAACATATATATTTATATATATTTGGTACAAGAATAATTAATTTAATTCAGCTGTGATTTTCATCATTTAATGAATATTTATTTACTGTAAGTAAATGTTAAGTTAGTATTATTTAAACAAATATTTATTAAAATTTAGTACATTTTTTAGTACAGTGTTTTTGGTAAATGTATATATATTTTTTTCCAATTAAATCTCTCTCTCTCTCTTGCGAAAAAGTCGAAAGATATATTTATGATCTTTCCGATATAATACTTTTTATATCGAATACGCGTATTTTTTTTATAAAAATGTTTTTTTCATAATATTTGGAGAAAGGTAAAGAAATATTTCGGCTACATACTTTGCCGTCATATTGCATGATGGCGCCACTTACTTCATTACGTCTCGAGTAAAAAATTGAAACTGCTGACAGCGTGTAGCAAAATACATAACCTTTACGCTCCGTTTTGTTCTTATAAACGAAAGGTCTCAGTTAATTGTAAAAGTGTTCTTTAGTGCAATAAATCAAAACATGATTCGTTTTGCAGCCAAACACTTGTTTATCAACAGACATTTTAGTACGAAATTTAATGAAATCAGCAATCTTGTTAAGGTAAGTGAATATAATATGATAGAGATACGTTGGTATTTATTCCGTAAATATTTCTTGGCTTGTGATATATTTTGTATAAAAAATAACAGAGTAAGTATGTAATTTCTATATAAAATCTTTTTGCAGTTTGGACGGTATAAAAAAAGCATGAAATAATACCCAAAAATTATCAGGCTCTTTAGTTTTGTTAATAAATATAATATTGTGTATAACATCATTATTTTAAACATTGTTTTTTGTAGAAAAATAAAGTAGTCATCTTTATGAAAGGCATTCCAGAAGAGCCAAGATGTGGATTCAGCAATGCGGTAGTTCAAGTATTACGTATGCACGGCGTTACTTATGATGCTCATGATGTTCTCAAGGATGAAGAACTTAGACAAGGTAATATAGTTACAAATACTTATTACAAATGCTATTACAAGTTTCCATGTTTATTAAACAATCGTTTTTCAAAAAGAGAAATTTTATCTTTACATTAAAATTTTTATCTTTACATTAAAAAAAAGATGTATATTATTTAAAAAATAATATATACTATATAAAATAAAAAAATTTATATAATTTCTTTTATATAATTTATATCATTTTATATACTTTCGTAAATCTTCTGTAAATTATTAATCTTCTTAAATTATTAATTATCGCTAATGTTATATAATTCTGAAATACTAATATTAATTACTTAGGTATAAAAGACTTTTCTAATTGGCCTACAATACCCCAAGTATTTATAAATGGTGATTTTGTGGGTGGCTGTGACATACTCTTAGAAATGCATAAAAATGGAGAGCTTATTGAGGAATTGAAGAAAGCTGGAATTACTAGTGCTCTTTTGGAAAAAGAAGAATCCTCTCAAAGTGGTGTCAACAAATCTAAAGAATAATTTTTTTCAAATTATCCTGTAAATAAACAACCGTATCTTGTACGGATAGAAAGATAGTTGCTTTTTGTTATAATAAACATTTTTGTTAATATTAAACATAGTTTTAACCACAATGCAGATATAATGCATATATTTATAAATCGATGTTTACCCGGTATTTAGTCGTAAATTTCTTGATATCAATTCGAATATGAAACTCGATATTTAAAGAATATGTTATAGATTTTCAAGTTCTCTTCGAAGAATTTTTCCAGATGCAGATTTCGGAATACTTTCTATAACTTGTACATATCCTAATTGTTTGTACTTGGCTACACGTTTAGCGACAAATTCTTTGAGTTCGTTCTCATTAATTTTGACTCCCGATTTAAGAACTACAAAAGCTTTTGGAATCTCGCCATAATCTTCGTGTGCCACACCAATGACGGCGATGTCTTTTATATTATCGTAATGACGAATTACTTCTTCAAGTTCGGTGGGTGCAACTTGATGTCCTTTTACTTTTATCAATTCCTTCGATCGTCCTTGTATATACAATATGCCTGTATTTTACAACATATAATAATTTATAATTATCTCATTTCAACGATTATTAAATAATTGTCATAGTCTTATTTTTTCAAAGTTTCTGATTACATCTTGCTTACCATCTTCGGTATAATGCCCTAAATCACCAGTCTTGTACCAATCTCCATCCATAGTATCTGCTGTGGCCTTAGGATTTTTGTAATACCCTTTCATTACTTGTGGACCTCGTATATATATTTCTCCTATTTCATGCGGACCTAAATTTCTGCCGAGAGTATCATCTTGCGTGCTTACAATCCTCATTTGTGTATTTGGAACCAAATAACCGCAGGATGCCGTCGACATATTTGGATGAGTGATTGTAGCAAGCGGGGATAGCTCCGTTGCGCCGTATCTGTAAACGAAAATTGTTTTTCTTATTATATAGACGTATTTGTAACAGTAATCTCTTACCCTTGGATAAAATTCATGCCAGTAGTGAAACGACTTCGAAAGTTTGCGATAAGTTTTTCTCCGAGCGGTGCAGCTCCTGTTAATGTTAATCTTACAGATTCAATATGACGGGGTGTAATTCGCTCGTTGTTTATCATCATCTGAATGATAGGTGGTACTATATGCAATACTGTGCACCGATGATTTTCAAGCAGTTTTATAAATGCTTCCGCGGAGAATTGTGGTAGACACACCAATTTAGCACCTATTCTATAATTGATGAAATGACGATGAATCTCAATGTTTCAAGTATTAGCTTAATATTTCATGTGTCGTACGATAAACTTTTTAAGCGTAATGATTGACTGCAGGACAGAGAGATCCGAGAATTGATCTTGTACGATACATGAAATGTCGGCCTTATACGTAAAGAAAATATGAAATCAAAAGACATATTTGAGCATTCACATGTCATAGTTACGCAAACGAGTTAATAGATATGTTAACATACCGCAAGTAAGAATATAGGACAATTATTAACCCATAATAGTGATATATTGGTAATATTAGCGGTACAATTTCCTGATGGTGTTCACTCGCTTCTATTCCTGGGAAGAATGTTGGATCCATACCTTGAAGAAGATTTGCAACAATGTTCCTGCGAAATCGTATTCTCTGTTTATTTTTTATTATTTTATATTGATATAACAGTACATTGAATTTTCACAATGTATGGAGACTTATTCATATGAATTACATTTTTCTCAATATACAAATATTTAATATGTAATCAATTTGCGCACCTATGAGACGACTCAACGCCTTTCGGCAAACCAACCGTGCCACTGGAATAAGGCAAGAATACCGTATCTTTGCAACTTATTCCAATTTTTTGACTAATTGAAAAATCTTCGATGTCATCACGCATAAGATCATCTAATTGAATCGTCCCTGAGATTGAGCTAGCGTTAGTTCCATCGTTTACGATGATGATTGGTAATTTTATCTTCGAATTTTTCTCAATACTTGCTTTAATATCAATATATTTGGTCGGAATTGTGAAAATAGCTCGAGTGTCTGCGTTCTCTATTTGCCTTTTTATCTCGTATGTTGTAAATATAGGATTTATCAGAGTTGTCTTAAAAAGAAAAAATTTAAATGACTATTACAACAAGCTTATGTAACGACAAATACTTCTAAAAAATGAATATCTTATTAGGTTGTACTATATTTTTTTTAATGTTAATTTTTATCATTTCTATTAGTTTAAAAAATTTTTTGTTAAACTGTGTGTGTGTGTGTCATTAAATAAAATTATCTAAATTGCTCCATCATCTCTTAAATTATATAACTGCAGTTCTTTTTTCAGCAAATATAGTAGATACATGAAGTTGCATTTTAAATAGAACCACTATGTCTCCTGTTTCCTATTTGATAAAGTTGACAGTTTATTACAATTCACTAGACATTTATTACAATTTACTAGACATGCTGCATAGTACGTATGTATTATTTCTAAATGTAATAATTTTATCTTACGCGTAAACCGGCTTCATTTGCTGCTAGTGCGATGATGACGAATTCTGGAATATTTGGTAAAATGATAGCAATAGTATCTCCCGGTAAGAGCTTGCTTTTTCTTAAACTCGTTGCTAGTTTGCCGCATGTTTTTCTCAACTGACCGTATGTATATGATCTACCAGTATTTAAGCACACCTGAAATTAAAAAGTTAATTGATTTAAAAAATTTTATTTAACCACTTATGTAGGATGTTTATGAATCTAAGAGTCGACAAAATTATGAATGAACATTTAATAAAGTATTATTAATAAATTATTATTTAATAAAGTATTATTATATCATTAAATAAACATAAATTATCCGAATAAAAATATAAGTTAATAAATTATCCGATATAGAATAACCAGTTTCGTGCTATTAAAGTACTATTATTAATCTCATGTGAAGTGAGTCGAACAGCAATTATGATGATGAAGAAACTACTTAAGGATGTATCTGAGACACAATCGTTGACAAAGTCCTCTAAAAGTCCTTCAAAATATTTGCATAACTACGTCAAACGTGTAGTAAATCTAGTGATAACTTATACATATATATATATAAATAGTAGATAATACAATATATTTATTTTTAAAAAGTTATTTTTGCTGCGCACTTACGTAGTCTGCCGCATTTTGCAAAAAGTTACAATAATTTATTATCCTATATTTATATAGGATCAATATGTATATATATTATTAAAATAGATGACATTGCAATAATATTGAAATAATTATCATTTTTTTCATTCACCAATATTTATAGAAAGAAATTATTACATGATCATTACGTCCATGATATTACGAAAAATGTAAATAAAATATATTCTTTATAATTTTATATTATTTTATCTGCATTGCACGTACCAGGGCAGTATGGTTTGACCATCTTCCGACTTTTTCCCAGATGAAATCGTGCACATGGATATTCTCAAAGCCACTTATGTCAGGTAGTTTACTGTTCACTATATTCTGCGCATCGCCTTTTAAGTTAACTGTAGTTGCATAGTATCGATGTTTATTAAATTTTCTCCAATAATTTTTTGGCGATACATTGACAATGCATTCTTTAATGCACTGATTCAGGATACAAGAAACTCGCGTGAAAAGTGGCAGTTGTAGAATCGTCATTACGCGAAATATGTTGATAGAATAAATGTTTTAAAATGTAAGTATATTATGTGCACTGCATGTTAGCATTACGACTATGAGTCACGAAGACGATTCCGACTGAATATATACCTATTGTCCCCACTATTCAAATAGTACAGCGATTACAAGATTGTTATCTTATAAATACAATATGCAATATATAAAAAGAAAAAATGCGACTCTCACAACTTACACTTCAGTTGTCGGTTTAGTTAAATAAAGTGAGTGGACGGGAGCAAATTTGATTATAACACAAATATTTTGTCCTACCAAATATTTATTCGATATGATTTCCTTTAATTGCATCACTGCGTTACTGTGTCATACTCAGCAAACATAATAGTGATTAAAGCATTTTTTGGCGCATACTGTATAAGCTACAAAAATTTGATTATTTTTCTTAATACTTTTCTGATTCATAAAAATTCTTTTAGACTTCAAATCTAAAAGTGGAATTTTTAAACCAATATTTTTGTAATCCGGCGTGAATGAGGTCGGGTATCTCATACCCAGATATTTTTAAAACATTTAATTTAATTTTATTTCAACATTGATAAGGAATCGAAACGTCTGTTCTTTATTTGTCTTTAATTTGTCACTCATTGTTTATAGCAGACATTAAAGTATTTTTTATTATTATGATATGTTTATACTAATAATTTAACTCACAATGATTACCTTGATCTTTGGCTCATAGCCCTATTTCCTTTCGAATTTTTAAATTTGTTGAGCCTTATTACTATTATATATTTTTAAAACAAATATTTTTGTTTGTTATTGTGTTTCGTGGAACTCCACTCTCTTAGTAGCTGGAGGGAAGGGTGCGGTGTTTGCATCTTTTTTTACGAAATAATTATAGCCTAACATTTAAGCAAAAATAAATAATTTCAAACACAAATAATCGTTATTTTATTATGTTGATACGTTTAGGATATCCAGGAGAAAGTAATATAATATAATAACAAATCATTATATAGTATTATTGTAAGCAAAATCTTTGAATAAATATAATATATGATACCCACCTCGTAGTCGGTGTAACAATTATCCACCTCATTTACGCCGGGTTAAATCAATGGGAAGAAAAATGAAATTTTCTTTCATTTATATATGCGTACATATAAATACATGTATTTACATACATATATAAATTATTACATTAATTTATATACATGAATTTAAATGTCTAAACTTCGGGAGCGTGTAGAAGATTGATTAACTAAGAAAAAAAAATCCTGTAGAGATCTGCTCGTTTTTGTTTCGTTTTGGAGAAAATCGCAAAAAAGATAAATCGTAGTTGTTTCGTTCCTGCACTGCTTCTGAAGTATCATCGTCACTGAAATCGTGCACAAAAACAATAATAATAATTCTGTTTTCAGGTGAAAACTTTTTTTGTTTATTTATATTTCTACCTTTCTCCTATAAATTCATTAGTTACTCGTCAGAAGCTATCGAGTGAATTACTTTTATCACAATATGCCGCGTACATATGTATTCTAACGTTGAATATGCTGATACGGTTTTCGTGTATGGTTTCTGCGGCGGTGCGAGAGTATGTACGCCGATTTCCAAAGAGAGCCGGATTGGCAAGTCATTACAATGACTTTTAATAGGCTGCGAGAGACCAACTTATTTTCAATTCATCAAGATCCGTTAGGAGCAAATATGCAAGTAGAAAATCGTGTCCTGCACTTTGATAACAATCCTGAGACCAGCGTCCGGAGATCGTCAGCTGCATTACAACTGCCACGGCAAAGAATCTACCGAATTTTAAGAAATGATAACCGCCATCCGTACCATATTCGAAAAATGCAGAATTTATTACCTCAGAATTATTCCAAGAGGTTGAATTTTAGCAATTGATTTCTTGAGCAATTTAACAATGATAATTCATTTCCATCAAAAATAATCTGGACGGACAAAGTTACATTTACAAAAGGAGGAATTATTAATCAAAGAAATTATCATGTATGGGCATGAAAACCCCAGGACTGTTAGGGAAAGTAGATTCCAGCATGAATTTGCTGTTAATGTCTGGTTCGGAATTTGGAACGACTCTCTAGTGGAACCATTTTTTTTACCCGACAGATTAAATGCAGCCAGATATACTAAGTTTTTGGAGACTTTTTTTGATTATTTAGAAGACATCCACTTGCAGCAACAGATTGAAATGTGATTTCAACTCGATGGATGTCCAGCTCATTATGGCAAAACTACCCGAGCTTGGCTAGACAGACATTATCCACGACGATGGATTGGATGTGGAGGAATAGTACCTTGGCCACCCCGATCACCTGATTTGACACTACTGAACTTCTTTGTGTGGGGGGTTCTGAAGCAAGTTTATTCGTCATCAGTCAACTCAAGAGAACAATTGAGTAACCGAATCGAGGCTGCAGTGCACCAAATATCGTCAGATCAGTGTTTGGCTGCATTTTTTATCAATTCTCTACACGCCCCCGAAGTTTAGGCATTCAAACACCTTGTATATATACATACATAATGCATGTATATACATATACTATATACACATACGTATGCAGGATGTTCGGTGATGAAACTGTCAATAAATGTGTTCTAGAGATTATTCTAAGAAAAAAAGTTCATATATACACTATCAAATTGTTTTAATTATTGATATATAGACAATTTTATAAATATCATAACAAATAAAAAATGCCAGACATTTAAAATTTTTTGTAAATGTTACTTTCTTAATCATATTAATCGTTTAAAATGTCCATTTTCTGCTTGCAAACATGTTACTGCTCATTGTATCATAGACTGTCAAATCATGCCTGCATATTCAACATAGTTAAATGAGCCGTTTATTTTGAAAGTGACCTAAGCCCATTTATTTTTAAATTGAGATATTTAAGAGTTTGCGTTTCAATAAAATTAAAAATATACGTATAGGATACCAACATGTCACACTGCTTAAGTGTATCTAAGAGAGTTAAATTTACAATTCCTATTAAAATAATAGCAATTATTAAGTGAATAATATGTGTTTTCTTACTACAAATGGAGTTAAGCCACTTTCAAAATTAACAACTAGATTTGTTATAAAATTTGAAAGAGCCCAAGTCCATTCGACAATTTAAAATGCTTCAAATTGAAAAAACAATACTCAATTTATTTTATATTATTTCTTTACAACACTTCAAAAACACAATTTATGCAATTCAGGAAATCTTCTAACTATATAAATTACATAACAATTTACTGCTCATCTACATTTTGTGTATGCGGGAGGGATTTGAAGAAGTCATGGTGCTCCGGTAGTATATATCGTAGTAAGTCCATCATGTCCTTATTTCGCTGTTGAAATTTGTCTTATATTTTTATAAAGTGGTGTCAATACAATATTTTCGAATTTTCTTGGTCTACCCCGACGTGGTAATAAATCCAGGATTTTAAACTCTGCATTCTCATCCATTGATATCTTATAGAAAATTTTATATGGTTCATTTCTCAAAAAACGCATCCAGCATATTTTTAACCAATTTATTGTTTCTCCGTTAGAATTCTTTACCCTTTTAAAAACTGCGTCCTCCAAAAATCTTGTTGATATGAAATCCTCTTGTTTCATTTCATTTAGAATAAAGTTATTACCTTTCCGGCACTTTTTGATAACATTATAATAATCTTGGGGGACAAACAGTAAATTATTTTTCTTTAATGACATTTCTACGACGCCAAAATCTCTATCATTCGGTAAAAATGAATGTCCTGATACTAAAAATTTGTGGTCTATGATTTCCACATTATAATAGATTGGACTTAGGCCACTTTCAAAGTAATGTTTTTAATTATTGAAATAATTGCGAAAATTTATGTGTCAGAAATTATCGTATACTCTGAATATACTTAACCGCAAAATGTTGTTTATGACAGCTAACTTCAAGTTGTACACGCTAGTACAGTCAACAACAAAAAATTGACAAATGGACTTAGGCCACTTTCAAAATAAACGGCTCAAATATTCAAAGCATTTTTAAAAAATAATGTAATTTACTTAATACTTTTAAAAATATATAAATCAATGGAAATGTATCCAGAAATTTGTAATGATAATGAATGTGTGTGACTGCTCTCTAAATCTGAATCAGTAGACAGTCACTAATTACCCAGTGGCATACTTGGCAATGATAATCAGTGAAGTTCAATTAAAAAAGAAAGAATATTTGAGCATTATATAACTAAAATACTGATATTTGCACGTTAATTTCAATCTTCCAATACCATATTTATTTTCAATTCATTCATGACTTTAACCATTAAAACAAGATAAGCTAGATCACATAATAAAGATTAGCTAGGTTAGGAATCTCACATTTAATTCATTAATTACTAGTGACATACTTGGCACTAATATCAGTGATTATCCACTGATTCAGATTTAGAGAGGTATATGATAACCTTAATACTATCTAAACATCAATTTTTAATAAATATTTAGATTAGCATACTACAGCATATCTAACAGAAACTGATGCGAGGCTGGATTGTTGTCAAAAATTTGAGTTACTCTCTAATAGAATTAAATATTTTACATTTTGATGAGCGAAGTTGATTTGTAGTTTATATGAACTTTTCTGCGTAGAATGACCTCTAGCTAGACATATTCTAAAAATTCATCAATTTTCTTGGAACCTGTATATTAAAATACATATTTGCAATTTGTGACGCATTACACTTACTGTATATACACACATTGCTGCTTTCTTATCAAGTTGAATTTTAAAATGACTTTTAATGACTTGTTATTGCTTGTTACATAAGATATTTAAAAGATATTTTTTAAAGATAAGACGTTTAAAAAACATTATCTGGTAATTTATAGACTGAAATTAAATTTTTTATTTGTTTTTGAAATTTTTCAGAAAAAACCGTATTTTTATGTGTATTCACACACATATACACACACACACACACGCACGCACGCACGCACGCACGCACGCACACACACATGTATATCTGTTATTATATGCATCTACTGAAAGGATGTTTTTAGTACAAATTTGACAAATTGTATCAATGTAAAGGATTTATTTTACTTTAGAGCATAATATTTCAATAAAACTAGAGGAGAAGGTGATATTATGGCCAGTATATATATTGCGGTCTCCCTTAATAACCGCTATTATACAGCGAATCCTAATGATTACTTATGGAATTATTAGTTTAGTAGCTCTCTGTTACACCATGACGCTAACATTACCGATACTTAATAGCCAGCATTTATTATAACGCATTTTTACTTTCAAGTATTTCGAAAAGTTTCTGAGGTACATTTTAGCATTTAATTACTATTTCCCCCCTTTTTCTTAAACTTGAGCGTATCATCACATGAATATATGTATTTTTGAGTGTGTTATTTGCTATTTAACATTTTAATTGACTGTATATATTTTGAGTTAAATTTAAACAATACCATGGCATTTTGCGAATGTGGCCATCTATGGATATTGATTACTCACAACCTTTTTTTGAGATTTTCAAAATAATTATTTGATAATCGATTGTATAGCTCTATACGGTTAAATCTATAGTTTATATTACGTACTAATTTTAGTACTGAGCAATTTATATGCAGAAGTTATGTGAATGTATATACATTCATTTGCATACATTTTAAAATGTTTTACTTTTTTGTCAATTTTGTAACCAAATACTATTTTTCTAAACAAAACTAATATTTTAAGGCTATTTTTATGAAAGGCCACGTTACCACTCATTTTTTTCTTCGAGTCATTATGCAATGTCGCCACATTTTTATTAATAGTATCCTAAGTAATAAATATTTCGTAACTTTGAATCCAGAATCGATTCAACAACATTTTAACGAATGTAATTGTCAAGTTTTAAACTTAAATATTAATTATTAACAAAGTTAGTGTGTAAAATGTAACTAGAGTGCCATAATACCACCTTCTCCTCTATTATTTCCAATCTAAAATATAATATATTATATATCTTAAATAGATTAAAATAAAAAATTTTTTATCATTCATCGTGATAAATTTAAATTGAAATAATAGTTTTATTTTTTTTTTGCAATATTATGGTCTAAAGCAAAATAAATTTTTTACATTAATACAAACAATTTGTCAAATTTATTTTTTTAATAGATTTAAATTTAAATTTATCTAAAAATATAGTCACAATGAATATATTAGTAGTCAAAAATTTTTAATTTTAATCTAGTTAAAATATGCATTATTTCATGTAAGAGACTTTGTTTCTAAGAAAATATTTGTCTTATATATAATCATTATATTCCTACACAAAAAATTTTTCGTAAATATTCAATCAAATTTAAAAGACCAAATTTCGACCAAGACCAAGCGTAAGTTTCCTCGTACGTTATTTAAAGAGAATACAATATATTATTCCTGATCGAATCTCTCCGTTCCTCTTCGATATAATATTTCTAAAAAACATATTACTCTCTCTGTCTCTATATATATATATATATATAACACAAAGGCAAAGAATCTGGGTCAATACGCTGCCTTCGGCAACGCATGCAAGTTCGGATATCAAATCCGCTTAAAACACGAAGTTCCGCAAAGCAAGACAAATAGGTAAATTTATTTTCATCCAAATGACATTCACGCACGTGCAAATACACAAATCGTTAAATTGCGTACCATTTATCTGTCGCATTACATTGCACTTGCATGCTTTTTATAAGTGCTATTTCTAGTTTTTTTGCTTATAATTAGTTATTTGTAGCCAACTAGCTTTAATCTTTGACCATCATCTAAGCGTTGGTTTTCCTTATCTCTTTCTCTCTTCTTCTTTTCCCTCCCCCCCCTCTCTCTCTCTCTCTCTCTCTCTCTCTCTCTCTCTCTCTCTCTCACAAATCGCTCATATTTAAATTTTTTAATCTGATCATAATATATAAAATTACTTAATATTTAATCAATTAATATTGATATATAATTATATATATATATATATAGAGAGAGAAATTAGAGCAATGAAAAAAAGCCAATTAAGAACAAACAATCCTATTTTTAGTAAAAACCGATCTCTCTCTCTTGGTGCTTAATAATATTCATATGTAAATTTATTGCAAATATATTTTTTCCAGTTTTATAGACTGCGTGTTGATTCGATTTATTGGACTTGAAATGTAATCGTAAAGTGAAGCTGAAATATTAGATAATTTAATATTTTTCGGATGAAGTTCTTTACAGATTTTTAAGATGCTTATTACACGGAAAAAAACGCTACGATTGCTACATCCGAATAATTTTTGCCTATGAATACATTTGGTTATGATAAGGTGGATATATCTTAACAGTCATAGCCGATCTTACGATTATCTATATCACAATCGTTTTACTATCGTTCTTATAACCAAAAAATGTATCGAAGGATGATTTTTGATCGTGGCAACCATAGTCGTTTTTTTCCGTGTAGTATTATTTAATTATTTAATTATTTAATTTAACATATTAATATTTCAGCTTCAGTTTACGATTGTGTTTCATGTCCGACAAACCGAATCAGCGCGCAGTTTATATAAAACTGGAAAAAATATAAATTTGTATATGAATATTATTAAATACCAAGATTTGCTTTATAACTGAATATAAGATTATTTCTCTTAATATCTTAATTGAATATTGAAATAGTAAAATACCGAATATTTGATTGTAAGTATTGAGTGTGTGAATGTCAAATAAAAATATGCCACATGTCGCACAAAACAGATTGCTCAACGATCCAATTTCGTTTTATTTGTTTGTTTGTAACATATAGTATGATAGTTATTTGGCTTGCTGTTATGATTTATATTGTTGTAATTTTTAGAGCGCTGTAAAGACAAGATTTATTTTTCAAAGGAGAATGAGGAGTTTTTGCAATAATGTGGATTCACAGACGGTTAACGCTAAAGTCACGTTATGTTTTTCTTGATTAGTTGTTAAGAAGAAGATAACCTGATCTTACAGCGTTCACCGTATCTTGATAAACGGTATTACACAAACTCCCTAATAGCTTTGCTGCTGTCCTCTCATAAAAAAATGCCGTGTTAGCTGTCTCATAATTATATGTAGATGAATATTTCTGTATAAAGCATGTATAATGAAAGATGAGCTTGATCAAGAAAGCTAAAAAATATTTTATAAAATATATAATGTGCATAATATATATTTTTTTTCCTTATTACCTGACTTGTTAAATATTCTGAATATTTGATAATGATATTTATTATTGCACATACGTAAGTGAGAAGATTACGCGAATATATAATAGAATATATAATTTGTTTTATTATCGCACAAGATATAAGATATACATTACATTGTTCATTTAATAAAACAATGATAATGAATTCAGATTCCTTCTTGCTTGTTCAGCAATGATTGGATTGTGATATCAGAAGCGAAAAAAATACATAAAAAAAACTTTTACAAATTATATTAAAATGTTAGTATTTTTTAATAAAACAATATTTGCAATCAATAAAACGGATTTGTAGAATATACCGAAAAATCCTTTTGTGTTCTGATAATCAATAAATAATTATATATTTGAAATTGAATTATTCTTAACCAAAAATGAAACAAGCTATATGACAGCTGTTGAATTGAGATAAATATAATTTTATTTTTTTCCGAAATAAAAGGAAAATTTTCAATATATTTTACAAGTATACTTTATCAAATGTAAATACTGTTTTATTAAAAAATATGTTTATTTGAGTATATTTTGTAAGAATTTTTATTTATATGTTTTCTTGCTTTTGATATCGTTAATCTAAAGATTCATTGTGAAAGTGGAGCCTAAAATTAATCTAATTTTTTATGTGTTCATTATAATGCATATCGTATCTATTGGTTTATATCAGATAAATGATAACGTTTTGTTTCGTTTTCAATGTCGGAACAGAGCAGCTTGTGTTGAAAAGTTTTATCGCGCGATGCATATAAATATTGTGATTTAGAATGAAAACAAAAGAAAACAAATAGTTTTTTCCTAATTAGATTAAATAGTTTTTCTCCTAATTAGATTAGATAGGGATAGAAAACAACTGAGTATTTCTTGTTGTTAGTTGCCGCGAAAAAGTATGTCATCGCGAATATGGTTCCAAGTAACTCTCCGATTCTAAAGAATATTTCTCCTATTTTTCCTCTTGCTCGAAATTAATTATGAGAGATTTTCGAGCGATTAGAGAGAGCTACGCACCATCTTATTTGGCACCCGTTCAAGTCGCCTTTTACGCAATTTTATGTGATTTTATGCGAAGAAGCGAAGATATCGCGAGGATTGCCAAGGAGTACATTTGCATATTTCTGAATTTTCGAAAAAAGACACTGCAAAGAATTCCACATTTAAATGCCATCGTGAAAATATAAATCATTGAAATTATTGTGATGTTATATAATGTTATTGTACAATGATGATGTCATCTTGATGCTAAAAAAAGAAAAAAAACATGTATATGTATGTTAAATATGTATATTGTGTGATATTGTACATAAATAAATAATCGGCATTTAATAGATAGTTTTATTTATATACCTCGTGTTGCATCAATGTATTGGTCAGTATGTTAGATTGATTTACAAATGACGTCTTATAAGTTAGCGGAACAAAATGAGCGGAATCGATTCTAACTAACATTTTTATTTGTTGCTCATTTGTTGCTAAAAAGTTGCCAAAGAAAAAAATTTGTTGCTCTGTCGGTTTATTTTAAAAAAACGATATTTCGCTAAAGGAAGATTCAGTTAGCGGAACAATACCTACAACAAAGCCAATCTACGCAGAAATAACGTAGGAATTTGTTGCTAATTTGTTGCTAATTTGTTGCTGCCGAAATAACATTTTTTTTAATACTTTACATACTGAAAAAGTGTAAATAACAACGAGAAGCCTCAACGTGCTGGCGGAACAAGAGTAAAGTATCAATAAAAGATTTGTTGCTCGCTTAGAATTGGTACTGCGACCTCGTCCGAATTAGTTGCTCTCGAAATAAACAATTTAGCAATTTGTTGCTTGCAAAATAAGTATAAATAACCACGTAAAACCTCAGCGTGCTGGCGGAACAAGAGTGAAGTATCAGTAAAAGATTTGTTGCTGGCTTAAAATTGGTCCTAGGATGTCGTCCGAATTAGTTGCTCTCGAAATAAACAATTTAGCAATTTGTTGCTTGCAAAATAAGTATAAATAACCACGTAAAACCTCAGCGTGCTGGCTTATTTTGCAAGCAACAAATTGCTAAATTGCATATTTCGAGAGCAACTAATTCGGACGACATCCTAGGACCAATTTTAAGCGAGCAACAAATTTATAAAATAACCTAACGCGTACTAATCAATATGATTCAACACGTATATACAGGATATATCTGAAATAATGCCCACTAATCATACAGTGCTTTTTCTAATAAAAAACTGAATCGAAAAGTCCTCTACCATTTTGCAATTTTTGCAATATTTTTTTTAGTCACTCAATGAGCAAAATATCTAAAATCGACGTATAAGATAACTTTAAGATATCTTTAAGAGTTCTTTAAGAAATATTTTCAAGATATTTTACAAAGAACACTGAAAGATATTTTAAAATTATCTTTTATTTCTATTTTAATCTTATACATCGATTTTATCCATTTATTCGTCAATCTTTCGAAATTAATATCTCGTTAACTATTGTGAAAATTGCAAAATGGTAGAGGACTTTTCGACTCAGTTTTTTTAGGAATAACACTGTATGATTAGTGGGCATTATTTCAGAGAGATACACTCTATATAACATATTTAAAATTGTACTTAAATTGTTATTTTAAAAAATATAATATAGATTTCTATTTTTTTAAAGATTAATTTATTAAGACGAACAATGTAATATAATCTCGCTAATTATTGGTCAATAGTTGAAAAAATATTGCATTTATTTCTATAACGCTTCATATCGGTGGGTGAAAATGCAGTATTTGTATTTTAAATAAATGTCATGTAGAGAAACGATAGTTTTCTATAATAGATACGTGATATGTAAGTCCATACACAGGGTCCCATTTTTAATGTCCCACCCCAAATAACTTTTTTATTTTTTATCTTAGAAAAAAATGTTTTAGACAAAAGTTGTATGGATTTCATCATGTACTTTTTTAATTATGATGCTCGAAAGTTACAATAGGAGAGACCGGGGATAGTAGCCTTATTTTTCAGTTTCGAATTTTTACAGACAAAATTAAGAGACTTATCGAAAAAATGATGAATTCTACGCCAGTTACTACATACATTTGACTATCTAATGATATTTTAATAATAAGGAAAAACTGATAATTACTATGAAAAAAAATGCATTTTTCTAATCCATTCCATCTGATTTAACTAGGGACCGGGGTAAGATGACTGATGGTATGGGGTAATTTGATTAACATTATTAAAATGAAGATTAATAAATATTTTAAGGTACATAATAACAAAAATTTTATGAAAATGTATTTTAAACACAAACATATTTATTATAAAATAAAAAATGTATAACTTTGTACTAAATGACAATTTATCTAATCCGAATCGTTATCCGAATTACAGTTATAACAAACATAATACGATAAGTTACTCTTTATGCATTTAGAGTACCCACATGGGTACTCTAAATATCTATCTCTATCTATAAATATTCTATCATAAATGTGTTAGCAATGAGATGTTACAGCAGACTGAGCGGCAGTTGTTGCTGCGTGCTCAGACGGGTTTACGCGCGATTTGTTACGTAGCCTCGATTATTCTACTTACCCCTATAATTTACTGATCCCGGTCTCCCCTACCTCCGGTATTTAGTATTATCCAAAGTTTAGTATTGTCCGACCGACAGCTAAAACCTCTTAAATGTTGATTAGGCTAAACTAGTTCTACCTTTCAACGAATCAAGTTTCCAGTTCCATCGTTTATTCGTTTTTTCATTTTTACTTTTTCTTACATTAATATTAACGAATGGTATTAGCGATACGACATACCCATGTTCAAATACTTGCGGTATATGAGACATTTCAATATCATAATCGATAAATTAAAAAAAAATTTATATTATTAAACATATTTTTATTTAAGATTGTAAGTATTGGCATGAGAGCTAATAAGCATTTAACCAATTCATAGCTTGAAGGAGCCGAAGAAAATGAGGTTGGCGGCGAGGTGGCGCCCTCCCTTTATGCTTTCGATCGTGACTCTTCTGTCTGCATTGAACCGGTGCCTCTCTATTTCCAGCACTGTTTTTCTTTATACTGCAAAAAATTATCACAGTATCATGGATTTCAAACAATTTTTATTTCTATTGTCATAGTTTAAGAATGATAAATTTCTAGGAGAGCCATATATAATAAATAGCTACGTGAATAAAAAAAATATTAGCACACATATGACTAAGAAAATTAAATTTAATATAATAATTCAATGTTACAAACTGTAGATGCAACTTATGCCAAAATGTAACTTACGTCAATTATTATAATTCTATTATCAGTAGGTATAGTAGTTTTGAATAGTAATGGTTTTATTATAATCAATATTGTCAATTAGTCTATCTCTTAGTTAGTTTATCAATCATTAGTTAGTCGATTAATTATCAATTAGTCGATCTATTATCAATTAATTATTAGAATTTTATTGTCAATAACGACTTTGAATAGTAATAATTTTCGAAAAGTTACGTAGATTTCACGTGCGCACATAAATCTTAAATAAGTAAGTTTTGCGATTTAACATTAACATACCCAAAAATAGAATGTAAATAACACAGATTATTTTAAGAAAGCTTCCTTTTTAGGATTTAGAATTTTCAAACTTACGTTGTAACATGATGAGAGAATTTCTTGGAGAAAATCACAATGTAACTTTGCTCTTCACTTGCCTTTTGTTTGTATTCCTCTTTGAATCTGTTCATAAAACACTGTTGACTTCGAAAACAACACTCATTTTTCTGATAGTCGTTTCGAATGAAAGCGAATACTTGAATTTGTGCATTTGTCTCGAATACTATATTTACGTAGGCTTTGTTAACTTTGTTTTCTCTGGTAACAATGTCTTATAATTTTCCAAAATATATTTAATTGTCATTTTATAAGCATAATAATATTGTTTTATCGTTAATATTATTAATACTAATTTTTACTATTTATGATTTCTTACAATTTTATATTTTGTAAATAAAATTCGTTGTTAAATATAAACGCTTTTAAAGTTTATGTCATATACGTTAAAAGTTTATACATCTCGAGACCAACTTTGCATTTTTATTTAAAGAAAATTAATAATAATTCGTTAATTTTAATCAGACTTGATCTGAATTATAAAATTTATTTGAATGTTTTATTTTTATTTTATTATACAAATATGTATACAAATTATTATATAAATATATAATATTTCATTTTTATTTTATCGGGGGGTTACGTAACAATATTATTTTTTTATTCGTTTCATTTTTCTGATATTACCAAAATGGATGAGATTTATACTCATACAAAATAATTGTTAACGTAAATAATTTTGATGATTAAAATGATATATCTTTCGAACCTTATACAAATTACTTAATAAAAATTATATACCTTTTGAATCTTACAAAAGCTTTTATTATAAAAATTTTTCCTTGAATTTATATAAATTTTTACTTTGGGATTCACAATATAATAAAAATCGTTTATATTATAAAAAAATTTAGCCAATTTTTAAATCGCAAAAACATTTTGCACAAAAGTATAACGGGACAAATCCTGTCGAATTTGCATCACAAAATCTTTTAATACAGAAACATTAAAATACATATATTATAACGGAAAATACCTACTTTTAGCGTGTAATCTCAAGATAAATGTATTACATTTTATTTGTGATTAGTCACAATCACAATTCTTCACCAAATCGAGCTTGTGTAAATTACTGAGTATCGTGTCGCGCGTTTGTGTGTTAGCGGGTCACATACATTCCCTTGGCAATGAAAGGGTTACATCAGGCATGGAAATTACTCGCGGTTATTGCTATATCTGGTAATTACACTGATAGGTTTTTGACTGTAAGCCGTTGGTTTATTATCAGATTACAAAATATTTCAGATCCGATGCAATTCGATTCGGTGCTGATCGGATGTTTTCTGTCTCTCTTAGCTACTCTTAACTACTCTTAGCGTCATTGGTTAGTTGAAGAGGAGACGACGCGTTGCGACGGCCTAGAGCTAGAGAAAAAGGGCGAGACAACGGGGGTTGCGCGCCCCGAGCTCCGACGCGTTGTTGTATGAGTGGGGATATGATGTTTCTTCTTTCGGGGGTAGTCAGCGCCGCCACGGCATCATGCAGGGTAAGTTTCAGTCGCCACTCGGTCATCTTGCCGAACGGGTGGATTCGAGGAATCGATTTCTTCGCGCTCGTTCTCACACGAAATCGTACTTGAATTCGGCTTTTTCCTGCTCTCTTTGGCCTTTAGAGAGAAGTTAATCTTTGATTTACGGATAAATTGTTATTTGAACATAGTGTTTGTATTTTTGCTCCGATACTAGGATATATGTATCAAGTGCGATTTGTGAAATTTATATGTGGAAACGTGGTGCCACAACCGGTCAGCGCGCGTGCACCCTACGACGATCGATCGACTCGAGATACGATACGATCCAGAGAAACGATGGACGGAACCACCCTCCTACGAGATGACAGATAAGAAACCCGAAGATAAGGAACAACAACATACGTGCTACTGGTATGCAATTATATAACGAGATTGGATCGCGATTGCTCGACTTATCCGAACCACTCTGATGCGCCGGCTTGACGTTGTGAAGTACAACGGTTGCGCCGCGTGGTGTGTGACCCAGCTCGGAAAGATCGTTCTTGCTCGGTCCCGAGTTGCTGCGTGAGGCTCAAAAATTTATCGGGCATTCTGTAATCATGATCCTTGGGAAATATAAGTAAACGACCGCCAGAATCCATGATCTGCCAATTTAAGATTTTAAATCGAGGAATATACAACTCGACGCTTTATTCTTATTAAAGATATAATGGAGTATAGAGGAAAAGCAGAAAAGATAAAACAGCTTTTTAATCGTAATTTCGAAACATGAACAATATCCAGAGAATCTGTACACTATTTTTTCTTTCTAGCTCTCAATGTTATTTTGTTTTTGAGTAAATCACGTCAAATTGTGTCACGACAAAATAATCATAGAAATATGATATTGATAAAATATCTTATAGTTAACAAGAGAGAGAATGTAGGTAGATTGTAGATAATTAAAACTTTGTTTGTGATCAAAATCATATTCTCAGGACTTGCTGATCGAAATAGTATCGCTTTTAAGTATCTTTTTCATAATGACATCTCTGATGATATCAATATAATAAAGTGTCAAATTAAACAATACGAGGTGTCACCGATTTTCGCTTCTTTCGAGAATATATGTGGGTGAGTTTTTTAATTCATCGATTGATCAATCGCACTAAGTGTAAATTAATTTTGCTCCGTAAAAACTGCATTTGTGCATAATACGATTGATCAATCGATGAATGAAAAAACTCGCCCTATGTATTTATACATATATATTTATACGTTTAAACGGTTGACCGCGATGAATTGTAGCAGCTTGCATAGTTGGCAGTTTTATGGGGTATATGCAACATCAAGGGTTTTGTCGGCTGTTAAGCGTCAACGATTGAGTCATCTCAATTTTATCTCACGGAAACCGACACATATGGATGAACGACGAAACTAATGCAGTTCTTATAAAGTACCAATTTTTATAATTAATAATAATAAATGAATATTAATCTTTCATGTCTTAAGGGGGTATTCTAGTCTAGCGGGTAAAAAAAATTGAATTTTTTTTTACATATTTTGCATGTATTTGGTATAGAAAATATGTCTGTCTAACGATCGAGTTTGACCTGTGGACTAGCTGATTGATCGTAGGTAAAATTATCTCTATATAATCAATACAAAAAACTTTAAACGCGTTTTTCTCAAAACCATGTTTTTTAAATTGGCTCCCATGATATCTCGAAAACCAGTTGACCAATCGAGTCGGGCAAATGCACATATTTTCAGCACATGTATGGCTACAGCCCCTACCACAATCAAATCGAAATATATATTTTTATAATTTTTACCCATTTGGATAAAAAAAAAGATGGCAAAAATCGAAACTTAATTTTCGACATGACGATATTTTTTAAATTTTCAGTATTTTTTCTTCATTTTGGTACCTGCTATAGCTAAACTCATACTAATTAAGAATTTCTTTGGTTTTTTTTTTTTTAGATGAGCAGAAGAGTTGGAATCGTGGGAGCCATAGACTTAGTTTTATTTTTCACGACGTTACTTAATATTTTATACAGCGCATATTAACAATTATTTTTTAATAAAACAATTCTGAAACGTTCTTCAAATATGTAGAAACAAACCCTGTCCCAAAAAACTTTATATTATATTTTTGAAAAATTCGCAAAAATAGCATAAAAATTCTGCATCTAGACTAGAATACCCCCTTAATGAAAAAACTATATGTGTTTGAAATTTATTTTACGAATTGATAATTATTGATACACATTCGTAATATTAATTAAATTTTAGCATAATCAAAGCTGGGCATGTATTTGTGTGTGTGTGTGTGTGTGTGTGTGTGTGTGTGTGTGTGTGTGTGTGTG
>NW_017257184.1:1640559-1651148 GCF_001594055.1 Mycetomoellerius zeteki
GTGTGTGTGTGTGTGTGTGTGAATTATTTTTATTTGAAAAACAGTATTTGTAAGTCAATTGTGTATTTTATATTTCAGCAGAGCATATGAAAATATTTTATATTTTGTATTTCAGTATTAACAACGAAAGATTGAAAGTATAGTGTATTCCGAATACTAAAATTGACAATCTTATTATTTGAATACAAAAATACATAAAGTTTTCAATCTTTCGATTTTAAATACAAAATACAAAATACTTTCATGTGCTCCGCTAAAATATACTTGTATTGCAAAAATTATATTTTAAATAAATTGTATTTCAAATACATGCCCAGCCCTGAGCATAATAATTAAGTTATACTTATAATTCAAAATATTTATAATGAAAAATACTGACTCTGCTGATAGAAACATACGTGTGGAAAATCATCTTAAATTCTTATTCTTATCAAGTATGATTAGCTTTCCATAATTTCTCAAGTAAAAGTTAGGACATCGATTGCCAAACGTAGATCGATAGATCTAATATCATAAGATATTAGAGTGAGAAAATAATTGAATCAAAACAGCTATTTTATTCTATTTTATTCACTTGTTCCCTATTACATATGACGGATCAATCAAAAATCATCACTCGATGTTCTACCTCGTACTTGAGGAACTCTAGCTTAGTAAAGATCGGAACGCGTCATAGTCGATTGCACTTGAATAGCTCGAAGTCTCTTACTCTTACCCTCCAAGGAAACTTAAGACGCGGAAGTCAAAGATATCCGCCAAGTTTCATTAATTGAAGCTGTTATGTTGAGCTCTGATAGCTCTGATAATTTTCTCGTAAGACGTAATCGATCAACGGTGGCTTGTAATTTAATCGTTACCTGTCATCATTAATCGTTACCTGTATAATGTTGTTAATACATTAGTAACCTATCTCTAAATTAAGTTTCGTTTAATGAAATCACATTCTTACTATTTTTATAATTAATACAATCTTAAACTACTTTTTGGACGAGATGGAATATGTATATTTTTTAAGGAATGCGAATCAGAGATAATTTTCAAAGATAATTTTCCTAAAATATGTGGCACTTCTTTCGAAAATATATCGCTTTAGAAATGTTTGATTAAAGGTGCATTTTAAAGTATTACCAAAAATATAAAAATTTCACATGTTGTTTTATTTACGTTTGAGTATTTGTGTAAAATTTGAATACAATTTCCTTATCGTTTTAAAAGTTACTTGATTTTTATTTGCATTTGTTTTTGTGTAAAATGGCATTGTAATGCTTATTTGCAAATTTGATGAGGAAATAGCGCGTTAATTAAATAAAATATTTTA
Organism: Mycetomoellerius zeteki; assembly: GCF_001594055.1. NCBI lineage: Eukaryota > Metazoa > Arthropoda > Insecta > Hymenoptera > Formicidae > Mycetomoellerius > Mycetomoellerius zeteki. The sequence goes on from NW_017257184.1 coordinate 1,641,878, forward strand.
CATATATTAATAATACAAATTAAAAATTATTTACATGAAACTGTAATAGAATATAGTTATTGCGTAACATAAGCCTTTATAAAGCCAAATTATTTGTTTTGTTTCTTGCAGTTGATTTTACGTCTAAAGCGTCTTTACGACTAAAATTTTTTATCGTTGAAACACAAAACTTAAGAAACCTGTGGTTTTTTAATTTCAGTAACTTGTAGATAGTATTGTACAGCCAAAACATCTTTAAGTGCTTTTGATCGCATTCGTTTATTTCCTTTTTTCTGTAAATCGATCATGACAAGTTGGTGAAAGAAATGCAATGAATCGTTCGACCACATTCGAACTGGAATGTAAGAGGAAAAGGAGATAAATAGCATCCGATGAAGTCCCTTAAATAAATTAAGGAAATTCGATTTAATCGAATCGGTATGGAATCAGTGATCTGAAAATCTATGATGACCGAGATGTTATTTCTTGCGATACCAATGATGTTATTTTTCAAGATAAAGTAGTGCTAAAATATGAAATTGTTCCACGTACCAAATCTACATTAGGTTTGAATTAACTTATTCTTTCTCTTTTGTGAATTTTCCTTAATTGTGTGATATTATCTAATAATGTTAAGTTATTATATTTTGATATTAATATTATAATTAATTCTAGCTTTTTAATATAAATTCAAATATTTTACTTTAATTCTAATATTTTCAATGCTGGATAAAGATCATTGTTCAGAATAACATTCGCATGTTGTATCTATATGAAATACAAACAATATGATGTGTAAATAATTTATATTTGTAAATATAATTGCATTTGTTGTAAAATATTTAAAAGTGCAAAAATTTAATGAAAATGGAGCTGATTTGATCTGACTTATTAAGAAACGAAATAGACAAATTGCTTAGACTTTTATTTAGTTTCTATCGATCGATTAAGAGAGAAAAATCCTCACAAGCTCTTCCGCTTGATGTTTTCGTTTGTCCTTTACTGTCATACTAGCTTTTTTTATACAAAGAAATATCTCCAATTTTATCTTTTACGTTTTACGTTTTATCATCCATTCACTATTGATTCGATTTTATAAATTCGTACATAGTATGTAGTATAGATATTTCATAGTTGTAAAACTCAACAATTCTTTTTTTTTTCATCATTGATGTAATTCATTCCATGAGATATTTTGTTATTTCTTTCTTTAAATATATTGTAAATCTATAATAGATTTTTATTTAAGCTAGGTATATAATTTTATTATGTCATACATATACATGTATTGATTTAATATAACATATATTATGTATATTATATTAATGCCATATAAATAATTTTTTAAATTTTACTTACAGATACATATGTATATATACATATATATATATATATCTGCAAGTATAATTGATTAACTTGAAAAAAAATTGTTCTATATTATACACGTGTATAAATAAAATATATAATATTATAGAACAATTCTTTTTTAAGTTATACAATTTCGAAGAGATAAATTTATGATATATTGCTTAATTTTGCTTGTTGACTTTTTATTTCTTGTGATTTCTCTAGCTACTTTCTATATATTTTGTCAAATAGATTACGTTATGAATTTGTTTGTTTCCTGAGGGAAATCCAAGCTTGTTGTGTGTGGTATGTGTGTGTGTGTGTGTACATACAAATATGTACACACACACACACACACACGTGCCTCGCTAACTAGCGAAATAACTGCAATTTGTGTTCCCCACTTCATCGATCGCTACAACTCGATTTGCTGTTTCCTTTTCGATATACATTTTTTAGTAAAAATGACTCTGTCAGTTTTTTAAATTAAATTTATTATTACGCTTAGCTGCTAGAATTTATGATATTATATATTTAATTTGTGATTTTATGTCGAAATGCATTAAATTTAATTGATAAATTAACAAACAAATTTTCGTTTCAATACAATTTTCCGTTTTCAGAATCTAGCAACTTGAAGATATATAGAAAATATTTTATTTTATCTCAATATATACTGTATTAAATGTGAAAAGAGCAAGAGCTTTTGTATTTACATAATAAATAATCAGGTCATACTAAATAAAAAAGCATTATCAAATTGATAAAATACAATATGGCAGGAAGATTATAATTTTTCTTTTATATCTCGAAAATGAACAATCATACCAAAACAAAACAAAATGCATTTTAAAGCTAAAAGTTGATACTTTCGTGTGACATTAATAAAATTTAGAAAAATCGAAAATACAAAATCAAGAATATATCGAAAATAACTTATTTATACTTGTGTTATAAAATGGTGTTGAACAGTATGATATACGTTCTAATGAAATTTCCATCTTTATTATAATTTGAATTTCAAAATTTCATTGTTAAACAATATTAAAAATCGATAAATTAGAGCTTTATATCGGTCGAAGCTTGATCTTAAATGCTTAAATAATTCAATTTTGAATCACTGAATATGATATATACGTACTTGACATACATACCACACTTGTAGTCTAACGAACTGCGCGCCAAAATATTTCCGGACTAAACGCAATTAAACCACTGTAGTAATTTCGCGAACTAAATTAAATTCTAATAATTTCGCTGCTCAAACAGGCATCATATTTCAAAGATGTTAATATGCTGAAAAAAACTGTAATTAAATTTGTTACAAAAAATATTACCTCGGTCGGGAGTCGAACCCGGATCTCTTGTATTTTGTACGAGCGTCCTGAGCCATTAGACTACTGAGGCCTTAGTAACATTCTTCGCAGTGGTTTAATTGCGTTTAGTCCGGAAATATTTCGGCGCGCAATTCGTTAGACTACAAATGTGGTATGTATATCAAGTGCATATATATCATATTTAGTAATTCAAAATTGAATTATTTAAGCATTTAAAATCTAGCTTCGGTCGATATAGGGCTCTAATTTATTGATTGTGTTTCTCACATATACAGTCTAAAAATGAGATTATTAATATTAAGAATTTTTATTTTAGACCGTATATTTGAAAACACAATCAATACTAGAAATTTTATTGCTAAATATCTGCTAAAAATTGTTTTTTTTCTATGTAAATTTTTATTATAATAAATTGAAATAATAAAAATTTGTATTTGGTTATCCTCTTTGATTAATTTTTTATATAAGTTAGTGCTAATGACATTTCTAGAGAGAGAGAAAGAGAGAGAGAACTATATTATTTTTTATATCTATTTAATCTTATTTCAATCGCAAATTAGATTTTTATTTTTATAAATAACAAAACAAAACTATAAAAATTTATAAAAACCTGAATGGTATAAAAGGATGCAAAAAATAAAGGAGTGTATTTATACGATCGCGAATTTTTAGCGCGGGCACGGCAAATTCGCTATATGACGTGCAGGATATAGTTTTTTGCATGAGTGTCGTGTCACTCAAATATCGGATCGTGTCTGAAAATAGGCCAAGTGCATTATAAAGGAAAAATAAAAAAAACGAGAATTTAGTGAGCAGTTCAGAATATGTAGGACGTATTTCATATTTCATATTTCGACTGTTCTTTTTCTGGTGACTTTGTATAATTTAAATCCAGGGAGCTATTTGTCTTTGCTATGACAACTGTGTGTAATCTTATGCGAGTATCTCACATATTAATCTTGCGATGATAAGCCAACCCTTAGCTTAACATTAGATACATATATAATAAGCATATTATGTTTTAATGTTTTATAAGACTATTAATCTCTATATCAAAATACATATTTCGTGTTTGTAGAAAAATTAATATTAGTAATGTAGGTACTTCTTGTTAAAAATATACTACAAGGATTTTTTTTATTTTATTAGCTGATTGATACAGGATGAAGTGAGTGCAGTCCACTTTACGCTACAAATGTTTTAAAGCATTTGATTGACCAATCAGAAGAAAATTTCACTAATTGACAATCAAAAATGCTTTAAAGCATTTATAGCATCAAGTGGACCGTAGTCGGTGTAAGTTAACACAATCATAATGAAATTAGGAACTTTTTAATTAGATTATGAAGTAAATTTTTGCAGTAAATTTTTAATTACATTCGTAATAGTCATGAAAAATGTGATCTTTTATATCTCTTATATCTCTTTGTCTAAAAAAATAAATTTTTGACATTTAGATTTATTTATAAGCATTGCCTGTTTGTATTTTTTTGTTCTTTAAATGAATAAAGCTATAACCGAATAGCACATTCTTATCCGTTGCTCAGTTTTCGCCAGTAATAATATTTTATAATATTTTTGTAGTGTCCCATTTTACATTTTTCTTTCCTAACAATGCCTTCACGTGATGGTTGAGTGGTAAATTCGCCTCATACTTAAATGCCAAACCAAACTCGCTCTGTACAAGTTGTGGAATAAGAAGCGTTTTTGTATGTAGGAGGTCAAGATGACGACAGGCGTCGTCGGCAGCAGTCTTGACGCCATAGATTTTTCCGTCCTTTCCGAAGGACATCGGAATTGTAATTCGACTTTTTCGGTGTTTCCCTATATCGGTATCTCGCGTCATGAAACACGTTATCTCTTTCAGTGTAACATCACCAACGGCATTTACAAGCAACGCTTGTTTTCAAGTGACGTAAGAAAGTGCGATGTCTCTGTCATGAATTTCGTGAAGACGTTAATCCCGACATCTTCTTCACGAAAAGCGAGATTATCTTCGTTGCATTCTGGTGTAACTAAATAAATTTTACGTATTTTATTTTCACAATATTCAAAGACACATCGTTCGTAGCATAATCGATATAAAATAAATACGCGAATACTTCGAACATTTAGAGCAATAAATAGTGAATAATAGATTATTATTGCTAATTACCTATTAATTATATTATTTCAAATAAGGTAGTATAAAACTGTAGTTATTAATGTATGCATATAATAATATCTAATAATACTTGATATTATATGTACATAAATTACTTTTATTTATTTAACTAGCAAGCAATACAAAAATAAAAATATTATTGACACGAAGCATTGATTTGATAAAGTTTGCGAATATTATAACGTAATATATACGCAATTTATTTTTAAGAAATTATAGGAATTTAGATTTTTGATTTTAAATATTTATCCTGTACTTCTGTGTTACATCACATTAATGAAATTAAGAAGAATTTCGAATTGGACGTTTTATGTTGAAATACTTTGCACAATAAAATATCGAAAAATCATTTAACTCAAACTTTGAAGAAGAACTTTGCAATATCATCCTTGTATATCTAAACTACATCAAACGCGCCATGGCGCAAAGAGTAAAAGATTGGTCTGAAAACAATTTTCTCTTGCAACCAGCAAAGAAGCAAAATATATTCCATTCTTATAATCTTCCAGCCGTCTCAGAATAGTTTCGGGAGTCGTTAATTTAGGCAATCGACCGGAACGTTTTGTCGAAAGTTTCTGGCTTAAGCGCAGTCTTGGTGAATTAACTTACAAAGTATCGGTAAAAGAAAATTAAAGAAGAGTTCGAACACAAAACACATAATCATTTGATCGGTACATTTGAAAAAAATTTACTTATTTTTAAAAATAATATGCTTCTGCAAATTTCTTAATGAGATATTACATCTTTTTATGTTATATATTGTTATGAAAACTTTTTGTTAAAAAATTATTACGAATCATATCAATCTCTGATTGCTAAAATACATCTTTGAGAACCGGATATAATCTTGGCAGATTCCTCATTGCTTACGTAGTTCAGAAAATCGTAGAATGTCAACAAGCAACTCACCGAGCATTATTCAAGCAAGAGACAAATTCCTTCCTGGCAGTCGGTGTAAGGTAAATGCGAAGGGAGGGCGTACCTTCGTAGGAAAGTCGATCGATATATGCTCCTTTGAAATGAGAGGCCGCTTCCTCGAGCATATCAGTAAAATAGTTTGGCTAAAGTAATGCTAATGGTTGAGGAGGTGGGGTGAATCGAACGTTATCTACGAGGTGAATGAAGGGTGCTGTCTTTCATGTAAAAGGTCAGAAAAAGCAAGAAGATCCGAAAGGTAAAAAAGACACATCTAAAAGTCATGCTTCTGTCATCCGCGATCAATTCCACGTGAATTTACAATCTTACACTATTACTTACAGCTATAGGTCGATGTAACTTTCCAATTATTGATCGCGTTCGTAGCGTTCGAGCTGATTCAGTATCTTGTTACAGATTGAAAAAAATACTTTCAATGTTTGCGCAAATTATGTTGGAGCAATTATTAGCTTAATGTGGGAGCAGTTTCCTTTTTTTTTTGTTTTATACTCTCTTTATGAGTCAGTTATATAGATCAGATATATCTAAAAAAATCTTTTTTTAATTTATTAGGATTTTAAATACTTCAAAGCATTGAACATCGTGTTTTTCATCGTATATTTATCCATTTATTTATTCGTACATTGCATTATTCTCGTCAATAATCTTATGGGCTAGTTTGCATTGTTAATACAATTATGTAATTAAAACAAAAAAAAATGTATTCCAAATTAATCACATAATAAAGCTTAATGTGTTAGTTAATTAAACATCTTATATTTTATATTCACTCAATTTCTATTACACTTTAGAATGATTTAGGGAATTGTATACTACAATTTCCCAAGAATCAGTAGCGCGAAATTGTATTTTCCTTTATATTTAATAATTGCACTCCTAAAGAAAGAATGCTATCTTTTGAAATGAGGTTTGCTGAGCTTGCTCGCACTCGTTGAATTTTCTTGCGTTGTATTTTGCCATGAGGCTTGGTAGAACCATTTAACGATTGCGGCTCGTCTCAGCGGGATTATTTTGCTGTTACGTAGACAATGGTGTGGACCACAAACTAAGAAAAGTACAACTCGGATCGATCTCAGCAGAAAATGAAAAAAACTAGTACAGTATATCGTGCCAAAAACGATGCAATGACGACGGACGTTTTATGTACTATGTATATAACTTACGCTTTTTTGGGCGAAACTGAGGACGAAACGCTCTAGTGTAGGTATACTCTCAAGAGAAAAACTGTTAAATTCATAATATCAAATTATACCCAATTTGAGTTATCTTTAATCATATTTATAAAATTTTCCACCGCTCCTACTCAATGTCATTAATTTAACTAACTTGAAACTAAATTTAATGCTCAAGAAAATATATTAAATTTTACTCAAAGTTTGTTATTTACTAAGTGCATACTAAGGATATATTAAGTTTGTTATTTACTAAGTATATTAATATGAACGATGTTTATTTTGAAATTAAGAACAGAAATGAATTGATTTACATTTTGACACATGACATGGAAGTTAAAAATAAGAAAATTATCATTTAATTTAAGGAATTGGCTTATCATTACTCCTTTGATATCTAACAGCAAGTTAAATTGAATCATTCTTTAATATTTACATTCTCTTAATATTTTTAATAATTATTGTTGAATTTTGAAAACTATAGGAATAATAAAATAGTATGACGGATAAATAGTCGAGTAAATATAAAGTTAAAGTATGTGCACATGTAGATCTTAAAATTTTTGTTAGAATTTTAAGATACAATAGATAACAATACATATTTATTTTGTGTAATGAATACATAAAAAAAGACCTTTAAAAAGTAATGTAAGAAGAAAATTAATATTTTCTTCTACTATTTGTCGTAGTAGGTACTATTATATATTAAAAACGATATCTCTTTTCTCATCTTAGAATTAATTTCTTACTTTATTCTACGAAATATAAAAATAATGAGAAAATTAAAAATACATTGCTTCTCTTCAGCACACATTGAAATTTTAATAATATTGAATATTTACTGTTACTAAAATTTTATATATTACGAAATTTTATTGTTACTTTGTTTAATTTTATTAAAATTAAGAAATTCTATGTGATTGCTGTTATTCCTAATCAATATTAAGGTAGAATAACAATATTTAACAAAAAATTCGAGATTTGATGTGCAATTTAAGATAAATCTGCTAATTGCCGTGCGTTTGGGAACTTGAAGAATACGTAAATGCAAGAACATAATAGTTTCTTCAAATGATGTACGATCGTACATCATGATGTACAGTACATGATAATGTTTGCCATAGAATAAAGTTTAATCGTAAGTACGAAATATTCTATTATTATATGTAATACAATATACAGATATCTCAATTGTATTTTTATATAGATTCAGGCTTTTTTAGCGTGAAACTAAGTTAATCGATCGTGTGCGAACTACTTTTCCACTTTAGGCCGACCTTCGAGCGATATTAGAATTCTTGTAAATCCGGGCAAACTCGGCCTCTCTTTTCTAATATTGGTAACATTTGCCTGCACGCAAGGCATAAGTGCATTTATCCTATAAACTGGGACAAATTGGAAATGTCACATAACGACGAGGACACTGATGATGATATCGAGATAACGATGTCGAGGTTACAAACAGTCAACATTTTGTTTTGGAATGTTTTCGTATTAATTTCAAAAAACATAAGCTAAGCCTTTAATATACAAATGTTAAATATGAGTATATAAATTATCACTAATTCAAACTTGCTTGAATGTTTACACTTGTTTTTATTGTTAACATTTATCATGTTCACATACATTTATCATTCATTAGTATTATCTAACTTAATTTATTATCATGTATTTATTATAAAAACATCCTGCTTTAATAAGATTCGTGACGGTCCTGGGATATTCAAGAGACAAACTTTTTAACTTGAGCACTAATACTACTCGAACTTCTTCGACATGTATCTTGGCATCCATTAACCCATCTACTCAACTAGCACATATATCCTTTTTCTTTAACACTTTGAGTAGTTTTTTGTAGAAAAATATACGACATCCATTTGAATCTTATAAAGAATAAATCTTGACTATTTTTTTGAACAATTTACGATTTGTAAATGTTTGTCGTGAAAACTTCTGTCTTCGAGAAATTGTTCATAACAATTTTGCGGTTTTTTAAATGCGTCAATTACTGGCAGACTATGTAAGAGAGAGAGTGCGACAAAAACTTTTTAAAAATAAATATATTGTATTATCTACCATTTATATATTATAAGTAATCACTACATTTACTACACGTTTGGCGCAGTTATGCAAATATTTCGGATTTGGGGGATTTTTGTCAATAATTGTATCTCACAATCAGATACATCGTTAATTTCTATTCTCCATATTGCTTTATATAATACGCTTTGTTATTTATGCAAATATATGTATGTGAATAGATAATAATTCTAATTTGAAAATTTGTATATGACAGAGAGAGAGAGAGAGAGAGAGAGAGAGAGAGAGAGAGAGAG